>NC_092879.1:12433509-12749119 GCF_028372415.1 Notamacropus eugenii | reverse complement strand
AAGTCAGCCTCCCTGGGAGTAGGGGGTGGACTAGGGTAGTACAAGATCACAAGTCAACCAGCCTCCATATTTGGTAAGCCTAGTCTTCTATGAATAATTTTTATATTGGAAATGTAAATAATGGTACCTAATGTTCACTGTTTGGGTTACTATTGTGTTTCTAAATTGTAATAACACTGTCTTGTATTGTAAAACTTAAGTGATCATGGTAATCCAGAAATTGTGTTACAAAAGACAATTTTAAATCTGATTTGTTGACACTAAAGATGTTGGGAAAATTGTGTAAAAAAAGTTATATTATTTTAAACTTTATTTGTCCTGCACCCTTGTCTTATAATGTTTTGTAATTGCCATTTGGAAAACCAGATATTTTCATCTTTGGCTGTTAAAGAAGTTACAGCTAAAACAGCTGCCCCGGAGGCAGTGCCAAGGATGGCACCACAGACCCATTGCCAAGACCAGGAGGAGAAGAAAGCAGATCCTTGACCTGGTGCTAGGGCTCACTCTAATGAGCCTTACCCTCTCACAGGCAGCAGCTATAAAGTCCAAATGGTACAATCTCACCAGCCCTGAAAGACGACAAGCAGATGAACAGGGCCACCATTATTGGGCAGTAATGAAGGACCCACCCACAGTGAGGGTGCTAGGGTGGGGGAATGGACCTTCGAGACTTTTTGTTAGAGGCAACGCCTCCAAGTTGGTGGGAGACAGCCCTTCAGACTATGTCCAGTGGGGCTCCCGGATGGGGAATCCTGAGACTGTTGCTTCACATACCTTCCAGCACCCCATGTCTAGAGGGGGATGGAGATGTGTGGGAGCCCTACAGAGCCTGTTCCATCGGAGCGTTCTCTTGCGGGCCAATGGTAGGCAATGTGTCGCTCCATTTCTGGGACCATGTGGCCAAATATAAGAGATACAGGCAGCTCCCAGTCCGTGCCCCTGTGGCCTCACCCTATGGGACCCTACACTCGGAGCTCTAGAAGGTGAGACTCGCCTTCGCCCCAGTGAATACATCAGTGGAGATATGGCCATGTTTCAGCTCCACACGAGAATCAACCTACTGCCGCAACTTTACATGGACTACTTGGAATGCAGTGTTCGGGAACTCCAACAGTACGTGCCATCATCGCAACAAAGGCAAGGACTCACTTTGCTATCAGTTTCATGCCTCCGTCTGTGCCCCACTGGATGAAGCATTCCTTCTCTGTCATCCTGAGAACACCTCCATCAAGCCGCTGTCACAGTCGGCGGGACTGCCTAGATACAACATAACCTGCTACAATGCAACCCTTACCGACACCATAGACTTCCAATACAAAGACCGCCTGTTCTTCCTGGTGCGGCGAGTCTCTTACCAATTGCTTCTGGTCAAAGCCGAACCATTTGTCCTCACACCAACTGACGGACTGTGGCAATGCATTACCCAGAAACCCCCCCAAAGTCCCCTTTACCTGCACTCACCGAGATGCAGACCGAACAATCTTAGGACTCATGAATCTTGCTATTGAAATCTATGAGGAGTTCCAGATCCACGAGCTTCAACAGAGCATAGACGTCTTGGCGTTCACCTTTCAGACTTTCATGTAAGAAGAACTGGGCGCTTAGGCTGTCCAAAATTCCATCAACACCCACTTCCAACACTCGATCGAAGCTCTCGCCACCACTGTCCTATGGCTTGGAGACAACCTTCAACTTACCCAGCTTTACATGCAGCTACAATGCCATTATAAATATGCCCCACTTTGAGTTACTCCATTACCCATCAATGCCTCTAACACCTCGTTCCTGGAGAATGGGACAAGGTGCGTGCTGCACACCCTTCTCACGGAGAACGAGACTGGGGACATACATCAGTTAGCCCTGTTCATCAAGGAGCTACAGAACACCAGTGCCGAATTTCAAAGACAGCGTGCCTGAGAAGCCGACGACCTCATCCACTGGCTCGATAGTTTGGTGAACTTTCAGTGGCTCGCCACCTTTATAGTTCCCGCTGCATTCTTGATTTTATTATGCATCTGCCTCCCCTGCTTGTTGCGGTGCATCTGCGCAATAATTAGGCGAGCTATCCTTGAAGCAAAGGCTGACCTACCTTCCCTCCTTGCATCCCCTGAACTCCCAAACATACAGGACACCACCCCTGTTTAAACAAAAGGGGGAAGTTGTAGAGGGCTGAGCTCTGAGCCATGGCCCCCTGGTGAGCCCGGAGCCCCCCGAGGGTGAGAACCCACCTCCGGGTGCTGGGAACACCCTTACGGAGCTGGCTCTGCCTCCAGGATGGAACATGGGAGAAGCCTCGGCCGGGTATATAGGAGGGAAGCGAGGGAAGGTTAGGGGAGGATGTAACCAATAAAGTGAAGTGCAGCTGCCTCCTCGGGTGCTCTGTGTGTTCATTCCCCTCCCCCACCGGAGGGGCTGGAGACGTCCGAAGACTGGGAATGGTAAGCTTCCAGGCAATGGCTCGGGGACGAGCCGAGCAGTCCCCAATTAGCAATTGGACAAAAATATGAAGAGGCAGTTTTAAAAGAAGAAACCAAAGATCTCTGCAGGAATGAAAAAAAGTTCTAAACATCTCTTGATTAAAGAAATACAAATTGAAAGAATTCTGAGATAGCATCTCACACTTATCAGATTGCCTAACATGACAGAAAAGGAAAATGACAAATGTTGGAGGAGATGTAGAAAATTAGGGACACTGAGTCATGGTTTCCGGAATTGTTAATTGGTCCAACTGTTCTGGAGAACTCTTTAGACCTATTCCCAGTGAGTTATAAAACTTTCCTTATCCATTAACCTAGAAGTACCAATACAAGACCTGTATCATAAAGAGATTTATTTTTTAAAAGAAGAAAAGTACCTATATGCACAAAAATATTAATAGTAGTTCTTTTTTATGGTGACACAGAATTGGAAATTGAGGAGAAGCTTATCAGTTGAGGAATGGCTGAACCAACTGCAATATATCATTTTGATGGAGTACCATTATTGTGGCATAAGAAATCCTGAAGGGGATGTTTTCAGAAAAACCTGGGAAGATATATATATATATATATATATATATATATATATATATATATATATATATATATATATATATATATATATATATATATATATATATATATATATATATATATATATATATATATATATATATATATATATATATATATATATGTATATATATATATATATGTATATATGTATATATGTATATATGTATATATGTATATATGTATATATATATGTATGTATATATGTATATATACATATACATATATATATGTATACATGCAAGAGAACATCTGAGAGATTTCTGAGAATTCTGAGTGCACACTGAAGGATACTTTTAAAACTTTATTTTTCTTAGTTTATAATTTGCAACACGGCTAATATTGAAGTATGTTTTTCATAACTTTACATGTATAATTGATTTATGGCTTCAGTTCTCAAATTTCAGGGGGAGGGGGCTACAGGAGAGAGAATTTGGAACTCAAAAATTTTCAAAATAAATGTCAAAACCAAATAAACTTTATTTGGAAATAAAAAGACTTGCTACATCTTCTAAATGAAACAGCAAAATAATAGACATGATCCTCTGCACCACATGAAAATTTTTGAAAACATATCATATGCTTAGGGACACAATACTGCAAGCAAATATAAAAAGACAGAATTTATCAATTCATTCATTATAGGCCATAATGTAAGAAGAAAAGAAATGATTGAGAAATCATAACAAAAATATACTGACCAAAAAATTTTAACAATGAAATCTTAGATAATGAGTGAACTGAAGAACAAATTGTAGAAATAACTAACAATTATTATTTTCTAATATATGTTTTCAACAATAATACATAATTTATAATTTATACACATAATATATATAATTTATATTATGAAAGAAAAACATAAGTAAGCAAAATATGAAGATCAGAGAGACGAAGCTAGAGTAGTCCTCAGGTGAAAAGCCTTATCCTAACAATCATACATTAACAAAACAGAAAAAGACAAATTAATAAACTGAAAATTCATTTCAAAAATTAAAGAGTCAATAAATAAGCTAACTTAAAATTAGCACAGAAGAAAAGTTATTAAGTATTAGAGGGGAAATAGATTTGGAAACAAAATATCATAGAAATGATCAATAAAATTAAAAGGTATTATTTTGAGAAGACTAATAAAATTGATAAATCCTTAGCTAAGGCTAAGCTCCTTAAAAAAATGAGAGAGTAGAAAATCCAAACAATAAAACATTAAATGAGCAAGGTGAAATCAACCAGAATTCAGAAGTAATTAAAAATTTAATAATTTAATAAAAATAATCAGAATATTTTATGTGCAGTAATGTGTTCATAAAAATTAGAACACAAAAGACATAGAGCATTGCCTTAAAAATAATTAAGTATCAATTCTATCACAAGGCCTGATAGAGATTGTAAATAATGCAGCCTTAGAAAAGGAAAGAGGTCTATCTCTATAGGAATTACCAAAAAAATCCGTATGTCCAGTAGATTCAGAGGAGAATTGCATTAAACTCTTAAAGAACAATTAATAGGTACACTTTATAAATTTTTCTGGATTTTTTTTATTTATGAAATAAATATTACCCTACGACCTAAACGAGGATACGATAAAACCCAGAAAGAAAATTACAAGCTAACATTATTAATGAATATTAACTCAAAATTTTTAAACAAAATCCTATCAGATTACAGTGGTTGATCCAAGAAAGCGTTCCTTATGATCAGCCCTCCCTCAATCAAAACAAAGTCAAGTGCAAGTCATGTCATTATTTCTCTGATGACACGGTCTTCCTTGGCAATGAAGGAGGAACACACACACATGCACACACACACACACACACACACACATACACACACCTGGGATGCAAGGATGTTTCAATATTAGGAAAATGATCAACAAGTTAATCATATTTAACTCCAAATATCACAAATTATACAATCATCTTAATAGAGAAAGTCTTTCCAAAGTATAACAATATTTTAATGCTAAAAACCCTAATATCATAAAAAGACTCTAAAAATAAAAGCAGTCATCATTTGCAAATAAAACCTGTTCCTTTAAATATAGGAGTGACGTCAAGATGCCCACTCTCCCCACCATTATTTGATACAGTAATGCAAATATGACTGATAGCAATAAGATAAAGGAAAGAAATTGAAGGAATAAAGATATATATATAGAGAGAGAGGAGACAAAACTATCCCTCTTTGCTGATGATGTAATGGTTTTGCTGGAAAAGACCGAGCACTTTGTGAAGATACTAATTGAGACAATGAACAGTCAGCAAAGTTTAAGGCTACAAAAAAAATCCTCCAAAACCAACAGCAATTCAATATTATAATAACAACAATACAAAAGAAGCAATAATAGAAAGGGAAATCCCGTTCCACATAACTACAAAATGTATAAAATGTCTGGCATACAACTTCTCATAGCACAAAAATTACTTCTATAACTTCTGTTACAGAACACTCCTTTAAAAAAAAAGAAGGAACACTCTAAGTACTTGGGGGAATACTCAGTAGTCATGGCTAGGCCATGCCATGCTAGGCTAGGCCATGCAACTGGCCATGTTATAAAACTGACATTGTTATAAAAATGACAATGCTACCAAAATCAAATTATACATTTAATACTGTAACAATCAAATAACCAGGAAAATACTTGACAAAGCTTGATAAAATAATAAATTTTGTAGAAATAAAATATCTCTAATATCAAGGGAAATCATGAAAAGAAGTAAAGGTGAAGGCATAAAAGTATTTTAGACCTCAAAATATGTTCTAAAACAACGGTTATCAAAAACATCTTGCATTGCTTAAAAGAAAAGAGATCCATCAATGAAGAGACTAGGCAAGAGAGATTCAGAAAGACTTATAAATAATGTGGAAACTATATAATACCCAGAGGCAAACTCCCTACGTGATTAAAACCTGCAAGGAACACTGGAGAGTAGTCTGACAGAAATAATATTCAGAGTAACACCTTACATCACTCTCCATAATATGCTCTAAGTTGATACATGAACTTAATGTTCAAGATCATACAAAAAATTTTACAAGAAAAATTGATCATATACCTTTAAAACTAAAAAAGAGACAGTGGAAATTAGAAAAGACAAATTAAATAATTCTGAGTACTTGAAACTACAAAACTTAAAGAAATTAATGAATCTAGAATAAGAAGGATAATACTTTATGGGAAAAAAATCTTTGTATCAAATTTCTCTCATAAGGGTTAGGTATTGTAGACCCTTCCTCATACCATTTGAACCTCCAAGACCTGAGAATGGCCTAAAACATGGACTGGTCAATAAGGAGAAACAATTTGGCCCACCCTGAGCTTAACTTCCCATAATGCTTTGCATGTTCTGGCATAACCGACATGCTTTGTTTTGCTCTCTAAGTGAAGTCAAAATGCCCCTTTCAGTGTCAACAACTACAATTCCAGATGAAGCTAAGCAGGAGCATTCGTGTGTTTATGACTGCAAAGAAGTCATCTTGAAGCAGCCACTATCTTGACTAATGTGACTTATGTTTTCTTATGTTATAGTATGTCATGTTAATGGTAAAAGAAACACAGATATCCTGGATCTATAATTTCAATTGACACCTTGACATTCTCCTATCTTATTGTATTTACAGCCTACCCAATTAGAAAATTCTTTCTCATATCATGTTTAATGATGTAGAGATTATAATTTTGCCTGACGTATGAATCCTTAACCAGGAAGGGAGGTTGGGTCAGAAGGAATTTCTCTGAAGATATAAAATCCCCTTTTTGTCTGTTCCTCCTTGGTTTCACTGTCTTACAATGAAGTCCCATGTGTACCTCTATAAGTATGTTCTACAAGCTTTGAGAGAAACAAACACACAGTCTAATTTAGTTTATCTTTCTAAGAAGGAACTTAGTACTGGTTGACAGTAATCAAAATATATCAGCAATTATATATATATATATATATATATATATATACACATACATATATATGTATATATATATGTATATATATATGCAAATACATACATATATTTTATTATATATTTCATAAGTATATACTTTTGTATATCTTGGAAACCTTACCCTTACCAGAGAAATTTGAAAATATAAAATTATACATATACTTATATACATGTAACCAATAACCATTCCCCACTA
Source organism: Notamacropus eugenii (assembly GCF_028372415.1). NCBI lineage: Eukaryota > Metazoa > Chordata > Mammalia > Diprotodontia > Macropodidae > Notamacropus > Notamacropus eugenii. Next base: position 12,741,934 of record NC_092879.1, on the reverse strand, counting down.
GATCATAGGATTGGACAAAACAGTTCTCAAAGGAACTGCAGAGTATTTACAACCACATAAAATGCTTCCAATCATTAATAATAAGAGAAGTGCAAATTAAATAATTCTGAAGTTTCACATCATACGCTGCTTATTGGCAAAAATGACAAAAATGGTAGTATTATTGGAGGGATTGTCAGAAGATAGGCAGAATAATACATTGCTGGTGGAGCTGTGTTATGGTATAGTCATTTTGTAAAGAAATTTGGAATTATGCAAATAAAGAGACTAAAATCTCCTTACCTTTTGAACCAGAGACTCTTTAATTAGGCTTATACTCCAAGGATGCCCTCATTAAAGAAAAAGTTCCCACAGATTCCCAAATATTTGTTGTAGCACTTTTTATGATAGCTAGGAACTGGAAACAAAACAGATGATTATCAGTTAAGAAATGGCCAAATAAATTGCTGTACATGAATGTAATGGAATACTACTGCACTGTATGAAATGATGTCTGATGAATACAGAGAAGCATTGGAAAGATCTATGTGAATTTTCAAAGTAAGTAGAGCACTCCCCTCAAAAAAAAAAAAAACCCCAACACACAGTAATAACAATGTTGAAAGAATGACACACCAAAAAATCAAGAGAAAATCTAACAAAATTATGAAGTTCAGGCAGGACAAACCGGAATCAAAGATATATAAGACACCCCTAACCTACCCCTTGGTGGAGGTAGGAGGTACACGGGGGTTACACATTTCACATGTTTTTGGGTTTTCTCAAACTATCAGGCAGTTATGCTGATTTAGTTTCTTCTCTAAAGCAAACTCTATTTGTCATTTAGGAGGGTGAGTGATACATGGGATTCTATGGTGATGTAAGCAAACAGCAATAAAAATTAGTGAAAATATACGTTCTCATAGGATGAAGAGTGAGCATGTGTAAAACTTTATGAGAGGTGGTTTTGTTTAATGGGAACCAGTCTCAAAGTCAGGAAGACTTGAGTTCATATCCTTATTGAGGTTTACAGGTGCTAGGACCCCAAAACAGAAATTTGTGGGTTTTTGCAGAATGAATTCGACCCAAGCCTTCTTTCAGGCAAAGACAAGGTGTGTTAATACATCAGCAGTGGATGGATGTGATTCTAAAAATCTGCAGTTTTGGCCAGATTGAATCACAACCATAGTCTGGACTCTTAAAGAATCTGATCACTTTAATGGAGGCAAGATGGATCTTACCTACAGAAAGACATTGGGAAGTATCTAGGACTGGTTCAGTATTCTGGGGTGACTGGGAGGTAACAGAGAAAGACCTGGAACACCAGGGACCAGGACCGTGTATTCAAGGGAGGAGAGGATCTCAATAGGATTAAGGGTGGCAAGTAAGGGAGGTAAACAAATAATGGAGGGCTCTGTTAAATTAGGGGTAACAGAGAATTGGGAGATTGAGCATGGCTACAGTGAAAGGATTACTGGAGTGGGTAGATGCCTCAGGCAAAGTCCAGAAACTGGACCTTATGGGAAAATTCAAAGAGGAGTTTCCATGGCTCATAATAAAAAGGGACTCAAATTATTTTGGGGTAAGGAGTGAAGGTCTTGGCTTGGACCTGTCCCCCATCGTCCTAACTCTGTTAAACCAGCTCTGTGACCTAGAATAGGTAGCTTAACCTCTCTGTGCTCCAGGCAACTCCCAGTCTTTAGGTGGTAGAGCAAGTGCTGACCTACCTGTCCAGTGGCTTCCTTTTCCCTCTAAAATGAAATTGCAGGTCTGAACTGAACAGGACCAAGATTTGAAAGAATATGCCATGGATTCTAAAGGCAATATTTAGTTCTTAATTATTTTTTTCATAAGCATTTAGAATCGTGCTTCCAACTTGCCTCTCCCCTCTCCACTTAACCAAAAATAAAATAAAATCTCTCCCTACAAATATGTATAGTTCATAATTAGCCATGTCTGAAAATACACATCTCTTTCTATCAACCCTTTTGCTGATGAGAGGTGAATGTTGTCATTCAACTTCAGTCTTTCAGGCTTGCGGTTTATCCTGGCCTTTGTCACTGTCCTAATACTGCATAAATGAGAGCTATTATAATGATTATTGGTGATGTTGCTATGTACTATGACTGCCGATGGTGCTGCTGCTTCTACTTACCTACCTTAGGTCTAATTGAAATAAACTCTGAAGGCAAATGCAAAAATGAGTCTAGAAAAAACCAGTCTCTCTTGAGGGGCTCGCTCTGACTAGATCTGGATCTGCCTCTCAGATCATGTTGAGGAGGGTACCATAGTCTTTCTTGAACGCTGGATTTGTCAGTGCTGGAAAATCCCTCCACTTCCTCACAGAAGAAAAGGAAAAGGTTAAAGGAGAAACAAAATGCTGCCTAGTAGTTCAAATGGATTTTTCAAACTCAACATTTCATAATAAAAATTCACATGAGTTCAAGGAGAAGGTGGAGAACAAGTGTCTCTTCACCTCTCCTCTTCTCTGCATTTCTCCAAGGTTCAGCAGCAGCTCCTCCGGCAGAAGTGACAGTAGGAACCAGGCTCCGAGGAAAGGCTGCAGGCAGATACCATTGTAGGCTCCTGAGGCAGGAGTGAGAGAAGAGGAGGAGGAGGCCTATATCTTGCAGCACTTGCAAGTAGAAGAGGAGGAGGAGGAAGGGATGCAGCCCGAGGGGCAAGAAGAACCTCTGCAGTGCATGTGAGACCCTTTCCCATTTTTATGATCTCTCCTAGAAGCGGTATTGCTGGGTTAAAGGGTATACACATGTGTAGCCCTTTTGCCACAGTTCTATATTGCTCTTCAGAATGGTTAGATCAGCTCAAGGCTACACCATCAATGAACTAGTGTTCCAACTCTTTCGACATCTTCTCCAACATATATCATTGTCCTGTTTAGTCACTTTAGCCAATCTGATAGGTGTGATGTGGTACCTCAGAGATGTTTTGATTTGCATCTTTCTAATCAATAGTGATTTAGAGCATTTTTTGTATGACTATAAATTGATTTAATTTCCTGCACTTAAAACTGCCTGTTCATATCCTTTGACCATTTAACAGTTGGGGAATAACTTATATTCTTGTACATTTGACTCAGTTCTCTATATAGTTTAGAAATGAGGTCTTTATCACAGACCCTAGTTGCCAAAATTCTTTCCCAGTTTTCTGCCTCCCTCCTAATTATGGTTGCATTGGGTTTGTTTGTGTAAAACTTTTCAATTTAATGTAATCCAAATTTTCCATTTTGCACTTCATAATGTTTTCTATGAGAGCTCAACTTTAAAAGCCAGATATTTGACAAATATCATGAGAAAAAGTAGATTCAGTGACCACAGATTCATTCAATGAGGGCAGGAAACATCAAAACACAAATTCAGAAGAGAACATCATTGTCAACATATCTATATCGGAAACATCAAAGGGGTATATCAACTGTTCTGAAGCTCAAAAAGCCTTTGTCGAAAAGTTTAAGAAGGATTTTAAAAGTCAGAGAAGAGAGGTGGATCAAAAATTGGGAAAAGAAATGAAAAGTATGCAAGAGACAGTAAATAGCTTGGAAAAGGAAGAGCAAAAATTGACTATAGAAAACGATTCCTTAAAAAATACATATGGACAGTTTTTTTAAGGGGGGAAGTCCACTGAAGAAAACAACTGTTAAAAAGTTGATTTGGTCAAATGGAAAAGAAAGTACAAAATCTAACTAAAGGAAACAATTCAATAAATTTACAACTGGGTAAGTGGAAGCTAATGACTCTCTGAGAAATCAAGAATCATGCAAACAAAGTTAAAAGTATGGAAAAATAGAAGAAAATTGAAAATAACTCACTGGCAAAACAATTGACCATAAAAGTAGATCCAAGAGAGATTATTTAAGAATTATTATTCTACCTGCAAGCCAAGATGAAATAAAAAGCCTAGAGAGCATCATTGAAGAAATTGGCAAGAAAAACTGCCTTGATTTCCTAGAACCACAGGGTAAAACATTCATCAAAAGAAGTCCTCAATCACCTCCTGAAAGAGATCTCAAAATGAAAATGTCAAGGAATATTGTAGCTCAGTTCCAGAATTATCAGGTGAATGGGAAAATACCGCTAGCAGCCAAAAACAAACAATTTAAATATCGTGGACCCGTGGCTGAATTAGATAGGACCTTGCAGCTTCTACATTAAAGATCAGAGGGCTTGTAATATGATATTCCATGAGGCAAAGGATCTTGGATTACAATCCAGGATCAACTACACAGCAAAACTGAGCATAATATTTCAGGGAAGTAGACGGAGTAGGAGTAGGAGAAGTCATTGAAGTAGGAGACCTCCATATTTTCTTGATGAAAAATCTGGAACTGAACAGAAAATTTAATCTTAAAATAAAAGATTTCAGAGAAGCATAAAAAGGTAAACAGGAAAAGAAAAAAAAAGCATTTTATTCCAAGAGTTTAAACTGTTTACATCCCTATAACGGAAGATGATAATTGCAACTCTTGAGAACCGTATCTTTATTATGATATTCAGAAGGTGTAAACATATCCAAAAGGTGTGGATAGAAGTTGGTTTTGAGGTGATGATTAAAAAAGTAATTAAGAGAGGAAAAGAGGAATGTAGGAGGTAGAAAAGGGTAAATTACATCACATGAAATGGAATAAAGACGTATTACAGCAGAGGAAAGGAAAGGAGGGAGGTGAATATGGTTTGAACTTTATGCTCATTGGACTTGGCTCAAAGATGGAATATTATGCATACTCAATTGGGGAAAGAAATCTATCTTGTACTATAGGAAATGGGACAGGGAAGGGGAAAGAAAAGGAAAGGGGCCTGATGGAAAGGAGGGCAAACTGAAGGAGGCAGGGGTCAGAAGAAAAATTCAGGTGAGCAGGAAAAAGGAGAAAGGAGAAGGAAAAATATATAAATGACGGTGGAAGAGACACTGATAGAGTGAAAAGAAAGACACAGTTAGTAATCATAACTGTGAATGTGAATGTGAATGAGACGAATACTCCCATAAAATGGGAGCAAACAGCAGAGTGGATTAAAATCATAATTCCACAATATCTTTTTTTTGTATTTAAATTTATTTATCTAAGTTTTCAACATTCATTTCCACAAAATTCTGGGTTGCAAATTTTCTCCCAATTCTCCCTTCCCCCACCCCAAAACGCCGAGCATTCTAATTACTCCTATCACTAATCTGTCCTCTCTTCTAACATCCCTCCCTTCCCTTATCCCCATCTTCTCTTTTGTCCTGAAGGGCAAGATAAATTTCTATACCCCATTATCTGTATTTCTTATTTCCTAGTTGCAAGAACAACACTCGACAGTTGTTCCTAAAACTTTGAGTCCTGGCTTCTCTTTCTCCCTCCCTCCCCACTCATCCCCATTGAGAAGACAAGCAATTATAGGCCATATCTGTGTAGTTTTGCAAGTGACTTCAATAATAGTCGTGTTGTGTAACACTAATTACATCTGCTTCCATCCTATCCTGCCCCCCATTGCTTCTATTCTCTCTTTTGATCCTATCCATCCCCAAGAGTGCTCCCTCCTCCCACTGCCTTCCCTTTCATTATCCCCCCACCCTGCTTATCTCCTTCTGCCCCACTTTCCTGTATTGTAAGATAGGTTTGCATACCAAAATGAGAGTGTATTTTGTTCCTTCCTTTAGTCGAATGTGATGAGAGTAAGCTTCATGTTTTTTTCTCTCACCTCCCCCCTTTTTCCCTCCACTGAAAAGTCTTTTACTTGCCTCTTTTATGAGAGATTATTTGCCCCATTCCATTTCTCCCTTTCTCCTCCCAATACATTTCTCTCTCACTGCTTAATTTCATTATTTTAAGATATGATCCCATCCTATTCAATTTACCCTGTGCTCGCTCGCTCTCTCTCTCTCTCTCTCTCTCTCTCTCTCTCTCTCTCTCTCTCTCTGTGTGTGTGTGTGTGTGTGTGTGTGTGGTTTGTGTGTGTGTAATCCCACCAACTACCCAGATACTGAAAAAAGTTTCAAGATTTACAAATATTGTCTTTCCATGTAGGAATGTAAATAGTTCAATTTTAATAAGTCCCTTATGCCTTCTCTTTGCTGTTTACCTTTTCATGCTTCTCTTCATTCTTGTGTTTGAAAGTCACATTTTCTTTTCATCTCTTATCTTTTCATCAGGAATGCTTGAAAGTCCTCCATTTCACTGAAAGACCATTTTCCCCCGAAGTATTATACTCAGTTTTGCTGGGTAGGTCATTCTTGGTTTTAGTCCTAGTTCCTTTGACTTCTGGAACATCATATTCCATGCCCTTTGATCCTTTAATGTAGAAGCTGCTAGATCTTGTGTTATCTTGATTGTACTTGAATTGTTTCTTTCTAGCTGTTTGAAATATTTTCTCCTTCACCTGGGAACTCTGGAATTTGGTCACAATGTTCCAAGAATTTTCTCTTTTTGGATGTCTTTCAGGAGGTGATCAGTGGATTCTTTCAATATTTGTTTTGTCCCCTGGTTCTAGAATATCAGAGCAGTTTTCCTTGATAATTTCATGAAAGATGATGTCTAGGCTCTTTTTTTGATCATGGCTTTCAGGTAGGCCCACAATTTTTAAATTGTCTCTCCTGGATCTATTTTCAAGGTCAGTTGTTTTTCCAATTTGATATTTCACATTATCTTCCATTTTTTCACTCTTTTGGTTCTGTTTTTGTGATTTCTTGGTTTCTCATAAAGTCATTAGCCTCCATATGTTCCATTCTAATTTTGAAAGAACTATTTTCTTCAGTGAGGTTTTGAATCTCCTTTTCCATTTGGCTAATTCTTCTTTTGAAAGCATTCTTCTCCTCATTGGCTTTTTGAACCTCTTTTGCCAATTGAGTTAGCCTATTTTTCAAGATGTTAGTTTTTTCAGCATTTTTGGGGGGTCCTTTAGCAAGGTGTTGACCTGCTTTTCATACTTTTCTTTCTTCTCTGTCATTTCTCTTCCCAGTTTTTCCTCCACCTCTCTAACTTGATTTTCAAAATACTTTTTGAGCTTTTCCATGGCCTGAGCCCATGGTATATTTATTTTGGATGTGTGGGACACAGAAGCCTTGACTTCTGTGTCTTTCCCTGATGGTAAGCATTGTTCTTCCTCATCAGAAAGGAAGGGAGGAAATACCTGTTCACCAAGAAAGTAACCTTCTATAGTCTTATTTTTTTTGCCTTTTCTGGACATTTTCCCAGCCAGTAACTTGACTTCTGAGTTTTATTTCCACCACCTCGCCTCCTGATCTGCCCAGCCAGCTCTTGGGGTCTTAGATTCAAATGCTGCTTCCCAGCCTCAGAGCTTTGGGCGGGGGCGGGCCTGCTTTTCAGTGTGAGATTAAGTTCAGGTGCTCAGGTGGGGCAGGGCCGCCACATGGGACTCAGTTCCCTCAGGGGGTTTATGCAGAGACCTTCAACAATGGATCCTAGCTCCTGTCTGCTCTGGGAGCCCCTGTCTGCCGCCGTTCCCACCACTGCCTCCCGAGGGGGCATGAGCCACGGGGACACCCCACTCCCCTGTTGGCCACCCAAAAAGACTCTCTCACCATCCCTTGTCACCTGTGGGTGGAAGGACCTGCGTGCCTGCTGGAGATTCTGTCCTTGGAGCCTATTGGGATCTGCTCCTCTCTGTGCCATGCAGGCAAGGCAGGGCTGGGCTCCACTCCCGTTCTGGTGCACAAGGTACCTTTCTCGTCAGGTTTTCAGGTGTCTCTGGAACAGAAATCTCCTCCACTCCACTGTTCTGTGGCTTCTGCTGCTCCAGAATTTGTTGAGAGTTCTTCTTTACAGATATTTTATGGGCTGTGGGTTCGGAGCTAGCATATGTGTGTCTTTCTACTCCGCCATCTTGGCTCCTCCCAATTTCTTTGAATTTCTTGAGACTTTTTTTATTCATACGAATGTTCTTATTATTTTTTCTAACTATATAAAATATATTTTTTATAATTTTATTGATATGGCGTGAAATAAATATATTAATTTGGATAGAAGTGTCATTTTTATTATATTGGCTTGGCCTACTCATGAGTAATTAATATTTTTCCAAATAGTTAGATCTGACTCTGTTCGTGTGAAAAAAAAATGTTTTATAGTTTTGTTAATATAGCTCCTGTATTTGTCTTAGCAAGTAGACTCCCAAGTATTTTATCTTATCTACAGTTATTTTAAATGGAATTTCTCTTTCTTTCTCGTCCTGCTGGACTTTGTTGGTAATATATAGAAATTCTGATGATTTATGTAAGTTTATTTTGTATCCTGCAACTTTGTTAAAGTTGTTAATAATTTCAAGTAGTTTTTTCAATTGATTCTCTAAGATTTTCTAAGTATCCCAACATATATGCAAAGAGTTACAATTTTGTTTCCTGATTGCCAATTCTAATTCCTCTAATTTCTTTTTCTTCTTTTTTGCTATAGCTAACATTGGTAGTACAATATTAAATAACAGAGGGAATAATGGGCACCCTTGCTTCATCCCTCATGTACTGAGAAAGCTTCTAGCTAGTCCACATTACAGATAATGCCTGCTGATTGTTTTAGGTAATTATTTATCATTGTAAGATAAGCTCCATTTATTCTTGTGCTCTCTAGTTTTGGGATGTTTTAAATGGGAATGGGTGCTGTCTTTTGTCAAAGGTTTTTTCTGTATGTATTGAGAATATTTTGGGTTTTTAAGAAAGTGTTTCTTACATGCAACAGATTACAGGGTTTTTTCTTGCTTTGTATGTCACCTTTTTCATTTCATTGTATTGTTTAATTCATATACATTTTAAGTAATTACTTTTAGGTTTACATTCTCCTCCATTTATCCTTAATATTATGCTATTTTTACATCATAGTTTTTTTTTTTTGCCCTTCTTCAGTTTTCAGTAGAGAACTCTGTCTCATCAGATACCTTACCTTAATATTTTCCAAAGTGACCCTTTTCCCAATGACTCTCCTTTCTGTTACACCCTTCCCTTTGAAGTTTAACTTATTAGCTTCTTTTTTCTTTTCTACTTTTATCTGGTTATTTATTCTTCTCTTCTTTTTTTTAATTTTCAGTCAAATGAATTTCTCTTTTCTATTCTTCTATATTAGGGTTGCTTTCTGTTCTTTCTTAAGGTCTTTTTAAAGTTTCAATTTTTGTTCCCCTGTCTTTTTTCATCTAAGTTCTTATTTATTTTCAATTCCAAACTTCTTCCCTCTCTTCAATCTATCTCCTTCCTATTAGGAAGGCAAGAAGTATGTCACCTAGCACATATATGTGTGTGTATACACATATATGTATATATGTGTGTGTGTATATGTGCATATATGTGTGTGCATATATACACACATACATATATACACATACATATATATACATGCATATATATGTATGTACATATATTGTCACTCAAAACATATTTTTGTTTTAGCCATGTTCCAGGAAAGGATAAATGTACCAAGAGACATACATGAAAAATATGCTTCAATCTACAATGTGAGTCTATCAGTTCTCTATCTGTAGGTGGGTAGAATTTTTCATTTTGAATCCTTTAGAGATGAGATGGATCATTGTTTCAGTCAGGTTACTAAATCTTCTATCGTTTACTATCTTTTTATATTTTATAACTATGTACATTGTTTTCACGTTTCTGTTAATTTATTTTCGCATCAGTTCATATAAGTCTACCCAGGTTTTTCTGAAACCATATTCTTCATCAGTTCCTTAGAACACAATAGTATACCATCATATTCACAGTCCTGCCAATTCTCAACTAATGGGCATTCCCTCAGTTTCCAATTCTTTACTAACACATAAAGTGCTGCTATAAATATTTTGTGCATACGGAACCCTTTCCTTTGATGTCTTTCAAGTGTGCAGCTAGTAGAGGAAATATTGCTTCAAATAGTATGGGCAGTTTACTAACCCTTTGGGCATATTTCCAAATGGTCCTCTAGAGTGGCTGAACTAGTTCCTATTTGTCCCCTTTTCCATAAAAGAATTTCTCACTCATTCTTTTATTTTCCATTCTGCCTTTCTTTCTGCTGTAGACCTTTCTTCTCTGCTTCATGACCACTATAATTATCTATTCTCTCCCTGTTGTCTGTAGTTTTCATGGAGTAAAAACTTCTGAGGTAACCATTCTGGTCTCTCTATCCTAGGCATTTTCTGTCACTGCTTTGTAGAGCTTGCCCTACGAACTCCCTTTTCTTGTTGTGACTTATTCCCAGGAAAATACCAAACCTGTAGCTGGCAGAGGGGACACAATTGTTTCATTACAGAATGTCCTCCCATATTCAATCCCTGATTTTGCCACTAATCACTGGCCTATTTGCTTCTCATGGTTGCTTACCTTCCCCACTTGCCTCGGGATCTCTTCCCTGGATCCATATCTAGCCATTTCCCCAAGCTGCACTTGGGGAAACTATCTCCATCTCCATCTCTTTTTCCTGAGAACAAACAAGTGGTATTTTCAAGGACCGGTTTCCCCTACAAAATAATCAGCACACGTTTTCCATCTCCCTTCACTAAATGTTTTACTTTACTCATAGGGTCATTCATCAGTGGATCTCCCTCTAAATACTAAAACAAGGCCTCCCTCTTTTCCATCCTTTTTTAGTGTTTTCCTTCTTCTCCTCACCCTCTCTCCTGCAGGCTATTCTCTTCCTGAAAGCCCACAAAGGTCACCTTTCCCTTTCTTGTTAATCCACAATTTGACTTCTGTACTTCACACACTCTGCTGTGTTCTTTTCTGCCCTCTCTTTCTTATATGTATCCTCACATTTTGTAATGTAATCCCACAAAAGTATTTATTCCCCTGTCGGTGAAGTGTTACTAGTTTCTGTCCATAATATGCCAGGCCTGCCTCTTGAAATTACCTCCACCTAACTTCTGCCTTTGATCATCCTTGTCTCCTTGTATACACTGAGGAGGAATTTTCTTACATGCTTTATCTCACTCTCTAGTTGATTCCCTCTTCCTGCATTTCAATTTCTGGAGATATTCAGGAAATAAATAATGTTTTCAGATCTGCTTTTCTTTCTACATAATTTCAAGTACCTCATTTTATTTAATTTCAATGTTGGTTCATCTATGTTTAAGCTCAGATTTGTAAATCATTTTACTCTGGAATGCATACTGACTTCTATTGCTCTTTTGAACACATCATTTTGTTCCCTCCTGAGTTTTCTAATGGGTGTAGGATAGACTTTTGTCATTTGTATTTCCTTCCACTTGTGTTTTAAGGTCTTTTTCTTGGTCACTTGGTGAATCTGTTATTTATGAGCTGAACTGTTAAATTTAACCACTATATCTTTAAATTGTTGTAGTGTTAGCTTTTGTTCTAGAGTTAATCTATGAATTTTAATAATTGGTATTTCAAATTCTATATTTAGAAGTTCTGGACAGTTTCATTAGATTAGTGTTTACCTTATGCTTTTCAGCTTTTTTGACTTTTCATTTTCATCTGGGAGACCCATATTCCTTAAGTTTTCTCTACACTTAGTGTCTTCAAGATCAGTATGTTTTCCTCAAAAAGAGAGTATATTGGGTTTTTTCTTCGTTTTTGAGATTCTCCTTAAGTTTTGATCATTTGCACTCCCAATAAGCTGTCCTCTCTCTTGTTTCTGTGACAAGGCTTTCTACTGCAGACTAATGTTTTTCTTTTCTGCTAGTTTCTTTTTGTCCCACAGTACATAAAATCAGAAGTCAGATTTTTCATTTCTGTTTTAAATCACTCAGTATCAATGTACTGTGGCTCCATATTCTCCACAAATTTCACGGAGTTGAATTTCTCATCTAGAGTTGAGCTATTTTCCTTTGTTTCACGGTATTTACTCATGGAAGCACGAACTAATTTGCTAGATCTAGAAGTATATATGTTCCGACTGTTAAAGTTTTCCCTGTTGATTTATCTGCTTAGGTTGAAGGCCTTTCAATTTTCTTTCTCTTGAGGTATTTGGTAATTTAAATTTTTCATTGCTTTCATTTTCCTTTATTACTCAGCTTCTGGCTTTGTTTACTTCGATAACCATTTCTCTCGTGGTTAATTCTGAAAGCCTCTCAGGCTCCTCACACACTGGGAATTTCTCTGAAACTACCTGAAAATGAGCATTGATAAAACAGAAATTAATGGTTCTATTAGACTATAAGGAATATTAAAACAAAGTCAAAAAACAGAAAACAGCGGATAGAAATGTAAGGCATTTCATATCAAAAGTAACTGCAAAAGACATCAAGGAAAAAGCATCAGATTACCTGAATGCATGAACAAATAACAATACTACACATAATATTTCAAGAAATCATAAAAGCAAACCAACCTGATCATGAGAATCAAAAGGAAAAATAGAAATAAGAAGAATCTGTTGTGGGAAGCAAGGAAGCTCTGTATCTACAGAGTCCTGTGACCTAGCATGGTTGGGTTAGAGGTCAGAAAATAATGGGCAGACTCAATGAGCTGTGTGAAGAAAAGCTTACCAGAGAGGAGAACATAAAGTCACATGGCCAGGGGACAGTATCGCGGGAGATTCAAAGTTTGGAAAACGATATAAAATGTCCCATGTTTCTGAACGTGTTGTAGCAGTCTTCCTATAACCTTACTGGGAAGTCTACCCATCCATTCAGGGGAAATGGGCATAAAGATGAATAGAAAGCTTTCCTGATTTCACAACAGTTATTGTTCTTTGTTTAAGGTGAGCATGTTTCTCACTGTTGGGGGATCATTAGATTAGATGGGCTCACTTCTAACACAGTGAAGGTAAGTGGTTTGATCTTATCCATAAAAATGAAGAGCATTGCTAAAATGATTAGAGAACAGAACCCAACAATATATTATGTACAAAAATACTCATGAAACAGAAAAAACATACGGAGCTGTAATAAGGATTGAAATAGAAACTATTTGCTAAAGCTGAAGTGACAAAAGGTATGGTAGCAATAATGATCTCACACTGAAGAAAAACAAAAGTTGACTAAGCAAATAAACTCACTAGTTACGTTTTAATGAACATTACCACAGACAGTCAATTAATTTTAGAAACTAAACATATACCCAAAATGACATAGCATTCATATTCTTTTTTTTAATTTAAATTTATTTATTTAAGTTTTCAACATTCATTTCGGCAAAATTTTGGGTTCCAAATTTTCTCCCCATTTCTCCCCTCCAACTCCCCAAAAGGCCAAGCATTCTAATTACCCCTATCACCAATTTGCCTTCCCTTCCCTTATCCCCATCTTCTCTCTTGTCCTGTAGGGCAAGATATCTTTTTATACCGCATTATCTGTATTTCTCATTTCCCAGTTGTATGCAAGAACAATACTCAACAGTTGCTCCGAAAACTTTAGTTCCAACTTCTCTTCCTCCCTCTCTCCTCACCCAACCCCTTTGGGAAGGCAAGTAATTCAATATAGGCCATATCTGTGTAGTTTTGCAAATGACTTCCATAATAGTCGTGTTGTGTAAGACTAACTATATTTCCCTCCATTCTATCCTGCCCCCCATTTCTTCTGCTCTCTCTTTCGACCCTGTCCCTCCTCAAGAGTGTTGACTTCTCATTGCTCCCTCCTCCCATTGCCCTCCCTTCCATCATCCCCCCCCACCCTGCTTATCCACTTTTCCTAGACTTTCCTGTATTGTAAGATATTGTAACATACCAAAATGAGTATGCACTTTATTCCTTCCATGAGTCGAATGTGATGAGAGTAAGCTTCATGCTTTTTCTCTCACCTCCCCACTTTTCCCTCCACTGAAAAGTCTTTTACTTCCCTCTTTTATGAGAGATAATTTGCCCCATTCCGTTTCTCCCTTTCTTTTCCCAATATATTTCTCTCTCACCCCTTAATTTCATTTTTTAAAGATATGATCCCATCCTAATAAGTTCACGCTGTGCTCTCTCTCTCTCTCTCTCTCTCTCTCTCTCTCTCTCTCTCTCTCTCTCTCTCTCTCTGTGTGTGTGTGTGTGTGTGTGTGTGTGTGTAATCCCACCAACTACCCAGATACTGAAAAAAGTTTCAAGAGCTACAAATATTGTCTTTCCATGTAGGAATGTAAACAGTTCCACTTTAGTAAGTCCCTTATGACTTCTCTTCGCTGTTTACCTATTCATGCTTCTCTTGATTCTTGTTTTTGAAAGTCAAATTTTCCTTCCAGCTATAGTCTTTTCATCAAGAATGCTTGAAAGTCCTCTCTTTCATTGAAAGACCATTTTTCCCCTGAAGTATTATACTCAGTTTTGCTGGGTAGGTGATTCTTGGTTTTAGTCCTAGTTCCTTTGACTTCTGGAATATCAAATTCCACGCCGTTTGATCCCTTAATGTAGAAGCTGCTAGACCTTGTGTTATCCTGATTGTATTTCCACAATACTTGAATTGTTTCTTTCTAGCTGTTTGTATTATTTTCTCCTTGACCAGGGAACTCTAGAATTTTGCCACAATGTTCCTAGGAGTTTCTCTTTTTGGATCTCTTTCAGGAGGTGACTGGTGGATTCTTTCAATATTTATTTTGCCCCCTGGTTCTAGCATATCAGGGCAGTTTTCCTTGATAATTTCATGAAAGATGATGTCTAGGTTCTTTTTCTGATCATGGCTTTCAAGTAGTCCCATAATTTTTAAATTGTCTTTCCCGTATCAATTTTCCAGGTCAGTTGTTTTTCTTATGAGATATTTCACATTTTCTTCCATTTTTTTCATTCTTTTGGTTTTGCTTTGTGATTTCTTCGTCAATTATGATGATAATTTTTTCTAATATTGAACCAGCCCTGGATTCCTGATAAAAGTCCTACCTGGTCATAGCGTATTCTTCTTGTAATAAGTTGTTGTAATCTTTTTGCTAATACTTTGTTTAAAAGTTTTATATCTACATTCATTAGGGAAATTGATCCACAATTTTCTTTCTGTTTGAACTCTTCCTGGTTTAGGCATCAGGACCGTATCTGTGTCTCAAGAATGTTACCCATGCCCAGCAAAACTGAGCATAATACTTCAGGGGAAAAATTGGCCTTTTAATGAAATAGAGGACTTTCAAGCATTCTTGATGAAAAGACCAGAGCTGAAACGAAAATTTGACTTTCGAACACAACAATGAAGAGAAGCATGAAAAGGTAAACAGCAAAGAGAAGTCATAAGGGACTTACTAAAGTTGAGCTGTTTACATTCCTACATGGAAAGACAATAATTGTAGCTCTTGAAACTTTTCAGTATCTGGGTACAAGGTGGGATTACGTACACACACAGGCACACGCACACACACATAGAGAGAGAGTGCACAGAGTGAATTGAATAGGATGGGATCATATCTTAAAAAAATGAAATTAAGCAGTGAGAGAGAAATATATTGGGAGGAAAAAGGGAGAAATGGAATGGGGCAAATTATCTCCCATAAAAGAGGCAAGCAAAAGACTTTTTAGTGGAGAGAAAAAGAGGGGAGGTGAGAGAAAAACATGAAGTTTACTCTCATCACATTCCACTAAAGGAAGGAATAAAATGCACACTCATTTTGGTATGAAAACCTATGTTACAATACAGGAAAGTGGGGGATAAGGGGATAAGCAGGGTGGGGGGGGATGATGGAAGGGAGGGCATGGGGAGGAAGGAGCAATTTGAGTTCAACACTCATGGGGAGGGACAGGATCAAAAGAGAGAATAGAAGCAATGGGGGACAGGATAGGATGGAGGTAAATATAGTTAGTCTTATACAACACGACTATTATGGAAGTCATTTGCAAAATTACACAGATATGGCCTATATTGAATTGCTTGCCTTCCAAAGGGAAGGGGTGGGGAGGGAGGGAGGAAGAGAAGTTGGAACTCAAAGTTTTAGGAACAACTGTCGAGTACTGTTCTTGCTACTAGGAAATAAGAAATACAGGTAAAGGGGTATAGAAAGTTATTTGACCCTACAGGACAAAAGAGAAGACGGGGACAAGGGCAGAGAGGGATGATAGAAGTGAAGGCAGATTGGTGATAGGGACAATGAGAATGCTCAGTGGTTTGGGGTGGGGGGAGGGGACAAAAGGGGAGAAAATTTGGAACCCAAAGTTTTGTGAAAATGAATGTTAAAAGTTAAATAAAAAATAAAAATAAAAAAAATGGAGTTGGACTATGATAACCTTTAAAGATCCTCCCCCCATAGCATCTAGGGGCAGTGAACAGAGTGCTGGCCCTGGGGTCAGGAGAACCTGAGTTCAAATCCACCCTCAGACACTTAGGAGGTCTGGGCAAGTCACTTGAGTCAGTTTACCTCAGTTTCTTCATCTGTAAAAAAAGAAAAAAGCATGTTACCCATGTTATTCATTCTTCATCTATCCTCTACATAATTTATATAGTAGTGGAATTAATAGTCTTTTAAATGTTTGTTAGTGAATCTATCTTGCCATGAAGATTTTATCCTAGTGAGTCCATTGAGGACCTGTTCAATTTCTATTTCTGAGATGAGGTTATTTAAGTATTTTACTTCTTTTTCTATTAATCTGCAAAGTATATTTTTTATAATTTTTCATCCATTTCACTTAGATTATCAGATTTCTTGGCATACCGTTAGGCAAAATATCTCCCAATTAATTCTTTCATTTCTTATGCATTAGTGATGAATTCATTCTTTTTATTTTTGATACTGACAATTTTGTTTTCTTTCATTTTTTTAAATCAAATTAGCCAAAGGTTTATTTATTATATTGTTTTTTCATTAAGCTAGCTCTTAGTTTTCTTTATTAGTTCAATAGCTTTCTTAATTTCAATTTCATTAATCTCTCCTTTGATTTTCAATACTTTTAATTTGATATTTAATTGGTGATTTTTAATTTGTTTTTTTCCCTGCTTTTTTAGTTCATTCCTAATTAATTGATCTCCTCCTTCTCTACTTTGTTCATGTAAGTATTTAGAGATGTGAAACTTTTTTAACAACTGCTTTTGGTATATTGTCTCATTATTGTCATTCTCATGTATGAAGTTATTGTTTCTGTGATTTGTTGTTTGTCCCACTCATTCTTTAGGATTTGATTATTTAGTTTCCAATCAATTTTTAGTCTACCTTGCCATGATCCTTTATTACATGCAATTTTTACTGCATCATGATCTGAAAGGAATGCATTTAATATTCCTGCCTTTCTGTATTGGTGTGTGAGGTTTTTATGCCCTCATACACTGTCAATTTTTGTGTAGGTGCCAAATACCATTGAGAAAAAGGTATATTCCTTTCTATCTCAATTCAATTTCTCCAGAGGTCTACCATATCTAACTTTTGCATTAGACACTTTATCCCTATCTTGCTCACTTGGCAAAACATTTCAGTTCTACCCTCCTCTCTTCTCTGGTATCCCCAATCCACTTATTATTTCATTAATGATGATTTGCTGAGACTCAGAATGGGATCTCTCATTCCGTGTGCCACTCTTGTCACTTTTGCTCTTTCAGTTGCTCTGCTGAATGAAGGTGTGTATGTGTTTGTCCTTCATTGCCGAAGAAGACCGTGACATCAGAGAAATGATGACGTGAGTTGCACTCGACTTTGTTTTGAGTGAAGAAGGGCTGTGAAGGTCACTAGCCTCACTTGTTCTCCAGAGTCATCTGAATACAGTGACCAGATATTCATCAGGATGACTGGAGATGACCCAGGATGAGCCAATTGGGGTTAAGTGACTTGCCCAAGGTCACACAGCTAGTGAGTGTCAAGTGTCTGAGATGAGGTTTGAACTCAGGTCCTCCTGACTCCTGCACTGGTGCTCTATCTACTGCACCACCTAGCTACCCTTGAATGAAGGTAGAGAAAACCACAAAACCCTTCCTGCTGGATACACCACAAATTTATGTTACAAAATTTCAACTGTACCCTCATTGCTGCTTGGAAATTCTGTACACCTGTCTTATCAAGTTACTCTCCCCACTCTCCATAGCAGTCTCCCAAACCTTGTAATCCCTCCTCAAACCCCTCATGTCTTCCAAACTCTCAGATGAGACTCACCTCATCTTCTACAGAAAACAATTGAGGCCATTCAAACTTAGCTCTTTTTTTTTTCTCCTGTTTCCCTCATCTTAAATGAAGAACATGCCTTCTATCAACGTCTCGTCTTTCACCACGATTTCACTTGATGAGGTATCTTTAGACATTACGTATGCCAAGTCCTGTCTTGCTCAGGCAAACCTATTCCACTCTGTCTCCTCCAGTGTATTGCTTCCTCAATCATTCTCATTCTTTCACTTATTTTCATCATCTCCCTGTCGACTGGCTCATTACCTGCTGCCTACAAACATACTCATGTCTTCCCCACCCTCAAAAACATCCCACTGATTTCTTCCATCTCCTCCATCAACCTGTATCTCTTCTTTTTTTTGCTAAACTCTTTGAAACATATTTCTGCAACAGCTGCTTCACCCACTTGTCACTCTCTTCAAATCCTTTATTATTTACCTTCCAAACTTATCATTCCAACAACACTACTGTCTTCCAAGTCACCAGTGATCTCTTGGCTACCAGATCCGTTGTTATGTTCTCAGTCCTCATTTTTCTCAGACTCTCTGCAGTTTTTGACACTGCTAATCACCATTTTCTCCTTGATATTCTTTTTTTTTAGGTTTTTTGTCCTTTCTTAGAGGCAGCACTCTTCTCTGGTTCTCCTCCTATTAAGGGGACTGCTCCACTCATTGTCCTTTACTAGATCTTTATCTAGATCATTCTCTCTAACTGTAGGTGACACACACAGTTCCATCTTTGGCCCTCTTCTCTTTTCTCTTTATATTGTTTCCCTTGTTGATCTCATCAAGTTATCTAGATTTAATAACCACCTCTGTCTTGATGATTTTTAATTCTTCCTATCCTTCCCCAACCTGTCTACTCATCTTCACTTCTACTTACATTTACCTTGCACATTCACCTGCCATTCACCGATTTAGAACGGGATGTTCAATAGAAATCTTGAACTCACTGTGTCTAAAACCACTCATCCATTCTCCTAAATCCCCTCCTGTCATCTGTGTTACTATAGACTCCACCATCACCTCAGGCTAACAACCTAGGTGTTATCCTTGACTACTTATAATCTCTCACTGCACATGTCAAAACTATGTCCAAAACCTTTTGTTGCCACTTTTGTAAAGTCTCCACAGTATGCCCCCTTCTCTCCTGTAACAGTGCCACCAGTCTACTGAAAGCTTTCATCAGCTCATGCATGTACTTCTATTGCATTGCAAGAGCTTGTTCCTCTCTCTGCCTTTCTCTAAGTCTCTATTCACTCCAATCCACCCTCCAATCAGCCCCCAAAGGAATTTCCCTAAAACACAAATCAGACCATGTCATCCTCTTTGATATTCCATCATCAAGATACTGCATCACTTGAGTCCAGTCATTTTCTCTGCCAATACAACAGACTTGGAATGATATTCTTCCTTACTTCTCACTGCTGACTCCTAGGGTTTTTTAAAGTTGCAGTCACCTACTGAATTTTGAATTGAAGCCTATCCCAAACCCTCTCAATTCTAGGTCTCTTTCTATCTAAATTAATTCCTGTTTATCTTGTATTATAACTTTGTTTTACTTTCTTTTTGATTCTCCAATTACATTGTTAGCTAGTTGAGGAATGGAATTGTTTTTTAACATTTTTTCCATTCACTGTACAGGGCATAGTGTGACACATAGTGGAAACTCAATAAATGCCTAATTTAATCTAATATGATCCCCTCTAATTATAAGACCCCCACACCATTACACTGCCTTTTGTTGATGTTCTGTGTAGACATACATATGTATATGTTTTGCTTGCACGGAGTGTCTCATTTTTATCTTTCTACTCTCAGCACCTAGAACAGCCCCTACAATATATTGGGTACTTTAAAAAGTTTTGTAAACAATTAATTGACTTTGATTTAGATTAAAATGGTCTTTCGTTGCCATCTGGTGTCCAAAAAGAAGGTTGCAGGTTAGTGAGACAATCTTTTGGGGCACGGCTGCCGCCTTGTGGCCAGTTCAGATATTACAGTTCTAGTCTGCCATCGCGTGTCCAAACCCTAGTATTACCTTCTCTCCCTTTTTAAATCCCTTTTTTCCTGTATTTTTGCACTGTGAAAACTCACTTGCTGTTTAGAAAGGTATAGTGGAGACAAAGGAAACCCTGGTTTATGAACTGATGTATGTAATGAATTATTTCAGCTAAAATGGAAATTCAGACTAAATCATCACCAGTTAAATTACTACTTACAGTCTTAACCTTGTAGGCAGTGATATGATAATGGTTAAGATCTGATAGCACTGGAGTGAACATGGAGGAAGCTGCATGCTACAGTGCCTGGCTCTGGGTAATATTAATGTTACACTTTCACAAGAGCAAAATCGGAGAAAGAAGAAAACGGCTGTTCTGGTCACTGAAGAAAGTTTATGAAAAAAGTGCCAAAGTGTGACTGAGACAATGATACTGATTGTAATCAGCTCCTAAAGGTTTCCAAGAGCAGATTTTTCAAGTTTCAGGAGTTTTTCAAGGTTGTTTTTATTGTTGTCTTTGTTCGTCGTTCTTGAAGAATTCCACAGAAGCAGAAAAGTGATATTGTGACTTCCAAGTAAACTGGATTAAAGTGAGGGAGGACTGAGCAAAGTCACCATCCTCACTTTCTCCTACAGAGCCACCTGAGTCCCGTGGTAAGATATAAATCAGGACTGCTAGAGATGGGCTAGGATGTTGTGGGGGACCTCAGGTTTTTTAAACTAAGGTCTTTCCAGGTCCTCTTTTGACTGAGGTAATACTCATATAGTGATTAAGGCTAGATAAGAAATTAAGAAGTGAGTTTTAACCAGAACCCGGTAAGGCATTTCCCTCCATGATTGATTTTTTTTTTTACTGGAAAAAAGACAGCATAAAAGAGGGGGAAAAAAATCTCATTTTTTACCTAGCATTAAATAAGATGGTTGATATACAGGTAGTGCACGGTTTAATCGGCTACTGCACAGGTAAAGTTATTTTTTACTTGAAAAAATTGATGCCTGCCAAGGGGATCAAAATTCTTCCAAGATGGGGGCTGATTTATTTTTCTTTTTGCATCTGCCATACATGGAGTAATACTGGGAAGTTAGTAGAGGGTTAAGAACCATTACTGAATAATTAAGGAACATTTTGGTATATAATCCAGTCTTTGTTGATACTGAACTTCAATGAAAGATTTATGTAGCACCTATTCTCCCAGGACTCTTCAAGATATTACAACTAGCATTACATTTTAACCCTTCCCAAAATATTAATCTTACTGGACTTTTTGAAGATTTGACTAGTCACTCACTATTCAGATAACCAGAAGAGATTCAAATGAAATTGATGATTTGTGAAGTAAAGGAAGTAATGAATTCCCTCAGTGGAAATGGGAATTCAGTCTTATCACAGGAGATATGATGTAGGCTAAGACTTAATGGCAGTGGAGAGAGTACTGAACGGGCATCACACCACAGTGTAACTGGTTAATCATTTATATATTAATGTTACTCATTAATACAAATTGATTCACAAGAGCAAAATTTGGAAGAGATACATTACAGAAAATGGCTGAGTTCCACTTGGAAGGAAATTTAGGAAATAAAACGTTAAAGTTTGATGTTTGACCATAGTGTGCCAAAGCCCCTATAAGCCTACGACAGTGGCCCCTATAGGCTTCCAAGATCTGATTGTTAGATTTCAGGAGTTTTCCACTCTGGATGTAATGTCAGTCAGTCAGATAGGAAGCATTTGTTTTCACTACGGGCTAAGGACAGTTAGGTGGTGCAGTATCCACGGGAATCAAGGAGATTTGCTTTCCTGAGTTCAAATCTGGCCTCAGACACTTCCTAGCTATGTGACCCTGGATGAGTCATTTAATTTTGCTTGCCTCAGTTTTCTCTTCTGTAAGATCAACTGAAAGAACCCCAAATAGGGTCAAGAAGAATCAGGCATGACATATGACTGAACAACAACACTTTTAGAAGTTGAACTTTTCTCATCATGTTCTTATTGTGCTGATTTCTAATGGTTAGAAGAATGTTTGGAATATCTAGGAAGTTGGTGGAAGATATTCTTAAACTCATTATTTGGGTCTGTTCAATTACATTCATTGTAATTATAATTTAGCAATTTCCTAGAAAAAATAAAAAATAATAATTTTAAAATATTTCTGAATAACATCCATTTTACTCATCACTAAACAAACTTAAAAAAAATTAAACCAAACTAGAAGTTGTAGCTAAAGAACTTGACATTGTAATAATTAAAATGAGTTTAGTACAGGGACAGAATTATTGATATTTTAGAAGCTACTACTACTATATGGTTTGCTTGTCCAGTATTAACATATGAATTTATTCTCACTTGTTTCCTGATTATATTTTTAAAGAGATTGTTGTTATTATTGATGTTCAGTTGTTCAAGTAATTTTTGATTCGTTGTGAACCCATTTGGAGCTTTCTTGGCAAAAATATTGAAGTGGTTATCCATTTTGTTTTCCAACTCATTTTACAAATGAAGAAAATGAAGTCATCAGGGTGCAATGACTTACTGGTGGTCACAAGCTTGTAAGTATCTGAAGTCAAATTTTAACTCAGGTCGTCCTGATTCTAGACCTGGGATTAATGAACATTAATTTTTTGGAAGGTTTCACTTGAATGATTGCCATTCTTGAAGAACTGTCATTAAATCCAATTGCATTGTATTCACCATCACCTAACAGTCAGAGCAAAAATTAACTGGTATGTTATACACACTTTGGAAAGTTTAAGGATTGTTACTGGAAAACATATATCTCAAGGAGATTTAAGTCTGGTAAGTATAAAGATAGTTCATTTAATAAAAGAATACATTCAATGCTCTTACTAGGAATATGTTACTAGAAAATATAATTTAATAGTTGCTAGAAAATATAATTCAACGATTCAGTTTACATATTTCCTCAGGCAAAAGGAGTGAATTATGAAAGTAATTTTTAGCTATTTTGGGTTATTAGAATCCTCTAACTGACCTTATAAAAAACTTTTATGATTATGGAAAGAAGGTGCAAAACGGAATAATTTAAATGAACTGTAAAGCATGAAACTGATTAAAATGATTTTCTTGATTCTTATAGATAATAATGTAGAATTAAACAATGTTCCACTCCCTGCAACTATGCAGTAGGCTAAAAATAAGTGTGACCTCTATGGCATTCTGTTTAGCCAAAGCTGAATGAGCTTTCAATTCAATGAATAACTTTTGAACTGGGGAGAAATAATTTAGCAATAGATCACACATATGATACAATGACACTAAATTTATTGGAGAGTCAGCCAATAGAGATACATTGTTATTTTTAAAATCATGATTGAATTTCAACTATAAGCCAGCTATGGACACAAGAGTTAAGCAAAAATTAAGAAAAGGAATATGTGAGAATCAATTGACTATTTGGAACTTATAATAAAAGGTGATGGTTATATTATTATTTTGATTATTTCTACAGAGTGAGCTAGTATCTTTTATTTCAGTAAATGTTTTAATCAAGTTATATGTTTCTATATATGTAAGCATACTATATTTTAAAAATAAAGACTATTGTCAAATATCTTTCACGAGAATACCATTGAACTGAGAATTTATCAGTGTTAAAATAGGTTACTAGAAAAGCACATCCTTACAAGTAGTGCTGGGAGTCAGCGAAGGTGACAAGGACTTTAAGGTTTAAGAAGACTGAAAAGGGGAGGCAGATTATCGAGATCTTTGAACATCAAAGGCTTTTTTATTGGATCCTGGAAATGATAGGGAGTCACTGGAGTATATCGAAAGGGAGTGGTGAGAGAAGGTGAAGGGAAGTGAGCCCTGTACTAGCAGCCCTGTACTTTGGTCATCCCTGCATTTTAGGAAAATTACGTTGCGGGCTGAGTGTAGAATGGACTGCTGTACACAGCGACTTTATTATATATTTAATGACTTCAACTTTTATATCTTGTTTTTGTTTTAATTTTTTTCATTTTACACTAAATACAAAATGAAAAAAGACAAGCATTTCCAGGTACGCAACAGAACATAAGATTGCATTCAATATAAAACCATGAATCTACGTTTCACAAAAACCTGTGTAATAAAATCAACACATTCTTTTCAAAGCCACCCTGCTTTTCTATGTTTCCTTCTATATTTTCTTTTGTTCCTAATCCTGCACTTTTTATTCTATTTTTCTCCCTCCCACCTCCCTTCCTGCCCTAGAAAAGGCTACAATTCCATGCAAATATATACATACATATCCATAAATATATGCACACATAAAAAAGCTTAAGACCATAATATGCATATTTCTTTTTGTCAGGTTTTTCTCTCGAGGTAGGTAGCACCTCCCTTCATATTTTCAGGTCTTTGTTTTTTCTAAAGCAACCAACTTACAATTTGTTTTATCACAGCAGTTTTCCATGACAATCATACACCACAAATTATTTAGCCATTACGCAACTGAAGAGCATCTATCCTTTGGTCAGTCTGATAGGTGTAAGGTGATATCTAAAAGTTATTTTAATTGGTATTTCTCTAATCAGTAATTATTTAGAGCGTTTTCCGGTATAATTATACGTAGTTTTGATTTCTTCATTAAAAAACTGACTATTCATAGAATTTGCTCATTGATCAATTGGGTTATGACACATATTCTTACAAATTTGGCAAATTCCTCTACATATTTGAAAAATGAGACTTCTATCTGAGAAATTGTCTATGAAAGTTTTCCTCCAGTTTTCTGCTTTCCTTCTAATCTTGGCTATATTAGTTTGATTTCTACAAGAGCTTTTAAAAGTAAAATAATTGAAATAATTCGTTTTCAACCTCAACAATGCTGTCTGTCTCTTGTGTCTTCATATATTATTCTCCAATCCATTTGTCTGATAGATAATATGTTCCATATTCTTTCCATTTTCTTGTGATATCTCCCTTTATATCTAGGTCATGTATCCATTTTGAACATGATTTAATATCTTGGTCCATGTCCAATTTGTGCCAGACTGCTTTCCAGCTTACCTAGTTATTTTCATGAAATAATGAATTCTTTTCCCTAAGACTTAAATCTTGTCATTTGTCAAACCAAATTTACTATAGTCCTTTGATACTGTGTATTGCATATTAACTCTGTTCTTAGTACTCCACCTCTCCATTTCTTACGCAGTATCAGATAGTTCTGCTGCCTGTTTCTGTTTTACGAATTAATTCATCCCATCCACACTCTAAGTTAACATTACTTGTTATGTATTTCCCTGCATCCTATTTTCCCTCACTATTCTTCTGGCCCTATTTATCCAATCTGTCCTCACTCTAATTTACTTCTAACCTCTACCTTGTCCTCCTGTTCCTTAATCTACTCACTGCTCTAAGAGTCCTTCTTCCTCCTTCACTTTAATCTACCTGCCTTTCTAAGAATTTTGCCTTATCTTCAGCTTTTCCTAATTCTTAATCTACAGAACTTTCCAATACTCCCTCCCTTACTCTATCCCTTCACCCTCTCATTTCTTCCAACATTTAGAAGACTTTATATTCTTCTAGATGTAAATGGGGTTCCCTCTTTAACCCATTTCTGAGCAGAGCAAGGTTACAGTGCTACCATCCCCTTCTCCACACTTGTTTCTTCTGGATCAGCTCTTCCTTTTCTTTCTTGTTTGTATGAGATAATTATTCCTTTTTATCTCTCCCTACACAGTTTGATTTTTTAAAATTACCTCACTATGCAGAGCTCAGCCCAAGCCCTTTTTTCAAACTATCCAAATAATGATGACAGTCATAAGAATACTGATAACAATTTTACATTTAAAAAGTAGACTGTTTGACCTTTTCGAGACCCTTATAATTGGTCTTTAGCATGCACCTTATATTTCTCCTGCATCTTGCATGTAAGTTTTTCTTTTGTTTTTGTTGAGTTTTCTTTACGTCAAAAGTTCTCTTTTTGTCATAAATGTCAAAAAATCTTTCAGTTTCTTCAGTATCCAATTTTTTTCATTCATAATTATACTAAACTTTACTAGGTAAGGGACCCTTGGTTGTAATACCAGATGTTTTCTCAACAAAATACAGGGTTCCGAGACTTTTGGTCATTCAACATAGAAGGTGCTAGGTCTTGTGTAATCCTGATTGTAGCTCTGTGATATTTAGATTTTTTTTTTTGATGTTTGCAATATTGTCTCCTTAATCTAGGAACTTTGAACCTTGGCTGTAAGTTTTTCTCCTGGGATCTCTTCCAAGTATTGATTGGTGGATTGTTTTTCCCATTTTGCTTTACCTTCTTATTCTAGAACTTCAGGGCAATTTTCCTTAATAATGTCTTGTAATATTGCATGTAGATTCTTTTTTGGTCGTAAATTTCAGGTGGTCCTAAAATTCTTGCGTTGTTTTTCCTCATGCTGTTCTCTAGATCAGTTTTTTCTTCTGATGACATATTTCATTTTCATTTCTATTTCTTTTCAATCTTTTGGTTTTGTTTTATTATTTCTTGCCGTCTTATAATGTCCTTAGCTTCTCATTGCCCAATTCTGCTTTTCACAGAATTATTTTCTTCTTTAAATACTCATTTTTCTGTTTCAATTTGGTTTCCTTTCTTTTCATAATTTCCTTGATTTTCTTGGATTGCTCTTATTTTTTCTTACTTTTTCCTTGATCTCTCTTATTTCATTTTAAAATTCCTTTTACATTTCTTCAAACACCTATTTTTGCTGTTGCGATCAGTTAATGTTTTTCATTGAAAAGAGAGTGACTTTTTTTTTAGCTCCATTATCTTCCTCTGAATATGAACGCAGATCTTCTTTGTCACCATAGTAGTTATCTATGCTTGGGATCCGTCTCCTTTGTGTACTCATTTTTATTTTAGTTTCGCCTATTTTATTTTTACCAGCTTATTATTAAAATAAAGTTTTGGTCTGGAGGTGTGAGAAGTGATGCCCCAAGTTTCAGGTTCGTTTAGCTACTATTTTCTGAACTCTGCCCCGGTATCCAACCTTGAGCCTCTTTACCTCTAACTAAAGACTGCCCCATGCCATAGACAGTCTTAATATCTGTGGTCCCTCTGGTGGCTTTGCCTTGGAACTGAAACCACGGACTGTTTTCCTGTGAGTGCCAACAGCCAGCATGGTCTGGCCCCTCTGCTACCACACTCACCAGATATGTGCCAACTCCTCCCTCACAACCACAACCTGGAACCTCATGTGGTCAACACAGATCTGTCTGCTGTCCCTCAACAGTGGAAGGTCCTTCAATTTTCTGCTACTCAGCCTTCCCAGCCCCACACCATCCACGAGGAGAAAGTACCTGAGGCTGAGACCTCTGGATCCAACTGCCTCCAGGGCTTGTAATTTGTTAATTTCCCAGAGTCTGCCTGGAGATGTTGACACTTCACTCCTGCCAACGCTCCACCCTTGCAGGTTCCATGTTTCCAGGGGTCTTCTCACACTGTGTTAGAAGGACTATAGCTTTTCCCCAGCTTTTCTTTATTTCTGCTGCTCTATGTTCACTCTGAGGGGATGGACTGTCTTTTTTTTGTGGAGAAGATTTGGAGAGGCTTAAGTTTTCCTTACCCACTCTACCATCTTTCCAGAATCCTCCTTTGAGCACACAAACTTGAGATGCAAACCAATTGGCAGGTGAATACAATAGTTCAAGCTACAAGTGATGAAGACCTACAGTAGATTTGTGGGACTGTGAGAGGAGAAAAAAGATCATGTGAGAGACGTTTTGAAAGTATAACCAACAGCCTTTGGGGACAGCAAAGATCTAGGTGTGTTTGAAGGAAAGTGAGAAGTCAAGGATGACACCTAGGTTTAGGGCCTAGGTGGATGTTGGTACCCAATATTGTAATGGGGAAGATAGGAAGAAGGCAAGGTTTATGAGGCATGAGTTCAGTTTGGGGCATGTTGAGTTTCATATAAGAGAATAAGCATTTGGTAAGTGCCTACAATGTGGCAAGAATTATTCTAAGTATGAGCATCCCCTCAATTGTTCCTCATAAAAAACACTGTGAAGTAGATGTTGCTATTATCTTCGTTGTACATTTGAGTAAACTGAAATAGACAGAGGGTAGGTTACTTTCCTAGTCTTACACAGCAATTTTCTAAATCCAGGTTTGAACTCAAGTTTAACCTCACTGTACGGCCACATAGCTGTCTACAGGATATATATTTTAAGATGTCGAATAGAGAGAAGATGGGGAGAAGAGAAAGGAGGGGTGTTAGGAGGGCACATTGGTAGAAGTGGCGATCAGAATGCACAGAATTTTGGGGGATAGGGGAGAAACAGGGAGTAAATTTGGAACTCAAAATTTTGTGGAAATGAATGTTGAAAAGTTAAAATTAATTAATTAGAAATTAAAAAGGAAAGAATCCAGGCCAAAAAAATCAGTGGAGGATTTTCTTATTAAGTATTTATGGACTCTGCTCAAAGGACTTTGTATAATTTCCCATCTGCTTAAAGATAAGACACACATCTTTCTAAATTTCCTATAAATTTCATTAAAGTGAACCACAAAAAAAGGAAATGAATGTTGAAAACCAAAAATAAATAAATCTTAAAATGTACAAACAAATTTTATCAAGGATATGGGGTTTGTAACATTACAAATATCTGCCAGTTATATCACTCCATGAAAGGTGTATTTTAAATAAAGTAAAATATTTAAGTAAAACTAAAGCCAAAAAGAAACTGACGAGTCAGATTTTCTTTGGCCATCATACACTCAGTGTTTTCTCTAATTTGTTCAGGCTAAGAAATCATTGTTAATTGTCTCAACTCTTCCACACAGACAATATTCCTGAAGCATTCCCTTTGTCTTCTCTCCCCTGCCAAACCTTGGAACGGAAAGTAGAGAAAAATATTCTGTTGAAGTTTACATCAGCTCTTTTCTAAGCACAGCAGAGTCATTGTCAATGGCTGTATGGTATTTTGAGACTAGTCTCCTGGCAACAAAGGGTACCTGGGCTCATGTGTTTCATTATTCTCTTTCGTTAGCACAGCAGCTGTAGAAAGAAGGAGCTTTTCTGAGAAATGATCACCGTTGACCGAGGTTTTTAGGCACAGCCTGATTTTTGTCTCTTTGATGACAACCCTGGATGCACTGATGCCTGCGGTTACCATCGGAGATGTGGAGGTGGTTGAGGAGACGATACATTCCCATCAGTAACTTCTAGACAGAATATTTTCCTGAGAAGCGCAGGGTGGTAGAATTACTATGTCACGAAAAGCCTCCTCTGATGCACAAGTACTTATTATTGAATTCACTTGTTTTCATGACAGGATACCTACAGATTTATATCGTCTTTGGTGCTGAAATGATGATTTTTATGTCTATTCTAACCTCTCATATAAGCAAGAAGAAAAGCTGGGGTAAAGGAGTAATTCCTTCACAATAGAGTATTATGTGGACAGGAATCTAAAGAATTCAGTTCAGGTCAGTAAAGTTCTGCTGAGTGCTTAATAGAGGAACCTTTCCATTGAAGGGAAGTTATTTTTCCTGTAACATAAAAAACCCAAACCCTTCCTTATACCTTTAGCCTTAGAACTTCTAGAGAAATAAGAGTAGCTAAGTGATATGAGAGAATAGAATGCAGAGTTGGAGCCTGGTATCATGCAAATTTAGAGGAGACTTTGGGTGAATCTTCGCATTGCATTCAGAACCTCTGGAATGGATCAAAATGTTTTGTTGAGTCTCATAACCAAATGAAACATAGGAAAGCATGGACAGATGAACAGCAACTCAGCCAGGGTTCCATGGGAACATAGACCTGCAGCAAAGGAGAGGTAACTCAATATTAAACAAGAAAGCTAATCAGGAGGGTAGAATTAGAACTGTGACCCATTGGCAAGCTTGTGGGACAGCTTCAGGCATCTATTCTTACTACATCCTGGAATAATCAAGACTCACGTCTACCACCCTTGTGCAACAGGAGTCATTGAGCATTTGGAGCTAGAAAGGAATGCTTGTACAGCCACAAGGACAGTATGTAATTTCTGGCTGTAATTTCTCCCAAATCCTAGGAAGAAGAATGAGTGGAGGGAAGGCTCTACATTGGTGAGTGACATTGCTTACCATTTTGGAGATGCTATTTATAGAAGAAAATTTACAGAATGTGTGTTTGCTGCCATTAAAGTGTCTGCTAACTTGTGTCCAAAACTGCTCTCTCCACCCCAGGAGACTTGGCTTGGTGGCCAGCCATCAGGCAGTATGGAGAAATCCTGTTTGTGTGTCTCTTCACTTAGAAACCCTAAGTAGCAGGTGAAATATTCCTCTGCTGGAAGAACGGGGGTTGAGGGTGTGTGGAGGTGGGCACCCTGGGTAGAATTCAATGGACAACCTTGTACCTGTCCTTCAGGTGTGTCTGGGTCACAAAACCAGCATACTGCAAGTTTCCCTCCTGAGTCAAACACCTGGGTCAGTCTCACCAGTGTGCTCTGCTTTTGTGTTACAGCCCCCTGGAGGTCTCAGACCTGGGCCACCTCAGGAGTACTCATATCCTCAATACTGTCTTCATTGAAGATGAGGGGCAGTTGCCAGTGGTGAAATAATGGGACAGGTCACAAATCTGATATATCAAGGAAACCATCAAGAGAAAGAACTGGAGACAGGCAATATTAATCAATCAATTTAATTGAAAATCAAAAAGAACTAAATATTAATAAAAATATTAAATTAAAATTAAACAGTAATTAATCAAATGGATAATTAATAAATGATAAACTCCTTCTCCCCCACCCCAATTCCTTATCTGTCTCTCATAGTCAGGGTCCAGTGACTTGCCATTCCCCTAATCTGAAGTTCTCCTTCCTTTCTTTCACCAATCAGTTACAGTATATTATCTGTCCCCTGAACCACTGTCTTCTCAGGAATCTACCTCTCACACCCTGCATCTTTCCACCATATTGGTCCCCTCACCTCTGAGCATGGATAAAGAAGGACAGAATCATTCCCTAACTAGTTCCCTGCTGCCTGTGAATTTGCCTGGCTGCAGCTAAAGTTCTTGAGGGGAAATGATTGATTCTGGGAAGACAAACCACTATGGACACCTTCTCCATAGGAGTGACAGTAATAACGTGACTGTGAGGGTTTAGAGCACCTTAGCTGTTGTTGTTATCCCTGTATTTGTGGATTCCACCGTAAAGCAGGTGCAACTCTCATTTTCTCATGTTTTGGTGGAAAAAAGAAGGATATCTGTGTATGGATTTATCCAAACAGAAATATCTGTCCTGTTTAATGAAATCTTAGAAATGCAAGCAGTAGTAATGACACAAGAAACAACAAATGAGGGATTAAGCAGAAACAAAGAAGAAACAAAATGGTCCCTGTTTGTGGATGAAGACATAATTTACTTTGAAAATTCTGAAGAGTCAACCAAAATTGAAATGTACCAATGAATTCAGTAAATATTCAGGACTTAAAATATATCCCCATAAACTAGCAGTATTCCAGTATGTAAACCAAACACGAAGGGTTAAAATGAGAAATTCCATTGAAAATAGGTATGTAAAATATAAAATCAATATTTATGAATGTATCTACCAAATTCTCAAGTAAACTACAAAGGACCGGTACGGTAGGGTGCTATGTATGTTTGCAGAGAGTGATGATAAATATACTCATGTGTAGTATAGTTTTACACACACACACACACACACACACACACACACACACATTTGTGTCTAATAGTAGCCTTCTTTAGGGCAGGGTGGAGAGGTTAGGAGAAGAAAAAATAAAAATCGCACAGCAGAGAACAAAAGAAAATTTAGCAAGCAACACAAAATAACAATGTAACTTTAAAAATGACATGCGATATTTATTACATACATTTTCAAAACAGTAAATGGTTTGAAATGGAATGTTCTTTTTATGCTGTGCTGTATACATGGAAATGTTCCCTTTTTTGTCTTTTTATATTCAAGATAAAAATGAATGTAAAGAGTTTTTAAAACAATCCCATGAGGAAATGCTCTAAATCATCATTGACGAGAAAAATGCAAATGAAAACTACTCTGAGATGTCTTCTCACAACCATTCAATTGCCTAATGTGATAGAAAAAGGAAAATGACAAATTCTAGAGGAAACGTGGAACAATGGTAAACTACCACACTGTTTTTTGAGGTGTGAATTAGTCCAATCATTCTGGAGAAGTATTTGGAATGACATCCTAAGGGCTGCAAAAATGCATACCCTTGGACTGAGAAATAACATTCCTAAGTCTGTATACCAAAGAGATTTTTAAAAGGGGGAAGTAACCTATTCATAGAAAAGTATTTACAGCTACTCTATCTGTGGCGGAAAAGAACTGGAAATAAAGGGGATGACCATCAAATGTGGACTGACTGAACAAATTGGGGGATATGATTATGATGGAATATTATTGTGCTTTGGGAGCCCCTGTCTGCTGCTGCATCTGCTGCTGCCTCCTGAGGGGCCTGAGTTATGGAGACACCCTGCTCCCCTCCCAGCAAGCCAAAAAGACTCTCTCAGTCACCCCCGGGGGCTCATGGGTGGAGGGACCCACGTGGCCACTGGAGATTCTGTCTGTGAACCCTGCTCGGATCCACTCCTCTCGGCGCCAGGAGGCCAAGGCAGGGCTGGGCTGGGCTCCAGGTCCAGGAAGCGACAGACCTTTTTTCGGTTTTTGAGGGCTCTCTGGAACAGAAATCTCCTCCACTCTGTTGTTCTGTGGCTTCTTCTGCTCCAGAATTTGTTAGGAGTTCTTTTTTACAGATATTTTATGGGCTGTGGCTTCAGAGCTAGCATATGTGAATCTTTCTACTCCGCCACCTTGGCTTCTCCCCTCCATTTCTATGTTCTAAAACTTTAACTGTCATTCTATTTTCTAAAACTAATTCTAACTGAGTTCTTAGATTTTAATTCCAATTCTGTGTTCTAAGACTTTAATTGTAGTTCTGTGTTCAAAAGCTAATTCTAATTCTGGGCTCTAAGACCTATTCTAACGCTTCCTTCTAAGACTTTAATTGTAATTCTGTGTTCTAAGACTAGTTCTAATTCTGTTTGCCAAGATTTCAACTCTAAATCTACGTTTCAAAGCTCTAATCCTAATTCTGTGTTCTAAGACTAATTCAAATTCTGTATTTTAAGACAAGTTCTAAATCTGTATTCCAAGACTTTAATTCTAATTCTGTGTTTACAGATTTTAATTCCAATTCAATATTCTAAGGCTTCAATTCTAAATCTGCTTTCTAGGATTTCAATTCTAATTCTGTGTTCTAAGATTTAATTTCTAATTCTGTTCCCTACATCTTTCATTCTAATTCTGTCTTCAAGAATAATTCTAATTCTGTATTCTAAGACCATTTGAAATTCTAGTTTCCACCATATTTTGAGCAAAAATAAGCATCTCTGAACAGAAATCAGTTTTGTCTAAGTGAAACAGCTTAAATCATTTGACAGGTCTGTCACGCAGTTAGAAAATAATTCCATTATGCCATCACTATGGCTTTATATTTGATATACAAGAAGTATCCACTTTCCACATGATAAAACAAAAGAGAACACATTTTATATTGGTATGTATATTCACAGTCATGAGAGATGACAGCTAGGTTACAGTATCATTTGTGTCCTAATCATCACAGCACTCTCTTGTTTTGGTTAGTTATTTAAATAAAATGTTGAAACAAAAATGAAATATTTATAAAAGTTATTTTCAATTGAAGTACACATTAGTACTGAAATTCTATTCTATTCTGTTTTCTAAAATATGAAAAACATACAACTATGAAAGCCTTACGAATTCTGATCTCTATAATGATCAATCACAATTTCAGAGGACAAATGATAAAGCATGCTTCCAACTTTCTGAGACAGGATTAAAGAGTCAAGACAGAACAAGACTTTTATTTTTTTATATTACCAGCACGGGTTTTGTTTTGCTTCACCACACATAGTTGTAATAGGGATTTTTTTCTTTCTCAATGCAATCTGAGAAGGTGGTTAGAGCAAGAACACAGACTTTCATTTTTTGAAAAAAACAAATACAATTTTTAAAGGGTACTGAACTTAATTAAAGAAAGACAATGTAGGGATAAATTCTATTTTGAGGATTATCAAAAGGGAAAGAGAAAGAACAGCAAAGGGAATATAGTGTTGAGTAAAGGAGGAAAAAAGAAGTGGAAATTGTTATTTTTAATAATTGCGATGCATAAGGAAAAGGAATTTATGAATGGGAAAAATGAGGATTGAACAGACTCACAGACTTTGGTGTAGAAAATACATTAAAAGGAAAATGTGTCAGGAAAGGCATGGAAGGTATTGAGAGGGAGACTGGTACCAGGCATAGAAGAGTTACAGGCAAGACAAATATCCTGATCCCAAAGGGAGAATAGAATTAAAAGGAGGCAGAAAAGCAAAAAACTGGATATTAAGAGGATGTCAGTTAAGGAATGGCTGAATAAACTGTGGTATATGAGTGTAATGGAACATTACTGCCCTGTAAGAAACCTGAGAAAACTGGGCAGACTTGTTTGATCTGATGCTGAGTGAAGTGAGCAGAACCAGGAGAGCAATGTACAAAAGTACAAAAAAATTTATTTTGAAAGGCTTAAAGAGTTTCATCAAAGCAGTGCCCAACACCATGTCTCCAGAGGGCCCATGTTGAAGCACGTTATGCAATTTGTGATGGACGCAGTGCAGAAAAATCATATGTTTTCAAATATAATCAAGATATAGATTTGCTTTGCTTGACTATGTTTATTTGTTACGAGGTGCTTTTCCCCATGTTTTTAATAGTGGAGGGGAGGGAATTAGCAAAAGTGATAAGGGAAAAAATAGGACCATTGAAACATTTTTAAAATGCTAGAGAAAAATGAAATGAAGTTCAGAAGAAAACACATACAAAGGGGACAGTTTTGAAAATAATGAATTGAATTCATTACATACATTTTTCAAAAAGCAGCATGAAGTAGAGATCCACAGTCTTTAAATGCAATCTTTTTTTGTGATTTTCTGTGAATATGAAAATGTTGATTTTTCGTGTGTTTAAGTCCAGTATAAATATGAAAGAGATGAGGAAAAGTAGTGAAATTCAAGTTAAGATAGCTTTTCTAGATTTGCTGTGAAGGGAAGATATATAGTATTTAAGAAGAGTAAGTCAAATAAGAGTTTCTTAGAGATGGAGGAGACCCAGTCCTATTTGGCAGTGTAGCAGGAGCCAGCAGACAAGGAGATATTGAAATTTAGAGGGGAAGAAAAGGCTGATAATCTTTCATAAGAGACAGAAGTGGTAGGGATCAAGGACTGATTAAGTACCTGCTGTACGTCAGACATTGTGCATGCCAAGACAAAAAGGAAATATCTATTTCTCCAATCCTAACCTCTCTTTTGACCTCTCAGTATCACATCTCTAGCTGCTCACTGGACATTTTGAAATGGATGTCCCTCAGACATCTTAGTATTTTTCCTGCAAGCTATCCCTTTTTCCCAACTTTTCTTCCACAGTCAAGGGTACCACAATTCTCTTAGTTACCCAGGCTTGCAATCTAGGAACGTCCTTTACTACAAACTCTTTCTCATCTTCCATATCTAATCAGTTGCCAAATACTACTGTTTTAACCTTAGTGACATCAATCTGACATTGCCACCACCATAGTGTAAATCTGAATGCCCTCATACCAGGACAATTTCAAGGGCCTTCTGGGTAGTCTCTTCGACTCAAGTGCTTCCCTACTCTAGTTCATCTTCCATTTAGTTGTGAGATTGCTCTTCCTAAAGCACAGATCTGACGACGTCATCTGTCTATTGAATAAACTCCTGGCTCTCTATTACGCCTTTCAAGATCAAATGTAAAGTCTTCATCTTTAAAAGTCCTCCAAAATTTGGTTCCTTCCTACCTTTACAGTCTTTTTACACCTTACTCCCCGCCATATATTTTGGGATCAAGTGATACTAGATTTAACATTCCTTAATGTTCTTCACACAAGGCATTTCATCTTCCAACTTTACATTTTCAATAGTGTTTCCCAGGCCTAGGACTCTCTCTCCTTGTGTCCACTTCCTGGCTTCCTTCACGTCTCAGTTACACTTTCATCTTCTGCAAGAAGTCTCTCCTGACAACCTCTTGATATTCGTGCCATCCCTCTGGAATTATGTCCAATTTATACTACGTATATATCTTCTTTGTACAAGTTGCTTACATGTTTTCTCCTCTATTAGATTCCTTGACATTAGAAATTATTTTGGTTTTATTTTGCCTTGATAGCCCCAGAACTTAGCACAGCACCTGGCACAGCACAGGTACAGAAAATGCTTGCATGTTTGACTTGATATAATCTGCCTTCAAGAAGTTTATATTCTATCAGAGGAGACAACACGCAATCACAAGCATATACAAAATATATATATAGTGATAGGGGGAGGA
Source organism: Notamacropus eugenii (assembly GCF_028372415.1). Classification (NCBI taxonomy): domain Eukaryota; kingdom Metazoa; phylum Chordata; class Mammalia; order Diprotodontia; family Macropodidae; genus Notamacropus; species Notamacropus eugenii. Next base: position 12,705,666 of record NC_092879.1, on the reverse strand, counting down.
GGAACAGAAGAGGCTTTGAACTAAGTTTTGAAGGAAACCAGAATTTGACTTCAGAGGATATATGAATACAATACAAAAAAGCCACCATCTAGAATAGTAAAAAGCTTCAGCTAACATTATACCCAGAGGCAAATGGCAGAACAGAAAGTAATTACATACTTTAAAATTCAAACTAGAGAAAAGATTGGGAAAATTTAAAACACAGGCATACCTAATATAGCCAACCCAATCCATAAAAATCATGACTTCACTAAATAATCTATATTTTCTTTAAATATCAAAATCTCCTGGTATATTTAAAATAGAATTTGATTTTCTAAAAATGTAATCAATACAAACTTTTCAGTAACAGATCTCCCGCACAAAATACCATGAAACAAGAAACAGCATCGCTTAGTAAAGTGCTGGACCTGAAGTTGGGAGGAATTTTGGGAGGAATTGTATTAAAATTCTGAGTGATACATGAGCTATGCTGACCAGAAGGAAATCATTTAGCCTTTTGGAACCTGTATCTTCTTATCCATGAAGGAGAGATAATATCTAAATTCTCATCTCCAAGTCACTGTAACTGAGTGGCTACAGAAGTAGCCTTGAAGTCAGGAAGATTTGAGTTCTGATTCTAATACTGACATATATACTAACTGTGTGACCAAAGTAAAGTCATTTAAGCTCTGTGTTGAACTCTATAGGACTTCCCTACAACAATGGAGTTCCCTACAACAAGGAGTTCCCTAGAACAATGAAATCTCAAATTCAGTCCCTATCCCTAACCTACTTACTTCACAGGGTTGTTGTTGTGTGTGTGTATTTTCAAGTGATGTATAAATAAATGTGAGCTATTATCATACCTGTACGGGAAGTTATGTTAGAAATGTATATAATATTCTTGCTGTTGTTCAGTCGTGTCCAAATCTTTATGACCCTATTTAGGGTTTTCTTGGGCAAAGATACTGGAGTGGTTTGCCATTCCTTCTCTGGCTCATTTTACAGATGAGGAAACTGAGGCAAACAAGGCTAAGTGACTTGCCCATGGTCATGCAGCTAGTATGTGTCTGAGAGTAGATCTGAACTCAGGTCTTCCCGACTTCAAATTCAACACTTTATCCACTGCGTCACTCAGCTCCCCTGTATGTAATATTAGTTTTCAACGATGTGGTTTCTTACAATATTTCAAAAGTTAATAGGTACTGACAAAATCACTGAGGCTTGGATGTAATACATAATTCGTTTTCTGAAAAATCATATACAAGATTCTAAACTGAACAAAGAACAGAGTTTTATGTACAATATATACTCAACAGATGTTCACTGAATTAAATTGCTGTTGGAAAATTATGTTGATTTGGAAGAGGAAATCCTAAAATCTACATTTATAACAACATGTTTTATTACAACAAATGCATATTTAAATGAAGTCTTACCTTGAAGAACATCAGGATGAAATGGCAAGTCAATTTGACTAACAGATTTATCATGTTGTGTATTTTTACATGGTGGTTCATCTTTTAAAACCAAATGTTCATCAGTAGAAATGTCAGTGAGTTCAACTCCAGCACTACTGTCTGTGAGATCCACTACTTTAGCCTGAAGTTTGATCCCTGCAACATGCATCTGAAATCTTGTTGTGGCTTCTCGTTTCCAATGCTTGTTTCAAGGTTTTGTATCTGGAGAACAACGATTTCTTTAATAGAATTTCCAGGAGAAAATGTCTTTAATCATCTATTAGTGCATCATAAATCCTTTGATCCTTTAATACATTTATAAAACTAAAAAATGGAATTGTACTTTAGCATCTTCCTAATTTAGAAATTTCTTTCAGAAATTAAAAACATTCCTTCAAGAACTACAGCAATGTTACTAAGTCATGGTGGCATACATGTAAGATTTCAAAAAGTTTTAAAATTATTTTTTCCATGCAAGTATTTCTGTGTTTTAAATCTGCTTAACATTAACATAATTGTCACAAACGATGGATCAGTCTCTGAGTCTATTAATTCAATTTTCTATAAGACCTTCAAGCTTACCTTCAATTACTAACAGTGGTCTGGGCAACTCAGGGACATTTCAAATCTTTAAATTCTTAACTAGAATGGAATTGAAACCTCACTTAACTAGAAATGAATAAGCAGAATAAGCAAATAAAAACTTTCAAGTTTTAGGTTGTATACATTACAGCCACATATTATGGTGTCTAATTTCTAGCCAGTACTCAAATGAAGTAACTAATCCAAATTTGTATCCTTATTTCTCAATTTTTCTGGCAATAATATCAGTTGGCAAACTTCTCTTCACCTATACAGTTTATCAAGTTACTTACTGACCAAAGTAGTTAAGGAATCACAATTGCTTTATATAAAGAGAATACAATCATTTCAAAAGTGTTGATGTTCCTATATACAAGTTATTTGGAAAGGGTCCATTAAACATACCTCCTAAGCACTATAGTACCATAGCACTAGCATAGTTCAAACTGATAAGTTGAAAACTGATTTTATGCAAATATATTTAAGTCTGGGTTGCTAAAGCTTTTTAAAATTCATTCAGTGGGCATTTGACCTTCAAAAATAAAGTTAAGCCATATCAACACCTATCATTTTTAAAACTAAGAAAAAAGTTAAATTTTCATGTTTAAAAAGTCCAAATTACAAAAAAAGTATCATCGAACATTTGTTAAGCACCCACAGAGTGCTAAGCATTGTACAAAATATATAAAAGATTCAGTCCATGCTCTTTTGGAACAAAACTGTCTCATCCTTTGCATCTGTTTTGCACGGTGTAGTGACACTGTTCACACACTGTCATAAAGTGGCCAGTTCCTTAGAAGTGTATTTGCTTTTTAAAAAACCAATCTTTACATCCACGGCAGATATAATTTCTTAATTCTGAAGAACGATTCAAAAAGTCAACTGGTGAAGTTTACTTGCCAAAAGTTCCACTTAATGTCCTCTACCTCTGAAGCCACCACCTCCTCGTCCTCCTCTGAAACCTCCACCACCTCTTCCACTTCTAAAGCCAACACCTCTGCCTCCTCCACCTCTACCTCCTCTGCCACCACCTCTGGGAGGTGCTTTTTCACCTGGTGGCCAAGGTAAGAATCTTGGCAGGGGCAGCAATTTATATGGGTCAATATAAAACTTTTGTAATTTTTTAAAGGAAGAGGCCTTCATATTTTCTGACAGCTTAACTGAAAAATAAAAATCTCTGAGTTGTCCAAATATCTCATCTACTTTACAATCTGTTCTTTGTTTTCTAAATAAACTGGAGCATTGAAATAAGGAACTTTATTTTCATGTGTTATGCACTTGCAAACGATGTCATCTTCACAGGGATGCAAGAACTCTCCTAACACGACCACGTTTTCCGGGGGCCCTTCTTTGTAGTCTCTTCTGGAAACTTCCGCGGCCACCCCCTCCTCAACCGCAGTGTCTCTGACCGAAGCCTCCGCCGCGATCCCCGCCTCGCTATCCTTCTCCTCGGTAGTTGTTGCCTCCGCCGCCTCCCTAAACGAAGCTCCCGCGGTTGTAGCTGCCTCTCCCCCCGCCCTTCGCGGCTACTTTCGCGGCCTCCGCCTCGAAAGGACATGCTCTCCTCCTACCTCCGCTTCGTCCCCCATAGGCGTCCCGAATCCCCGGCTCCTCAATCGCCTTCACACTTCACCTACCGGCCCCTCGTGCTCCCCGCTCCAGAGGCCAGTTTTAAAATTATAATAGCTACAATAGTCAAAAGGCACTTTCTCATTTCTATGGTTAAATTTGACATTATTTAATCTTCTTCCCAAATAATTTTAAATTATTCAGCTTATTTAAAATTACTTTTTTTTTTAAGTTTAAGGAAAGCATTTAGGACCACAAATTACAAAAGAAGCAGATCACTACAGTAGAAACCTATTAGATAGATACATAATATCTATGTATGAAAACTTAACATACACTCCACTCACAAGGCTCTCAGTTATAATGCTCTTCCTTACAAGGGTATTATATAATTTCAAATTATATTACACTTCATTTTCTCAAGGCATACTTTTAATTTTAAATACCAAATTCTTGACTCTTAATGGCACATGCTAAGATAGGGCACATTTCACTGATGTCCTGGTGACACTATTTCCAGTTTTAGTTAAGAACATCTTATTTTAAAATGATCACTTCAAATCTTTTTTCCCTACCCCAAAATTTAGATGCCAAAAATGAAGCAACAATCACCTTCTCTTCTAATGGCTATGGCTAGGTATATAGTAAAATTATCAGCAAAGATAAAGTAAGAAGGTGAGCCGTCAGTATAAAAAAACTGAGACCTGGAAAGAAACTTTTTTTGACTTGGGGCAAGAAGAAAATCGCATTGGGGTAGATACTAGGCAAAGGCTTGCATCACCCCTGTATATGCTAGAGAATGAAGACAGTCCAGTGCAGTATGGCCAGGTGGTGTCCCATCCCTGCATTTCAATACAACAAGCAGGAGGACAGATCTGGCAGTTATGCTTGGAGTCCCAAAGGGGCTCTTTGTAATCAAGAACACATTGGTCACTTAACACATTAAACATTTTACTGGGTTTAGGATATTCGTCATTTCCTTACGTGCACTCCCTCTAAAGATTCCTGTCCTATGAACTTACAGTTCTCTAGAGTGCAAGATACTGTGAATGACAAAACTGTTTTAATAACACATTTCTAAGCAGACCTGGAGGTGATGGAACAGCAGATGCTTACCTACTCTTACTGGCTAAAACACTGAATGCAGAAATATGTAGTGGAGACATCTGAATTTTCTTCTTTCCACCACCCTGGTCACTTGTGCTGCCTTAATTTTTCTGAATTATTTCCTACTAATTCCTTTACTTACAAGTGATAAACCAGGGAGCAAGGGTAATAGAAATTTTAGCTGTAGGTTACTTGGAAATCCTTTGCTTAACGTTTAATAATGTCAAAAATAAGTGTTAACGCATATACTTTTTAGCAATATCAACAAAGAGTGAACCAATTACATTATAATAAATGTTCAGAAATTAACCCGACATCTTATATAGATCATCATCTGATGAATGGGTCTCTGAACACCATTCAGTGTTGCCTTTTGACTTGGGATACTTTTACAGTTTAATTTGCAAACAGAATTTCCATAACAAATTGTTTTTAAACAAATCATGTCTGAAAACTGTTTACAGAAAACCCACGGATAAAATGAACTGTTCATTGTGGAAGGCCTTAAATTGCATTATTACAGTAGAAAATACATGAGGTAGAAGATAATTGAAAAGACTAATGCAACATTAGATTCAAGTCTAATAGTTCCTGGAGTTACTTTTAAAAACTGAACCCAACCTTTTTCAGTGACCATAGAAAACAGATAAAATAAATTTGCCATGAAAGTCCTTATATCATGCTTGATACAGGGAGGTAGGAAGATGTAAGAACCAGAAGGACACATGAGACATGACATTTTATCTCCTGTTTGCTTTACTGAGCTTGTAGTTTCACAATTCAGTCACCTTTCTCTTCAGACTCAGATTCTTCTTCTGCATTCTTGAGCCACTCTACAAAATTTTTCATTTGCTCAGAAAGACACTTTTCCCCTTTGCAACATGTGCACTTTATACCACTTCAAAACGGTCTCTTTATTTGGGACTTCAGCTTTATAAAAAAGCACCACGATTTTCTGGAAGGCTTTCATGAAGTGAATGTTGTGATAACAGTACTCCTGAATCTTCAGGAACAGAGTCAGCTCAGACTGACCTTGAGTAGTAAAGGCAGCAAGTAGAAGCCTATATTGCTTCAAATGCTTGATGGCTTGCTCTGCTACCAGCTTCCCCTTTTGGTTCCATTCTACAGCGCTCATTATACTTGACCAGACTATACCTATAACGATCTGTTCTGGGATACTGTTTTTCTTCATCTGCTCCTTGACATACAAAATTATATTCTTAAATGAATCACCACGTGACATCTGTTCTTGAAGATCTTTCTGTAGCTCTTTACGAGTTCTCATGATTTGTTGGTTCTGAACACACTCAGAAAGTTCTTTTAGATGTGCTTTGGTAAAATATTTTGTGAAGTGCTCAACACCTTGTTGGTTACCAGGAAAAAGTTCCATCAGTCTGTTGTTCATGCTAACTATTCGAGACTAGCAGCTATTGAATTGATATCTTTTTCATTTATCCATGATTTCTGCTGAAACGCCTTCTTTAACCAAATTCTCATTATAAGGACTGTTAAGAATGGATGGATTAAGTGTCCCATTGGTCAGAAGAACCCCAGTCAACATGACCAGTTTCTTCCTCTCAAACTCTGAAAAACCTTTCAAGAATAGCAGCAGCTTTTTAACTTCATCTTCAAATCCCTTCTCAAGGTATTTGTATTATCTGATTAACCTGTTGAATACCTGAGCAAAAGCTTGCATGATTTCTAGTTCTTCTTGTACTGCAAATACACAGATATCTGTGTGCATCATGTCATCTGCCAGTGTACCACCTGGGACCAGCATGCCACCAGCCACCAGAATATCAAAGAGTGTTTATATGAGGAATAATCAAGTTTTGCCCCAGAAGCATCAAGAATTTCTGCTACTGCTTCCAAATCAGTGCCAGTTTCAGTTAAACCTTGAATAATACAGTCTTAAAACTGAGTAGGGTCAAACCTCTCTTTTTCATCTCTTTCTCTAGTTTTAAAATGCTGGTCTGATAGTGTTGGCTTTTGCTCCTTTTGATATTTCATAAAAGACACCCGAATTGAAGGCGACAAGTAAAGCCAAAATTACTTTTTTTAGGAATTGGTGTGACTGAGTCCATGTAGAACATTTATTTCTCAACATTTCATGACAGGAAGTAGTATTTTCCATTGTAATGGAAGCATCTGAACAACAACAAAATTAAATGTGATGTCTTTACATTTAATATTGTTTAATAATCATAGCTTTCTAACTATTTTTATTATTAAAATAATTTTATATTCCCCAACATACCTACTACCCAGCACTGGATTCCTTGAAATGGAAGTTTTAAGAACTTGAATGACATCTTTCTAAGTTTATCTGTAGTAACTTTTTCAATGTTTCCATAATCCACAAAGTGGACTTTAACAGTTGCATTCAGTAGTATTTCCTTTACTAAAGCACGGTACCAAGTACCATCATCTAGATTTTACATAAAGAATGTAAGTACATCTATGACAAAATGCTTTTTTTCAACATGTTAAATATTGCAAGGAATATGTAACTTAATCTTCTGTGTTAATTGTACACTTCTTTGCTTTTTTTCATTGCTACTAGATGAAAGTAATTCCTTGTTGTTTTTCAGTCATTTTTCAATCATTTCTCACACTTCATGACTCCATTTGGGGTTTTCTTGGCAAAGAACCTGGAATGAATTGCCATTTCTTTCTCCAGCTCATTTTACAGATGACGATACCGAGAAAAACAGGGTCACATAGTTACTAAAGTGTCTGAGGCCACATTTGAATTCGGGAAGATGAGTCTTCCTGACTTCAAGCCCAGAATGCTATCCATGTCACCAAGCTGCCGTTTAGACAGTCATTAACTCTTAGGGGACTATCAGCTTTTTTGGGAAGGCATTTTTACATAAGATAAATGTTATATACACAATTCACCTATTTAAAAAATGTTAAACTGTAGCTAAGAATTTTAAGTTTGATAAAAATCATAAATAAGATAATCAATTTACAATAATTTACATTGATCTCAGGTCCTGCTTTATGTGACATAAAAAACAAAATGATGGTATCAAATAATAGCAAGCAAATTCATTTCTAAATTCAAATTTCCTTTGGAATATTATCTTTCCCCCCGCCCCAGATTTTTTCCCCTTCTTTGTTTAGTCATTTATTTATTATTTTACTTTCCTGGAACATTTTCAAAACAGCATTTATAAAAGATGTAATTAAACTTCAAAAAATTTAATGTGGCTAGTCTTTCAACTGAAACTTACCCCCAAGTAAGAGATTTAGACAAAGATTCTTAACTGGTATCAATGAAGTTAATATTTTAATAACTATTTAAATACCATTGGTTTCCTTTGTCATCTTACATGTATTATTTTATGTATTTAAAATCATTTTTCTGAGGAGTCCATATACTTCACCAGATGGACAAAAGGGTCCAAAGCACAAAAAGGTGAAGAACAACATAGTTGAGCAGAAATTTACATGTATTAACAGAGGTTTTAGAAAGAAAAAATTACTTAAATAATATTCAACAAATTTACGTAAGAAAAGGAAATATTAACTGAATATTCTTAGAAGAAATGAAGAGAAAAGTCATGTCAAAAGGAAACTCAATTTGTGAACTAAAAATAAAATGTACTTTTAGTAAAAAAAAGGCAAAAAATTTACAAAGAACAGAGGTTCTAATGGAGTCAAGATGCATCATGGGTATCTTATCTGTAAAATAAGAGCAACAAGGTTCTCCAATTTCAGGTTTAAAAATCAATGGGCACTTTTTTGTTGGCAATATTCTGCTAGAGACATATTCACTTCATTTAACCCACTTAAAGCTGAAAACGCAAGATGAAAAAAATACAGTCTTGAATAATATTTTACTTCACACATGAGTGGAGCTAAAATAAATTTTAACTAAGCAAAATGCATTTTAAAAGAAAAGAGTAAAACAAAATCGTAATACTACTAGAGATCCCAAGTTCATCTAACTATTAAGGTAATTGTGTTTAATAATAATAGTCATAATAATAATAATAATAATAATAATAATAATAATAATACACCTTATTGTAAAATAAGCAAACACTTGCGGATTGAGAAAACTCCATTCTGCTTTTAAAGTTTTTCAGAGAATCGTTTCCATAATCTCCCTGAATAATCTATGTCAGTGAAATTCTAAAGGTCAAAAAACATTGTTATTCAGAAAATTTTAAATAGAGTTCCTTAAGAACAAATGCTTGAAATTTTTTAGTCTGTCTTACAAGGATATTGACTTACATGACCATAAAGGTGCTTCTAAGTATAAATTGTTTTGTTCTATGTCACACCGTTAGTAATATTTTCCAATGCACCTAAATGCCATTTATTGTAAACAAGACAAAATTCTTACTCCTTAGAATGACATTTAAGACTTTCCCTTGAAAGTCCTTAAACCGAGGGAATAACATGTACACTCAATTTGGTATGAATATCTATCTTACACTACAGGAAAGTAGGGGAGAAGTGGGGGGGGGAAGACAGAAGAGGGCAAATGGGAGGAGGGGGTAATTAGAAGTAAACATTTTTGGGGAGGGACAAGGTGAAAGGAGAGAAGAGAATAAATGGGGGGGCAGGATAGGATGGAGGAAAATATAATTAGTCTTTCACAACATGATTATGATGGAAGTCTTTTGCAAAACTGTACATATACAGCCTATATTGAACTGCTTGCCTTCTCAGTGGGGATGAGTGGGGAGGGAGGAAGGGAGAGAAGTTAGAACTCAAAGTATTAGGAACGAATGTGAAGAATTGTTTTTGCATGCAACTGGTAAATAAGATATACAGCTAATGGGGTATAGAAATCTATCTTGCCCTACAAGAAAAGATAGAAGATGGGGATAAGGGAAAGGAGGGATGTGATAGAAGGGAGGGCAGATTGGGGGAAGGGATAATCAGAAAGCAAGGTGTTTTGGGGTGGGGGAAGAGGAGAGATGAGGAGAAAATTTGGAACTCAAAATCTGGTGGAAATGAATGTTGAAAGCCAAAAATAAATTTTAAGAAAACCAAGCAAACCAAAAAGAAAGCCCTTAAGCCAATTAATCTCTCCTTCTAGACTTATCACTGAATACTCATGGATTCAAACTCCTTTATCCACCCAAACTGGTCTCATTTCAATACATCAAAGAATGTCTAACTTTGTTAACATGGGTATTTCTTCCAGTGATGCAGACTACAGCGCATTCACGCCTGCTGAACCTATGTTATATTTGTACATGTCCACCTAAGAATTCACCACAGGAATTTTTTTTTGTTTTAAAATTAGTTAATTAATTTTTAGTTTTCAACATTCACTTCCACAAGATTTGGAGTTCCAAAATTTCCCATCTCTCACCTCCCCCTAAAGACAGCATTCATTCTGATTACCCCTTCTCCCAATCTGCCCTCCCTTCTCTTATCCCCTTCCCCTTCTATTTAAACATAGAGCAAGATAGATTTCTATACCCCATTGCCTATATATCTTATTTCTCAGTTGCATGTAAAAAAATTTTTAGCATTCCTTTTAAAAACTCTGAGTTCCATATTCTCTCCCTTCCTCCCTTCCCACCCACCCTCATTGAGAAGGTAAGTGGTTTGATGTAGGTTATACATGTGAAGTCATGCAAAACACTTCCATGATAGTCATGTTAGGAAAGACTAACTATATTTCTGTCCATCATGTTCTACTCCCCATTTATTCTATCATCTCCTTTGAGCCCACCTCAAAAGTGTTTGCTTCTGATTGCACCTGCCCCAATTTGTCTTCTTCTCTATCATCCCCCCATCCCCTTCCGCCTACTTTTCTGTAGGGTAGGATAGATTTCCATACCCACTTGAGGGTGTATTATTCCTTCCCTCAGTCACATCTGATGGGAGTAAGATTCACTCACTCCCTCTCACCTCCCCACTCTTCCCCTCCACTGCAAAAGCTTTTTCTTGCCTCTTTTATGCTAGATAACTTACTTCATTCTACCTCTCCTCTTCTTCTCCCAGGACATTTCTCTCTCACCCCTTGATTTTATTTTTTAGAAACTATCCATTCATATTCAACTCACCCTGTGCCCTCTATCTATCTATCTATCTATCTATCTATCTATCTATCTATCTATCTATCTATCTATCTATCTATCTATCTATCTATCTATCTATATACATATACGCATGTATATATATATGTATATGCATATGTGTAAATATCTATGTGTATATATATTATATATATATGTATGTATGTATGTATGTAGATGTATTTTCTTCCCTCCAAAGACCCTCGTATTGAGAAAGGTCTCATGAGTTACAAATATCATCTTTCCATGTAGGAATGCAAACAGTTCAACTTTAAGAAGTCTCATACGACTTTTCTTTCCTGGTTTTTTCTATCTTCTATTCAGCTCTGTCTTCAAGAATGTTTGAAAGTCCTCTATTTCATTGAATGACCATTTTTTTCCCCTGAAGTATTATACTCAATTTTGTTGATTTTAATCCTTTGATTTCTGGAATATCATATTCCAGGCCCTCCACTCCCTTAATGTAGAAGCTACTAAATATTGTGTTGTCCTGATTGTGTTCCCACAATACATGAAGTGTTTCTTTCTAAATACTTGCAATATTTTCTTCTTGACCTTGGAACTCTGGAATTTGGCTAGGAAGATTGCCCGTCCACTGCCACCCACAATCTCTGCCATACCAGAGCTCCTTTTTGCCCCAGGACCACCACCTAGGACTGTAACCAAGATTCAAGCAAGGACAAAGCAAGAGAATTCTGCCTCAGTGCCAACAAAGAGATCCCTGCAATCCTCCACTGATCAGATACTTGATCCCCCCACCATCTGTGGGCCAAGAGCTCTGGAAGCAGCCACAGCCACTACTGCTGCTGCCATCACCGTGGGGCTAGGGCCAGACCATGCTCCTCTCTAACTCACATCTGACAGACCTTTTTTATTTGACCCTTTATGTAAGGGGTCTGGAACTTTCGGATTATCAGGGTCGTGATGCCCTCAGGAGAAATCTCTTTGAGACGCCATGTCCTTGCATGATTTACGAGATGGACCACCCCTACGCAATTACTGACCCTCACAATTATCTTGAGCAAGAATAACAACAGCCAAGCACGTAAGCATAACAGACAGTATTTACAAAACTTCTTGCTTGAATAGAAGTAGAATGGAAGTAGAATGTCTATATATACTCTGATCTAGCTGAGAATAAACGGAGTGTATATAATCCTTGCTCCCGCCTCATTCATTCGCGCCTGGAAGAAAGATCTCATGCAGACATGAGATCTTTGGGAACTTAACATTTTGGCATCTAACATGGGGCTCCTCTAAAAAATACTCGGTTCCAGAGTAAGAGGAGCAGACAGCTCGGGGAAGCGCGCACCCGGATCGAGCAGTGGCAGGATCAGCCAAGACCCATAGCTTCACTTTCAGGACATCAAAGACACCTGGGGAGAACCGGGTTTTTTGGAACAAAAACTGCTGGGGTAAGTTGTGTAAGCGTCGTTTTAACACAGTTTTACCATGGGGCAACACCTAGCCACTTCACAAAAGGAAACCTATGCTAGAATCATACGTAAGATCTTAAAAAAGCAAGGATGCTCAGTATGCCCATCACAGATTTCAGAATTTTTGGAAACGGCGTATAAAGCCTCCCCGTGGCTAGTTGATAATCCTTCTTGTGACGCAGAGTCATGGAAGGTGGTAGGGGAGCAACTTTCGGAATTTCACCGAGAAAGGCCTGAGGAGGTCCCTATAGAAACTTTCATCATTTACAGTCACATTAAGACAGGGCTCACAGACCCACTCTGCTTAGCTAAAAGGCGTGCTTTTGAGGCTCAAACTCAAACTTCCACACAATGCCCCTCGGGGGCTGACACGCCACCCACAGAGGAGACAGTAACTAACAACATTTACCCTTCGCTTAGAGAATACGCAGAGGAAAAAGGAGAAACATATGAACTTTCTCAAAAGGTGGGCAAGTTAGCCAGTATAGTTAAAAGTTTAGGATTACTTATGAGAAAGTTAGAAAATAAGGAAGCAGATCCACACTTTAGTAAACAGGAGAACATTGAAGAAAAAGCTAAGAAAAATGAGGTGAGGACATCACCTAACGAATTACAGCAAGAAGTGCTGCCCTCCGCACCTCCAGCACCAATTAGTGGGTATCAACAGATGATAGAGAGAAATAGAAGACAAAGAAAGTATGAGAACGGTTTAATTATGCCTGTGTTACAGGCAGAGGATGGCACTGGTTCTCATGAGGCAGTACAACCCAATTTGATCAAAGAGATTAAGAAGGCCGTAACTAGTTACGGCCTAAAATCTCCCTTTGTGAAATTACAATTGAAATCATAGATGACTTATGTACTTACTCCTAATGATTGGAAACTTGTCATTCAGGCTTTATTGACCCCCGGACAAGCAGTACAATGGTTGGCGTTGTATTCTGAGGCTTGTCGACAGATGTCAGTAACACATAGTCAGGATGCACAAAATGCTCAGAGATATTTCCAACAGATATCGGGCACAGGGGACTTTAGTACAGATAATACACAAATTATTTTTTCCCATAGAAACATATGAGAGAATTGCTCAATGTGTCGAGAAGGCATGGGAAGGAGTTATTGTGGCAGGACAAAATGTAGAGCCTTTTACTCAAATCAGACAAAAGAATGAAGAACCTTTTGTGGATTTTCTAGCCAGAGTACAAGAGGCAGTTGCTATAACTATGGGCCCTGTAGAAGGGGCAGAGATAGTTATAAAGCAAATTGTTCAAACTAACTGCAACACAGACTGTAAAAAAGCCATGTTAGGACTACCAAAAAATCCAACTATTGAGGACATGATACATAGATGTGAGAGAGTAAGGTTTACTGTTCTCGCAGCAGAAATACACCAGGAATACATGTCTCGAGGATACATAGCAGGAAGAAACAAAAAAGGGGCTTGTTTTAAATGTGGGAAGTTAGGACACTGCAAAAAGGATTGTCATTCAGGGAGACCAATCCCACAAAAGATAACGGCCCAAAGGCCAAAATTACCATGCCCAAAATGAAAAAAACCAGGTCACTGGGCCTCAGAATGCCATTTAACCTCCCCTCGGGGCTCATCCTCCCGGGCCCCTCAAACTCAGTGGAGGATGGCCGCCCAGACACTGCCTCTGTCAGTCTGGCCACTGCGCAACTGCGGAGCGACTTTGCTCTCCTTCAGGGGGAGCGCTCACCGCAATAAAGAGCCTGTTTTCAAAGGGAAACTTTATAGTGGGTCTTTTTTACACAGTCCGTCTTCCCATAAGGCCCTTTTTAATTAAAGAAGGGGAACTTGCTATACTCCTCAGCACACCCACAGATCATTATACAGGTATTTATTCTCTGATTTGTAGTTTGGAAGGACCTTTAGAATTAACGGAAATTCCAATGGTCAATTCCAATGAAATTGATATAAATATTACAAAGGACCAATATGTAGCACAAATACTCATTTTTTCAGTGGCCTGCCTCACAGACACATGCCATGTTTGCACAAAATACAACAGAAAGAAGACCTACTTGTTACACTGAAGTAGAAGGGAGATACTTTGAACGGCTAATAGATACAGGAGCAGATAGGACTGTATTCCAAGACTTTGTGTGGCCACCAGAATGGCCTAAGGGACAGGCTTATGGAACTCTGGTAGGCGTTGGTGGACAACAACACACAAAGATATCAACCAGAAGACTAAGGTGGAGATGCGAAAACAAAGCAGGATGGGTCACACTATATGTTGTTTATGGGCTTCCAGTACTATTGTGGGGCAGAGATATTCTATCTCAAATGAACTTAGCAGTCATCACAGCAGGAAATTTTTAATGGGCTCTACTGTTAGGAATGTAGGGATTGAAGTTCCTAGGATATCTTGGAAATCTGATAATCCCATTTGGGTGGAACAGTGGCCCCTGACAGAAGAAAAGTTGTCTGCATTGAAGGAGATTATTCTAGAGCAATTACAGAAGGGACATATAGAACCAAGCACAAGTCCCTGGAATTCTCCTGTTTTCTGTATAAAAAAGAAATCAGGAAAATGGAGAATACTCACTGATTTACATAGGGTTAATGAATCTATGAATACTATGGGAGCTCTACAACCTGGATTGCCTTCTCCCAATATGATTCCAGAAGGGCAACCATTATGGATTATTGATATTAATGATTGCTTTTATAATATTCCTGTTCATCCACAAGATGATGAGAGATTCGCATTCTCAGTGCCTAGTATTAATCTGCAGGAACCCCAGAAAAGATATCAATGGGAGGTCTTACCCCAAGGCATGAAAAACAGTCCCACTTTACGTCAATGGTAGATAGCAAAAATCTTAGAGCCAATCCGTAAGACTTTCCTGGTTGCCACTATCATTCATTATATGGATGATATTTTAGCTTCACATCCAGATCCAGAAATATTAAAAATGATACTTCAATGCACAGAGGAAGCTTTAAGTAAACAGGGTTTATAAATAGCCCCAGAGAAAGTACAAAAGGAGCCTTCATTTAATTACTTAGGACATACTATCAACTCTCATGAGATTACTCTAAAAATTCCAGAATTGGAGATAGAAAGTATAAAAACTCTCAATGATTTTCAGAAATTTATAGGAGACATACAATGGCTTAGATCCAAGATTGGTATCACCACAGGACAGCTACGCTCACTACATGATCTGTTGAAAGGGGATCCCACATTAGACTCTCCACGTCAATGGACCCCCGATGCTATTAGAGCAGTTAGGGAGGTAGAAAAGGCATTGCTATCCCACATAACAGGGAGAATTAATAGAAACAAGCCAGTAACTATATCCATCCTGAATACACAACAGTTACCCACTGGCGTTATACATGAAAATAATAAAATATTAGAATGGATACACTTACCCACTTCCACGGGTCGTGATATTACAACCTATCTCACATTAATAGCTCAGGTGATAAAAAAGGCAAGTAATCGGGTCATTCAACTTACAGGGCACCCTCCTGAAAAAGTATTCACAGATTTAACTATGTCTCAAATTGATGATGTACTTCAGAGAGCCATAGATTGGCAATTGATAGTTAATAATCAATTTTGTCATGGCATTCCTTTAGAATTCAAGCAAATATTTGTCAAATGGCCTTGGATGATTCAGAATATAGTCCAACAAAAACCCATTTCAGGATATTTAGTTTTTACAGATGCTACTAAAGACTACAAAGCTTCATTGTACAGCCCTGACCTACAGTTATTAAACCTTTATGAGACCCCTTTCACATCCACTCAGCAAAATGAATTATTTGCTGTGCTCAAAGCAACAGAATTACCACATCCAATAAACATAGTAACAGATAGTCTATATGTGAGTGGTCTAGTTAAATTTATTGAAACAGCATATATACCTTCAAGAGATACTCCAATTTATCATTTGCAAATAGAGCTGCAAAATAGTATTAGGAATAGACAACATCCTCTGTATATTACACACATTTGCTCTCACTCCAATCTCCCAGGCCTTTTAGCTGAAGGTAACGAGATTGCTGATAAAGTTCTTGCTTATACAGTTATAGAAGCACAGCAAGCCCCCAACAAGTATCATATATCTGCCCAATCATTACGAATGTTGTATAGACTCTCTAAGAAAGAAGCCAGAGAGATTGCTACTCGATGCATTACATGCATTCCTTTTCAAACTGCATCCAAACCTCATACATATAATCCTAGGGGTGACACTCCCAATGATTTGTGGCAAATGGATGTCACACACATATCAGAATTTGGCAGACAAAAGTATGTTCATGTTACTGTTGATACATACTCAGGATTTATAATGGCTACTGCACAAGCAGGAGAAGCTGCAAAGCATGTTTTTGGCCATCTATATGCTTGTTTTGCTAATCATGGAATACCTAACGCCATTAAAACAGATAACGGCCCAGCTTATACATCTTATGCCTTCGCTCATTTCTTCCAAGAATTTAATATCTACCACATAACAGGAATTCCATACAATCCCCAAGGACAGGCTTTGGTTGAAAGGGCCAATCGCACATTGAAGATGGTCCTGCAAAAACAAAAAGGGGGAGAAATTGCCCCCATGCATAGGCATCATATGCCATAAATTATTTAAATATGGATGACAGAGGTGTGACTCATGCCATGAAATATCTCATACATCAGAATATGAAACAAAAGAATAGAATTAATTGGAAATCAAAATTGGCTCAGCCTAATTTAAGAGTCATGTGGAAAGACCATGAAGGTAAATGGCATGGCCCACATACGGTATTAACAAGGGGTCCAGGGTTCCTTTGTGTTTGTACAGATAATGGATCAATCTGGGTCCCGGAAAGGAGGAGTAAGATCGTTGGTCAGCAAAATGAATCACCTACAGATAACTCCACAGAAACCCCGAAGGTCTCAGGGTCGGGGCCAACGTGATCGTAAGAGATGGCGAGTTATCTTTGCCATGTTTCTGCAGTTGAAGCTGGTGGCTGTGGCCCCTGATCCTAAGGAGCAAGAACAAGAAAGGGAACGATGGGCTTTCGTGCAAAAACTGCCTTGGGTACGTGTCATCATACGGGGACAACAGATTCCAGAACCCATGATGTTGGGGAACATGTCTAAACTCCTACACAAAGAGTATGACTATATCCCACCTGGCAACAATACATTTATTAATGAAAAAATAGCCTTCAGTTTTACAGGACTTGTGGCTACTCTGCCTTTTTGTGTATGCACCAAAAGGTGCAATATGACTGCATTACCAGAATGTCCAAAGGTGCAAATGATCAATTACACCATTAACTTTACCACAAACATCCCAAACCAGCGTTGGCTGGAAGTAGACACTTATGGGTTGGTAGGGGACCAGTGGTTAAATACAACATGAAAAGTACTGTCACAGCCACCGTGTTACCCCATTACTACACCCATCATACATGGACATCATTGGCCGAACTTCATTGACTGTCACACTAATGAGGGACAAACATAGAATATGTCAGGGTATATATCACAATCCTGGAATAATATCACTTTGAAGGATAGGAATGATTCTGAGATGCAGGGATTTCCAACACAACACTGGACAACGATCAACGGAAAAACTATACCAGGGGTGTGGAAGATCTTTGCCACCACTGGGGGATCCATGTCCCATATTGAAAAGAACAGGACAAATGGGGTATTAGCTAAACACACGTATACAGCTCAAGTATGTTTGGGGGGACAATATGCATTCATGTGGGGGTGAAAGGAAAATGTTACTATTGTAAAGAGTGTTAACTGTACCTTACTGGGGACTAAGAAGGACATATATAACATCACCTGCTTCAGCTGCAAGGTTTCAGAGTGTATAGATTATAAAGCCTCCGGTGTAGTGTTCCTTGTAACACGACCAAAATATGTACTTATGCCAGTAAAGGCTAAGGTTTGGTATAGATCCAGAGCAGATCATATTTTCTGGGAATTAGAGCAGAAGATAGAAACTGGGGTGGGACCAAGGGTTAAAAGATGTATTAGTTGTGTAATCTTAGGAATATCTTTGCTGATATCATTGATCACGTCTTCATTATCATTGGCTATGTCAATATCCACAGTACAGAATGAAAGGGTACAAGCTAACTGTATGGAAGAGTTGGCACGAAATGTGTCTTTAGGCTTCCAGGAACAAAGAAAAATTGATTTGGACTTTTATACAGTGTTAAAGGAATTAAGAGTTGTTATTGTAGCAGTTGGTGATGAGGTGGATAGGTGGGAATTTCTTCAACGATTGGTATGTGATTATCGCTGAACCTTCCTATGTGTGTCTTACAACCTGTATAATGAGTCACATTATGATTGGCAAAGGATCAAAAATCATTTGAATGGGGTTATTGATAATCAAAATTTGACCCTGGAAATTGAGGATTTACATAAGCTTGCCCAAGCTATGTATAACGCCGCAGATCAAGGTTTAACTCTTGATATAACTGCACAAAATATTGTAGATTTCTTCAAACATTTATCCATTCCATCAGCTTTCAATTATATTGCTCATGCTGGAATTGTTTTTATTATGTGCTTATTAGTTCTTTTATGTATCCTACCATTTATTGTTAAGCTTGCATGCTTGGTCTTAAAAAGTGTGGTTAAGAGGGTAGATTTTAACACACAAGTTCTTTGGAAAGCTCATCATGAAAGCAAAAAGGGGAAATTGTAAGGGGTCTGGAACTCTAGGATTATAAGGGTCATAATGCCCTCAGGAGAAATCTCTTTGAGACGCCATGTCCTTGCATGATTTATGAGATGGACCACCCCTACGCAATTACTGACCCTCACAATTATCTTGAGCAAGAATAACAACAGCCAAGCACGTAAGCATAACAGACAGTATTTACAAAACTTCTTGCTTGTATAGAAGTAGAATGGAAGTAGAATGTCTATATATACTCTGATATAACTGAGAATAAACGGAGTGCATATCATCCTTGCTCCCACCTCATTCATTCGCGCCTGGAAGAAAGATCTCATGCAGGCATGAGATCTTTGGGAACTTAACATCTTCTAAGTTGTTTTTGGAGTTTGTGGGTTGAGAAGTCTGATAACCACCACAGCTGTTAGTGATTCAGTACGCTGAAGCCATCTCTAGGTTTGCTAGGGCCAGTGCAGCTCACACTGGACTGTGCTCCTCTCTCAAACTGATGCAACAGACATTTCCTGTTGACTTTCCAGGCTGTCTTGGATAGAAATTTGTTTTGCTCTGTCATTTTGTCTGTTCTACTGCTCCAGAATTTGTTTAGTTATTTTTTACTGGTATTTGGATGGGTTTGAAGAACTCAGGGAAGTCCCTGCTTTCACTCTGCCATCTTGGCTCTCCCCTTCCCCCCTCCCCCAGGAAATTTACCCAAAATGTTGTGGATATTCACCATATTTTCTTGACAAAGTGAGAGCAACACTGGAGTAGGAAAGCTGCCCACTGAGTGTAATTTGATCTTGCCACATGTTATTGCTGTTCAATTGTGTCTGATGCTTCATGACCCCATTTGAGGTTCTCTTGGCAAAGACACTAGAGTGGTTTGCAATTTCCTCCTCCAGCTCCATGTTGCTGATGAGGAACTGAGGCAAATAGGGTTAAATGACTTGCCCAGGGTCACACAGGTATTAAATGTCTGAGACTAGATTCGAGCTCAGGAAAATGAATCTTTCTGACTTCAGGCCCACTTTCTATTCATTGTGCCACCTAGCTTGCCATATGATCAATCACTTAAAAATATCTTACTCTTTCTTGTCCCATTAATTTTGCATAGGAAATTTCTTCCACCTGGAAAGAATTTTCCTTTTTTTCTTCTTGTATGGGAATCTAGTCCTGTTCAAGTCTCTTCAATTCAACTAGAACCATTCATCAGTGACAAATGTGGGATTACAGTTGAAAGCATCCTTCTATGTGATTCTTATTTTGAAATTCATACCCCTGATATCCTTGGTAATTTAACTGGTGCGATTCCACTAAGACCTCAGTTTGTTTCAAGAAATCATTAACGTGGGATCAGCCAGGTACAATTTGGTGGCACTGCTTAAGAACCCACAAGACCTCAGTTCTGTTTTCCAATGAGCTTTTTGTTCACTCTCTAACTTTGGGCAAGCTACTTTAGCTCCATAGGGCTCAGTTTCCATATCCATAAAATTAAAAGGTTTTACTGCTTGATCTCCTAAAGCTCTCTTTCTTATGAGTTAGGTCATAAAATCAAAATTTGTCTTATAGAATGATTTAGGAAAGAATTAATCAAGAACACAAGTTATATGGTGATTGATCTCTGCCAATGATTCCTTTTTTGAAACTTTGGAGGAATATTTAATATATTTTCCATGTAAATTGTAACCTTATTACTTAAAATTTTCTAGACACTTAGAAATCTTTGAAAAAAACAAATAGTGGAAGATAACAAGGAGAAGCCAGGAAGCTGCATGAACTCTTTACAGTTTTTCTTGTTAACAACATTAAATGAAACCTCTAAATGGATTCCAGAGTGACAGAACCCACAAAAAGAGTGAAATAATTTTCCAGCTTAAGATAATAACTTAGGAGAACTTCAGGAAGCATCTGTCTCACTGGGGCAAAAGGGAAACAGCCCAGCGCAGATGGTGTCTGTACAACTCAGTGGGAGGCTCTTAGCCACAGAACAGATCAGCAACCAAGGCCCACTGGTCCTGGCTCAACAGGCTGTGTGAAGTCTTTAGCCCCACTGCAGAAGACAAATTTCAAGACCAGGAACCCTGGCACAACAGTCACAACTAGGCCAGGTCACCATAGCACAGTAGACAAGGCACAAGCACCTCAGTCCCTGGTGTGGAAAACCAGTGACCAGACCCATGATATCTGGTATAATAAGCTTGGGACAGTGACCCCTGTGCCCCAGGAACAGAGCTCAACTTTAGAAGCCACAAATTAAGCTGAAAAATAAGAAACAGAAAGAGCCCTGAACACAAGAAGCTACTAAGATGACAGGGAAGATCAAAACAAACTCAGAAGAGGACAACAATGTGAAAATGCCTCCATGTGAAGCTTCAAAGGGGAATCCTTCAAAAAGGATTTTAAAAATCAAGTAAGAGAGATAGAAGAAAAACTGGGAAAAGAAATGAGAGGTATGCAAGAGAATTATGAATAAAAAGGAGTCAATAGCTGGGAAAGGGACAAAAATCGGCTGAAGAAAATTTAAAAGTAGAACTGGTCAAATGGAAAAGGAGGCACAAAAGCTACCTGAAGAAAATAATTCTTTAAAAATTTGAATTGAGAAAGTGGAAGTTAATGACTCGATGAGACATCAAGAATCAGTGAAACAAAATTAACCGAATGAAAAAAATAAAAGAAAATGTAAAATACTTCATTTGAAAAACAATTGATCTGGAAAACAGATTCAGGGGAGATAACTGAAGAATTCTTAGACTGCCTGAAGGCCATGTGGACAGCACCTTTCAAGGAATTATCAAGGGAAACTGCCCAGATGTCCTAGAAACAGAGAGTAAAGTAGTCACTAAAAGGATACACTGGCCACGTCCTGAAAGAGACCCTAAAATGAAAACTTGAAGGAATATTGTAGTCAAATCCCAGAATTATCAGGTCAAGGAAAAGTACTGTAAACAGTCAGAGAGCATTTAAATATAAAGGAACCATAGTCAGGATTATGCAGGAATTAGCAGTTTCTACTTTAAAGGATTAGAGGGCTTGGAATATGATATTCTGGAAGGTAAAGGAGTTTGAATTACAAGCAAGAATCAACTACCCAGCAAAACTGAGCATAATCTTTCAGAGATGGACATTCAATGAAATAGGGGACTTTCAAACTTTCCTCATGAAGAGAGCAGTGCTGAACATAAAAAAGTAAACAGAAAATTCAAAAAACATTTTATAGGATGGAGGGAAATACATAGTAATCATAAGTGTGAATGTGTATGGGATGAACTTTCCCATATAACTGAAATGGATGGCACAATTATTAAAAACCAGAATCCTACAATATGTTGTTTACAAGAAACACATCTGAATCAAGAGATATACACAGAGTAAAGGTAAAGAAGTCTGAAGCAGATTATGCTTCAGCTGAAAAAAAAAACAGGCCTAGAAATTCTGATCCTAGACAAAGCAAAAGCAAAAATATATCTAATTAAAGGAGATAACGAAGGAAACTACATCCTGCTAAAAGTTACTATACACAAGGAAGTAGTATCAGCACTAAACATATATGCATCAAGTAGTATAGCATCCAAATTCTTAGAGAAGTTAAGTGAAAAAATGGACAGTAAAATTATACTAGTGGGAGATCTCAGCCTTCCCCTCTCAGAACTAGATAATGCTAACTATAAAATAAACAAAAAGTTAAGATGAATAGAATTTTAGAAAAGTAAGGTATGGTAGATCTCTGGAGAAAACTGAATGGGGATAGAGAGAAATATCTTTTTTTTCGGTGGTACATGACACCTACACAAAAACTGACCATATCTTAGGGCACAAAAAAACTCATAATCAAATGCAGAAAACCAGAAATATTAAATACATCCTTTTCAGATCATGATGCAATAAAAATTACATGGAATAATAATAATAATAACACATGGAAAGATAGGCTAAAATCTAATTGGAAACTAAATAATCTAATCTTAAAGAATGAGTGGATGACACACTCAATTAACAATTTCATCAAAGAAAATGGCAATAATGAGACTACATACAAAAACTTGCACAATGCAACCAAAGCAGTTCTTAGGAGAAATTTTATATCTCTAAATGCTTACATGAATAGAGGAAGAGATCTTTAGTTGGGCATGCAACTAAAAAAGCAAAGAAATTAAATTTAAAATTTAAATTAAATTAAATTAAAATTAAAACAAATTAAAAATCCCCAGTTAATTACTTAATTAGAAATTCTAAAAATCAAATGAGAGATTAATAAAATTGAAAGTAAAAACACTACTGAACCAATAAATAAAACTGATAAACCTTTGGTTAATTTGATTTAAAAAAAGGAAAGAAGAAAATCAAGTTACCAGTACCAAAAACTAAAGGGGTGAATTCACTACCAATGAAGAGGAAATTAAAGTAGTGATTACCAGCTATTTTGCCCAACTGACAAATCTGGCAATCTAAGTGAAATGGATGATTATTTACAAATAAGGAAGCGGGATTTCCTATGGATGATCTGATCTTTCAGTTTCTTCTGTTTGCAGATTATGCAGGTATTGATTGCATTAAACCCTGAAATAATACACAGAGCTTTCTTAATGAGATTTATAACCATTGAAAAGTTTCATCTAAAAAGCCATGCAGAGAAAAAATAAAGTAGTTCAAGATTGCTGATTGACTATAATATGCAGTTATGTGAAATGTCCACTGAGTAAAACAAACAAAAAACCACAAAAGGTACTTTCATTATTTATTAAATTTAATATGTAATTTAAAAAACCGTCAATGAAATTTATTTCATATACTTGTAATACTTCATTTATCTTTGTGCTTGAATGTGTTAAAAAATTTTTTTTAAAGAGACAAGACACTACAGACATAGAATGTGCCATACACTGTTGATTGAAGAGGAAATGACTGTGGTGCAAGAACCAAAGGCAACAAAACTTTTTTGAAAAAAAAAAACATGATTAAAACAGTTTTTTATTAAAAATATACTGAGATGCTCCGTTAGTACATGAATCTTAGACAAACACTATATTTGGGCAATAATCTGGGTATGGAAACGAATGGAAGTTAGAAAGCAGGATGAATCGTGCTTGAGAAACTATGTACTGCTTTCAATGATACAAAGGAAATGTCTCAAACAAAAAACCTATAAATACTAATATTTTTCTAGTGTTATGACGGTTCCAACTTATTCAACATCTTAATTAAAGACAGATAACAAAACTACAGTGATACTTTTAGCATATGACTTATGCACAGGAAGAGAAATCATCCAGATATATGATTCGAAAAGTAGGTGGTTTAGTTATGCATTAAGATCAAGGAATAACACAGGCAACCCACAGGCTACATTGGTACTCATAAAATGTTAAAAACATAAACAAATGCTTCTGTCATACTGAGTAGATCATCTGGAGGACTTGTGAGAGGACCTGGATGGGTTGTGATTAGCACCACAGGAAGAAACACCTACCTCAGCGAGATGACAGAACTATTAATATAGGAAGTATGAAAGTCAACTTATTTGAAGTAAATTATCTCTTAAAAACAAAAGGATAGCTGACTTCTCTCCTATCATTGTGTCAAATATAGCAACGCATTAGTAAAATGAAGACCATATAAAGATAAATTGGTAGAGAATTATAAGTAACTTACCATCCTCTTGAAGTACATGACAATAGAATTCTCCAGGATTGTATAACATACAAATCATAACACTGACAGTCTCATTAACAGCTAGTTCAACCCAAGTCCATATAAATTTATTCACTGTTTCCTCTGCAGTTAAAGGAGCTATGAAGACAAAAAGTAGACTACTTTAGAATACCAAAAGAATCCCAAATACAAAGTATTATATGTCTATTATGAATCTTTTATTTTAATGTTATGGTTATTTGTACACACATTTTTTCTCTTTTTCTAGGACTTTAAACCCGTTGAAGATATGGACCATTCTACCAGTTATTTTTATGTATCCCTTATCACCTGGCATGACTTACCAATAGATGCTGGAGAGATATACCAGAGTTTATGTTGTTTGGATGTTGGGGGGGGGGAAGGAACAAAGAAAGAAGATAAGAACACCAGTGAGAACAGAAGAGTAATAGACTCTGGAGGTCACAGAGATTCTCCTTCATCAGAAGTCCTGGAAAAAAAACTGGATGGTCTTCTCTCTAACAAAGCGAACAGACCATATATGCAGCTTAAATGAGGATTGCATAAGCATGGTAAGGTAGGACTGGAAGTTAGAGAAGTCCAAGTTAAAAACCCACCTCAGACACTTGCTACGCAGTCATTTGACATCTCTTGTGTCAGTTTGCTTGTCAATGACTTCTAAAACCCTTTTATGCTTTAAAGTTATGATTTTGTGATCAGGCGGTAAGCGATGTACCCAAGGTCAATCACAGCTGATCAAGTGTCCAGTAGGACTCATACTCTTGGGTTCCTGACTTGAAGCTCAGGATTGTCACATTATCCATTTCTGATGATCATTTGGCTGTTGTTGAGTTTTTCAGTTGTGTCCAACTCTCTGTGACACCATTTAAGGTTTTCTTGGCAAAGATACTGGAGTGTTTTGCCATTTCCTTCTCTGACTCATTTTTACAGATGAGGAACTGAGGCAAAGAAAAGTGGGTAACTTGCCGAGGGTCACACATATGCTTATATGAGGGAGGATTTAAAATCTGGCCTTACTGACTCCAGGGCCAGTGATGTATGCACTGTACCACCTAGCTGCTTCAATTAGATGTCACCTTTAACACTAAGTTTAGACCTTGGTCTTCTGATGGTAACTTTGGATCTGTCTAAAAACTGTGTTCCTATCCCTTTACTCCATCTTAAAACCCACATCACCTACCATGCTCCTCTCTTTAACAAGATAGCTCTCTACAGAGGCCCTTGACCTCAATTCCCTCCATCCTTCAGACTGCTCTGTCCATCACTTCCCTCTTATTTTTAAAATATTTATCTCTCTCATTTCTGTGGAAATAACCCTTAGACCCATATATTCAGCCCTACCCTCTCTCCTGACTTTAATCTTGCATCTTCAACTGTGTATTAGACATTTCAAATTAGATGACGCTTAGGTATTTCCAATTCAGTAACTTGGCCATCTTAGACCTTCATTATTTCTTTCAAGGGTACCACCATTCTTCCAGTCATCCAGAGTTGCAACTTCAGTATTATGCTCAACTCCAGTGTATCTCACCTCATATTTCCAAATGGTTTCCAGATCTTGTTCCTATGCTCCACCCCCAGCATAAATTTTACTTGATGCTTCTCATTATTCATACAACCACCACTTTAGTTCAAACTTGCATTGCCTACCGTCTGAACCATTGCAAAAGCTTCCTAATTGACCTCTTCGACTCAAATCTCTCCCCACTCCAATCCATCTTCCACAAAGCTGCTAATGATATTCCTTTTCTAACTTTCTTTTCCCCAAAAAACTCAATTATATTTTCAATTCCAAAGTCTCTCCTTTCTCCCTCCCCCACTCATCAAGAAAGCAAGAAAAACAAAACATCTAAAAACTATGTGTAGTCACACAAAACAGATTTCTGCTTTTGTCACGTTCAAAATTAAACAGAAAAGAGAAGAAATTATACTTCAATCTGTACTCCAAGTCTATTGGCTGTATGGAATTATGGTTGAAGTGATGATCTTTATAATACTGTTGTTACTATAAAAATTGCTCTCCTGCTTCTGCTCACTTTACTACATATCACTTAATGCAATTCTTCCTAGAGTTTTCCGAAATAATTTTTCTTATGGGTCAGATCATGTCTGAATTTCGATAATATTTTTCCAGCTCTAGAAAATAATTATCTGATAATTTGATTGGTGTGGCACTACACAAGTAAATTAATTTTCATAGAATTGTCGTCTTTATTATATTGGCTTGGCCTACCCATGAGCAACTGATGTTTTTCCACCTATTTAGATCTGACATTATTTGTGTGAAAAATATTTTGTAATTTTGTCCATATAGTCCTTGGATTCGTTTTGGAAGGCAGATTCCCAAACATTTTATAGTGTCTACCTGTGCTTTAAATAGAATTTCTCTTTCTATCTCCTGCTGGTGGGCTTTGTTAGTAATATATAGAAATGCAGAAGATTTGTGTGGGTTCATTTTGTAACCTGCAACTTAATGTTTTAAAAATGTCTCCTAAAACGTGTCTTTATATGTAATCTAAAAGTAAAATATTAGTTAAATGTACTATTGTGGAGCAGAGCGCAGACCAGATGAGAGCAGAGCCCAGAACAGACCACACCAGCACGGGGAGTGCAGACAAGTGCAGGGAGCACAGACAAGCATGCAGAGTGCAGATCAGTGTGGATCACAAACAAGCACAGAACAGCAGGGACAGGACCCAGAGCAAGATTCAGGGCACCACCAGCAACAGTCCCCAGATTCCTCAACCCAACAATGACACAGACAGCTTCAAAGGTCAGTGGGAGGGCTCCTCCACCCAGGTGATGGGAGTACAGTCTGTACCTCCAGCAGCAGACACTGCAGTGGCATCTGCCATTTTCAGAGCTCTCCACCTAGAACACCTGTGGGAATTGAAGTGCTGATCGAATCTCAGCCCTGATTGGCAGTCCTAGGAGACCTCCACCTAAAATCCGTGGGGAATTGAGCCACTGATCTGATTCTCAGGCCTGAGTTCCTCCCAGGGGTCAGAAGGAGCACTGGCAAGGAGCTAGAGGAAGTTGTGGTGAGGGGATTCAATTGAAGATTCCGGGCAGAAAAGTTTTTGGTTGCTCCCAGACTACTGTGCAGGTGAAGAGAGAAGTACACACCTCTCTCTGGATTGTATCACCTTGGAGGAACTGAGAACTTACAAGCACCCAGAAAATACCCTCCTCTTGACAAAGATCTCAAAAGTCAAGTAACTCAAAAGTCAAGGGAAAAATGGCTAAAAAAGGGGAAAAAATAAGGCTATAGAACGTTACTTTCTTGGTGAACAGGTATTTTCTTCCATCCTTTCTCATGGGAAGAACATCAGAGGAAGTTAAGCCTTCTGCATCCAAAACCTCCAAAATAAATATGCAATGATCTCAGGGCATGGAAGAGCTGAAAAAGGATTTTGAAAATCAAGTAAAAGAGGTGGAGGAAAAATTGGGAAGAGAAATGAGAGAGATGCAAGAAAATCATGAAAAGCGAGTCAACAGCTTGCTAAAGGAAACAAAAAATGCTGAAGAAAATAACACCTTTAAAAATAGGCTAACTCAATTGCTGAAAGAGGTTCAAAAAGCCAATGAGGAGAAGAATGTTTGAATTATCCAAATGGAAAAGGAGGTTCAAAAGCTCACTGAAGAAATTAGTTCTTTAAAAATTAGAATGGAAAAGATGGAAGCTAATGACTTTATGAGAAAGCAAGAAATTACAAAACAAAATCAAAAGAATGAAAAAACAGAAGATAATGTGAAATATCTCATTGGAAAAATAACTGACCTAGAAAACAAATACAGGAGAGACAACTTAAAAATTATGGAACTACCTAAAAGCCATGATTAAAAGAAGAGCTTAGACATCATCTTTCATGAAATTATCAAGCAAAACTATGGTCTGTAGACCATTCAATATCCATATTCTAGAACCAGAGGGTAAAATAAATATTGAAAGAATCCACTGATGACTCCTGAAAGACATCGGAAAAGAGAAACTCCTAGGAATATTGTAGCCAAATCCCAGAGTTCCCAGGTCAAGGAGAAAATATTGCAAGCAGCCAGAAAGAAACAATTCGAGTATTGTGGAAATACAATCAGATAACACAGGATCCCACACATTCTACATTAAAGGATCGAAGAGCTTGGCATATGATATTCCAGAAGTCAAAGGAACTGGGATTAAAACCAAGAATCAGCTACACAGTAAAACTGAGTATAATACTTAAGAGGGAAAAATGGTCATTCAATGCCCCAGGGAACTTTCAAGCATTCTTGATGAAAAGACCAGCACTGAATAGAAGATTTCACTTTCAAACACAAAAATGATGAGAAACATGAAAAGGTAAACAGGAAAGAGAAACCATAAAGGACTTTCTAAAGTTGAAATGTTTACATTCTTACATACAAAGATAATATATGTAACTCTTGAGACTTTTTTCAGTATTTGGGTAGTTGGAGGGATTACACACACACACACACACACACACACACACACACACACACACAGAGAGAGAGAGAGAGAGAGAGAGAGAGAGAGAGAGAGAGAGAGAGACATAGAACACAGGGTGAGTTAAATAAGAAGGGATGGTACCTAAAAAAATAAAATAAAATTGAAGGGTGAGACAGGAATATATTGGAAGGAGAAAGAGAGAAAAGAAATGGGGTAAATTATCACTCAACAAGAGGCAAGAAAAAGCTTCTTCAGTGGAGGATAAAAGGAAGGATGTGAGAGGGAAAAAGGAAAGCTTACTCTCTTCACATCTGACTTGAGGGAATGACATGCTTACTCAGGTATGAAAGTATATCTTGCCCTACAGAAGGTTATGGGAGAAAGAGACAAGTGGAGTGAGGGGGACAGTAGAAGGGAGGGCAAATGGGAGAAGGGAGTAATTAGATGCAAACACTTTTGGGGAGGGACAAAGTCAAAAGGGAGAATAGAATAAGTGGGGGGGGCAGGATAGGATGGAGGGAAATACAGTTAGTCTTAAACAACATAATCTTTTGCAAAACTTCACATATACAGCCTATACTGAATTGCCTACCTTCTCAGTGGCAATGGGTGGGGAGGGAGGAAGGGAGAGAAGTTGGAATTCAAAGTATTAGGAATGAATGTTGAGAATTGTTTTTGCACACAGCTGGGAAATAAGAAATACAGGTAGTGAGGTTTAGAAACCTATCTTACCCTACAAAAAAAGAGAAGAATGGGATAAGAGAATGGAGAGGTGTGATAGAAGGGAGGGCATATTGAGGGAAGGGGTAATCAGAATGCAAGGCTTTATGGGGTGATGGGAGGGGGGGAGATGGGGAGAAAATTTGGAACTCAAAATTATGTGGAAATGAATGTTGAAAACTAAAAATAAATAATTAAACATTAAAAAATAAAAATACTATTGTGCCATAAAGAGAAACCTGAGAAAACCGATGCTAAGTGAAATGAGAAGTGATGAAGGATTTATGCAATAAAAGCAACATTACAAACACAAACAATGTCGAGACACTTAAAAACTCTTATCAGTGTAATGACCAAGGATGATTGCCGAGGACCCACGAGAATGTATATTGTTTACCTCCAAAGAGATAATGGACTAACTCAGGGTGCAGTATGAGACACGTTTTTGGATGTGGCCAATAGGGAAATATGCATAGCTTGAATACATACTCATAGTTTTTTTTTAGTAATTGTTTAATTTTTTTTTCCTTGTATGCATGAGGGAAGAGAGCTAGAAGGGAGAGAAAATTAACATTTGTTCATTGGATAAAAGTAAAATTAAAAGTTGCATTTTTAAAGAATGTAGATTCCCCCAAAACAAATAAGTGAGAATGGGTGAATTTTGTGAAAAATCATAATGCTACCCAGTAGGTGACCTTGCTAAGATACTGTTTACCAGTTCGTGGTCTCACAATGGGGTTAGGCTTTGGCTCGTGGTTTCATTTAAGGGGATCTGGGTCTTTGTAGATGGTCTGACTGGAGATCTGTTATCCATCTGATGATCTTGATGGGGACCTAGCATTCAAGTAGTGACCTCAATGGGACGCGAGACTATAGTCTGTGGTTTGGCAAGGGCTCTGTCGTATGATTGGGGTCTCGTGGAGTCCCTGGAACACAATTGATGGTCGCACTTGGGGCCTGAGATTTGATGCGTCGCTCTCATAGGGTCAGGTGGACAAGTAGAAGTCTAAGTAGAGGTCTGACAATTAATTGTAAGTCTCTCCATGAGTGTGTTAACCATGGGAGACACTGCTCCTGCCTTGGAAGTCTGGCATCTCCTGGGAGGATGAGAGTGGAAGAGGTTCTGATTGGGTTTATTCTTCTAATCTCACATTCCTGGCATTGCAGTGGAAGCTGCTGGGAACTCCTCCAAGGGCATAATTCAGGAGCTAGACTCCCATGAAGATCACCAATAAGATGCCAGGGTCTTCCTGAGATATGCAGATAGGGGCCAAGGCCCCATTAGGATCATCTAATCTAGGCTAGAGAAAGGATGAGAAAAACATGAAGAAAGTGGAAGAGAGAAACAAAAATAAGTGCAAGAGAGAATTAGTGGGACCAGACACATCAAGGCTGTGTGACCTTAGGGAAGTCATTTAACCACTCTGTGCCTCAGATTTCTAATTTGCTACATGAGATGGGAACTGGATTCACTGGTCTCTAAGGTCCCTTTCAGTTCTATATTCTACAGTTCTTTCCTCCTCTAACCATGTAAGTTGACCCTCCCACCTACCCTATGGCTTACCACCACTAGATGAATGGAGACTAGGTTATTTTTATTGCGAAGGGAAGTAGTGTTCTAGGCCTCTCAATTCATCAATGTGGCCAAAAAACATCCCAATCCTATCCAGGTTGGTTCTAGAGTCCCTCAATCTGTCTGGGGCATGAACAAGCAGTACTTGTATACTGGCTTAGATATGCTAAAGTTTACACTTAGAGATAATTGTTTGAAGGAGTCTACTTTGAAGGAGCTGCTCCTGTGGGAACCAGGGCTGGGCAGGGAGCATAGAGTCCAACTGAGAGCCTCTGGGAAGAGAAAATTTCCTGGGCTGATTGAAACAGTGGGAGTAGCTTTGGGGAAAGAAATGAAATCTGCAGAGGAAGAAGGGCAAGGCAAGTTAATCCCTGTGAGTGGCAGCCCGGGCTGGTGGTACAGTAAGGGAGGAGGAGGGGCTGGGAGAGCAATGAAGAGCTTCAGTTGTCAGGGCTGCAGTCCAAGAATCCTGGAATCTTCCAGTCACAGACTGCCAGAGATAGAGGGGACTGCAGATGCCTCGTTCCAGTCCAGGCCTAAGCACCAATCCCCTGGACAGCATTAAGGACTCATGGGAACCCTGACAATGCTGGAGAACTGAATGCTTTTCTCCTTGGCCAGCTTCTTCCCCATTGGGGCAGCTGCCTCAGGGAGGGAAAGCAGTGATTTCAGCCTGATCCCCGGCCCTCCTCCCAACTGGAGAGAGTTCTCACCGCCTCTCAATCCTCCCTCCCCTGCGCCCGCAGAGAGGGCTACAAGTGGCATCTCTGGATATCAGGGCAACTTGTCCACAGGGATCCATCTGAGGACCTAGGGATGTCATAGGTGGGTCTGGAACCCCAGACAGGCCCAGTGAGTTGTCACGGTGACCCAGATTGCTAGAACCTTAGAAAGTCAGAGCCAGGATTCCAAACCAGGCCTTGTGACTCCAACTCTAATGTTCTGTTTGTTATGTGGCAGCTGTCTGTCCCTTCAGGGAGTGCAGGAGAGATAAAGAGGGGTAAATAATGTCCACATGTAAAGGATCTATCTACATGGGTAACCTTGGCCAGGAACTTCACTGGGGAAGGGGAAGTGGGGTTGCTGGTGGGAAGGGCCTCCTCTCCATGAGATCAGATCTAACCATAGTTTCCTGCAGGACCAAGGCTCAGAGGTCAATCAGGCCAAGCAGGCCAAGTATTACAGGTAGGAGCAGCAGGGCTGGCTCCAGTTAGCCTTCCAGCTCAACCCTGGCTTAGTGAGTGAGGCA
The DNA here is from genome assembly GCF_028372415.1 of Notamacropus eugenii. NCBI lineage: Eukaryota > Metazoa > Chordata > Mammalia > Diprotodontia > Macropodidae > Notamacropus > Notamacropus eugenii. The sequence continues at coordinate 12,673,146 of NC_092879.1, read as the reverse complement.
GTGACCTCTAGAGAGCTCTTAGGGGAGAGTAGGGAAGGAGAATTGAATATTTAAAGATTTAAAGTGGAAGAGGCCCTTGTAATTCATCTCAACCACAGTCAGAAGGAGGAGATTGTGTTGGTGTACTATTGGAGAAGGAAAGTGATATCTTTATGCAGTAGAATTTATTGCATTTCTCACTGAGTAAGAGGCACAGGAAGTTTTACTGAAAAGACAAGGGATGTGGGGCCTGAAAAGGTAGGGAATCCCCAGTCTGAACCAGTCATCTGATCCACTGCACAGAGAAGGAGGGACACGGAGCCCAGGCCTGACGCCAAACGCTTCCTACTACACTCAGACCAGGCCAGATTCCTGGCTCTTTGTCACTTTCTACAGCCCAACACAATCTGAGTATCTCCTCGACTTTGGCGATCAGTTCTCCTGGCACAGTCAGTCTGTGTCTCCAGCAGGACACAAACAAGTGAAGCCACACAATTTCTTCTGAGGGTAAAACCAGATGATAATTCCCAGAAAGGTCAAAATCCATAGAAAGAATCTGGTCTGGCCTTCTCCTCCTTCTCTCTATCATCAGCAACATCTGCAGCAGCACCAGCAGCAAAATCATCACCATCATCATCATGTTCATGAAGTTATTATTAATGTTATTTTTAAATTTTGGGTTCCAAATTTTCTCCCTTCTTTAGTGCCTCTCCCAGCCACTGAGAGGCAAGCAATATGATATAATTACTAAATACGAAATCATGTAAAACCTATTTCTGCATTAGCCATATCAAAAAAAGCAAGAAAATTTAAAAAGTAAAAAATGTACTTCAATTTGCATTCAGAGTTCATCAGTGTCTCTCTGGAAGAGAATAACTTCAAGAGTCCTTTGGAATTGTCTTGATCATTTCATTGATCAGAGAAGCTAATTTTTTCACAGTTGATGATCATTACATAACACTGCTCTTACTGTAGAAAATATTTTCTGTTTCTGTCCTCCTCACTTTGCACGAGTTCATATGGGTCTTCCCATGTTTCTCTGAATCCATCCCCCTTGTCATTTCTTATAGCACAATAGTACTCCATCATAATCATATGCCACAGCTTATTCAGCCATTCCCCAACAGAGAAAAATTTGCTCAATTTCCAATTCTATGCCACTGCAAAAACTGCTGCTATAAATACTTTACACATATAGGTCCTATTCCTTTTATCTATTTGGTATACAGAACTGGCCTTGGCTGTGTCAAATGATATACATAGTTTTATAGCCTTTTGGGCATAGGTTCAAATTGTTCTCCATAATGGTGTGACCAGCAGACAACTCTATGAACAATTAATTACTGTATTTATTTTCCTTGATCCTCTCCACCATTTGTCATTACTAATAGATATGATGTGGTACCTCAGAGTTGTTTTCATTTTCATTTCTCTAAAAATTAGTGACTTAGAAATTCTTTATATTTTTTAAAGCATGCTATTTTCATTTTCTTTGTTTTTGTGTTTTTTTTTCTTTTGCAAGCTGTTTCTTCTCCTTTTATACATATAATTTATTTATTTTTCAGGTCTTAACATTGAATTCCACAGAATTTGAATTCAAAATTTTCTCCCCATCTCTCCCTGCTCCCATGGCAGGAAAGAATGCATCCCATCCACCCCTTCCTCCAGTCTGTCCTCCTTTCTATTATCCATGCCCTTCCCCTCTATTGTCCTGTAGGGCAACATAGATTTCTACATTTCATTGCCTATATACCTTAATTATGAGTTTCAAGCTAAAATAATTTTTAAAATTCATTCTTACAGGGGGCGGAGCCAAGATGGTGGAGTGAGAGCAACAACTCACCTAAGCTCTTAGACAAACTCCTTCAGATACCTCTAAAAAGAGAATATGACCAAATTTTTGAAATGCAGAAACCAATAGGAGACAGACTATGACAGACTCGCAGCCCAGGACAGACTGGAAGGTCCACGGGAAGGATCTGTTCCACAGGGGTGAGACATCCAGGACAGCAGAGAGGGAGGGACCTGGGGAAACCTGAGACAGTAGCAAGCAGAACCAGCAGAGGGGCAGCCCAGGGTGAGAGACCAATAGAGACGAGTGAGTGGCAGCCACTGAGCCTCAGATATGAGTTGCTGCAGCTCCTGAGATTTTCAGCCCGAAGATTAAATGTCTGTAAGTCACCTACTTGAACTTCCGGGAGCCAGAATGGCAGAGTGATCAGTAAATACTCTCTCCTCCCCCCTTGATGACCTCGAAAGAACCATAAAATATTTCCCCAGAAAACTCCTGGATTAGTGGGAACAGTAGAGCGGGCAAATAGTCTCATAACATCTGAGGCTACGAAAGTAATTAAGGGGGATTCCTCCTAGTGTGGCAGAGGTGAACTAGAAGGAGAGGGGCCCCAGAGCAGTGGAAACTCGCATTAGGACCCAGGCGAGCCTCAGCCCTAGGAAAGGAGCCACAGGAGGGGTGGAAACTCGCACTAGGATCTAGGCATGCCTCAGTACTCCAGGGGAAACAGGAATACAATAGGGCACGTGGGATCACTATTCCCTGAGCTTGCATTTGCCTCAATTCAGCTGAGGAGATTTCCCATGGCCAGACCACTCCCCTCCACACTTAACAAGCTAACCCCAGGGTTGACAGAGGAAACACAAAACAAAAAGATAAAAAGACACTTGCTCTTAGCTTTTTCACACAAGTCAGCTCAACACCAAGTACTGCATCTTCTAACTGAAAGAACAGGAAGTCACAATACACAATCACTATTATGAAAAAGAAAAAGAAAAACAGGCACCAAAAAAACCATAGAATCTTTCTATGGCGACAAAGACCAAAACACAAATACCAAAGAGATCAGTAGTGAGACTGTACTTCCATCTGAAACTTCAGAAGGGACTATGAACTGCTCGCATGCACAAACAGCTCTCCTGGAACACTTGAAGAAGAACACAGAAGAGAAACTGGCCAAGGATTTTAAAAGTATGAAAAACAAAATTCACTGATGAAAACATCTCTTTAAAAAGGAAAATTAACCAAATGGAAAAGGAAGCACAAAACCTAACTGGGAAAATTACAAAAATGGAAAAGGAAGTACAAAAATTAACTGGAAAAAATAACTCTTTAGAAGGAACAATAGATGAAAAAAGATGCAAAAGGAGATGCAAAAGTTAACTGAAGAAAACAACGTGATAAAAATTAGAATTGGGCAAGTAGAAACTAATGACTCAGTGAGACAGCAAGAATCAGTCAAACAAAATATAAAGAATGAAAAGATAGAAGAAAATGTAAAATATCTAACTGGAAAAACAACTGACCTGAAAAATAGATCCAGGAGAGAAAATTTAAGAATTATTGGCCTGTCAGAAAACCATGATGAAAAAAAGAGTCTGGATAATATCTTCCAGGAAATCATCAAGGAAAACTGCCCAGAAGTACTAGATCCAGAGGGCAAAATAGCCACTTCAAAGAATCCACCATTCACTTCCTGAAAGGGATCCCAAACTCAGAACCTGAAGAAATATTGTTGTCAAGTCCCAGAACTATCAAGTGAAGGAGAAAATACTACAGGCAGCCAGAAAAAAACAATTCAAATATCGAGGAGCTACAGTCAGGATCACACAGGACCTTGCAGCTCCTACATTTTAAAAGATCAAAGGAATTGGAATCCTATATTCCATACGGCAAAGGAGATGGGACTACAACCAAGGATCTACCCAGCAAAGTTCAACATAACATTTCAGGAAAAGAGATGGTCATTCAACGAAGTAAACGATTTCCAGACCTTCCTGATAAAAAACGCCAGAACTTAATAGAAAACTCGGTCTTCAAACGCAGGTCTCAAGAGAGGCATAAAAGGGTAAACAGGGGGGAAAAAACAAATAATTGTTACTCAGTTTGGGCAAACTGTTTACCTCCGTATAAGGGAAGATGATACCAGTTAATCTTGAGAACTGTATATCTATCTGAAATATAAAAGGGATAAACATAGACAGAACAGGTACAAAGTACATGACATGATGATAAAAATATGATTTAAGCATGCAAAGGGATTATAACAGGATGTGTGAAAAGGAGGAAACAGAAAATGGTAAATTTCATCACAGGAAGAAGTACAAAATTATAGTAGAGGGAAAGAGGGGAGGGAGATGACCATTGTTTGAGGGGTACTCTCATCTGATTTGGTTCAAGGAAGGAACAACAAACTTAATAAAGTATCTAACCAGATTTATAGGGAGTAGGAGGGGAAGGGAGAAGAAAGGGGAGGGGAAGCTAAAAGGGAGGGGAGAAGTAGCAAGGGTAAAGGAGAGTAAAAGGGAGGGTGGGACTAAAAGAGGGAAGGGAAGCCTCCAGGAGGTGGCGGTTAAAAGTGAAAACTATTGAGGACGGGAAGGGAGACCAGAGAGATAATAGCACAAACGATGAGAAAGAGGATGGAGGGAAATACACAGATTGTAAACATAATTGTGAATGTGAATGGAATGAACTCTCACATAAAACAGAGACGGATAGCAGAATGGATTAAAAGCTATAATCCAACAATGTGTTGTTTACAAGAAACACATTTGAAATGGGAGGATACACACAGGGTGAAGGTAAAAGGTTGGAGCAGAATATATTGTGCTTCAGTTGATGTAAGAAAAGCAGGTGTAGCAATCCTAATCTCAGACAAAGCAAAAGCAGAAAGAGATCTAATCAAAAGAGATAAGACAGGAAACTACATCCTGCTAAAAGGCACCATAGACAATGAAGCAATATCATTACTAAACATATTTTCTCCAAGTGTTATAGCATCCAGATTCTTAGAGGAGAGGTTGGGGGAGGTGAAGGAAGACACTGACACTAAAACTATACTAGTGGGGGACCTCAACCTCCACCTCTCTGAACTTGATAAATCTAACCTCAAAATAAACAAGAAAGAGGTTAAGGAGGTACATAAAACTCTGGGTAAGGTAGATATGATAGATCTCTGGAGAAAAATGAATGGGAATAGAAAGGAATATACCTTTTTCCCAGCTGCACATGGCACATTTACAAAAATTGACCATCTACTAGGACATAAAAACCTCATAATCCAGTACAGAAAGGCAGAGGTAATCAATGCATCCTGCTCAGATCATAATTCAATAAAAACTATATGTAATAAAAGGCCATGGAAAGATAAACCAAAAATCAATTGGAAACCAAATAATCTAATTCCAAAGAAGGAGTGGGTTAAAGAAGAAATCATAGAAACAATCAATAACTTAATTCAAAAGAATGACAATAATGAGACAACCCACCAAATCTTATAGGATACTGTAAAAGCAGTTCTTAGGGGAAGTTTTATATCTTTGAATGCCTACAAAAATAAAATAGAGAAAGAGGAGATCAATGACTTGGGCACGCAGGCTGAAAAAGCTAGAAAAAGGACAAATTGAAAATCTCCAAGTAAATACCAAATTAGAAATACTGAAAACCAAAGGAGATATTAATAAAATTGAAATTAAGAAAACTATTGAATTAATAAATAAAGCCAGTAGTTGGTTTCATGAAAAAAACTAATAAAATTAATAAATCTTTGGTCAATCGGATTAAAAAAAAAGAAGACAATCAAATTACTAATGTCAAAAATGAAAGGGGTGGGGAGGAGCCAAGATGGCGGAGTAGAAAGATTCATATACACTAGCTCCGAAACTCACAGCCCATAAATTACCTGTAAAAAAGAACTCCCAACAAATTCTGGAGCAGCAGAAGCCCCAGAACAACAGAGCAAATGAGATTTCTGTTCCAGAGAGCTCTGAAAACCTGGCGCGAAGGTCCGTTGCACCCCAGACCCGGAGCCCAGCCCAGGCCTGCCTTGGCCTCCTGGCGCCAAGAGGAGCAGATCCCAGCAGGCTTCAGGGACAGAATCTCCAGGGGCTGTGGGGGTCCCTCCACCCACGGGCCCCGGGGGTGACTAAGAGAGTCTTTTTGGCTTGCTGAGAGGGGAGCAGGGTGTCTCCATAATTCAGGCCCCCTCGGAAGGCAGCAGCGGATGCAGCAGCAGACAGGGGCTCCCCAAGCAGGCAGGAGCTAGGATCCATTCTTGAAGGCCTCTGGAAAAACCCTCTGAGGGAACTGAGCCCTGTGAGGCAGCCCTGCCCCCACCTGAACACCTGAACTTAATCTCACACTGAATAGGAGCCCCAGCCCTGCCACCACTGAAAGCCCTGAGGCTGGGAAGCAGCATTTGAATCTCAGACCGCAAGAGTTGGCTGGGCGGATCTGGAGGCAAAGTGGATGTGAACAGAATACTCAGAAGTCAAGTCACTGGCTGGGAAAATGCCCAAAAAAGGGGGGAAAAATAAGACTATAGAAGGGTATTTTCTTGGTGAACAGGTATTTCCTCCCTTCCTTTCTGATGAGGAAGAACAATGCTTACCATCAGGAAAAGACACAGAAGTCAAGGCTTCTGTATCCCACCCAATCAATGGGCTCAGGCTATGGAAGAGCTCAAAAAGGATTTTGAAAATGAAGTTAGAGAGGTGGAGGAAAAACTGGGAAGAGAAATGAGAGAGATGCAAGTAAAGCACGAAAAACAAGTCAATACCTTGCTAAAGAAGACCCCAAAAAATGCTGAAGAAAATAACACCTTGAAAAATAGGCTAACTCAATTGGCAAAAGAGGTTCAAAAGGCCAATGAAGAGAAGAATGCTTTCAAAAGCAGAATTAGCCAAATGGAAAAGGAGGTTCAAAAGCTCACTGAAGAAAATAGTTCTTTCAAAATTAGAATGGAACAGATGGAGGCTAATGACTTTATGAGAAACCAAGAAACCACAAGACAAAACCAAAAGAATGAGAAAATGGAAGATAATGTGAAATATCTCATTGGAAAAACAACTGACCTGGAAAATAGATCCAGGAAAGACAATTTAAAAATTATGGCACTACCTGAAAGTCATGATCAAAAAAAGAGCCTAGACATCACCTTTCATGAAATTATCAAGGAAAACCGCCCTGAGATTCTAGAACCAGAGGGCAAAATCAGTATTCAAGGAATCCACAGATCACTGCCTGAAAGAGATCCAAAAAGAGAAACTCCTAGGAACATTGTGGCCAAATTTCAGAGTTCCCTGGACAAGGAGAAAGTATTGCAAGCAGCTAGAAAGAAACAATTCAAGTATTGTGGAAATGCAATCAGGATAAACACAAGATCCAGCAGCTTCCACATTAAGGGATCAAAGGGCGTGGGATGGGTTATTCCAGAAGTCAAAGGAACTAGGACTAAAACCCAGAATCACCTACCCAGAAAAACTGAGTATAATACTTCAGGGGAAAAAGTGGTCTTTCAATGAAATAGAGGATTTTCAAGCATTCTTGATGAAAAGATCAGGGCTGAAAAGAAAATCTGACTTTCAAACACAGGAATGAAGAGAAGCATGAAAAGGTAAATAGCAAAGAGAAGTCATAAGGGACTTACTAAAGTTGAACTGTTTACATTCCTACATGGAAAGACAATATTTGTAACTCTTGAAACTATTCAGTATCTGGGTACTGGGTGGGATTACACACACACACACATGCACACACACACACACACACACACACACACACACATACACAGACAGAGACAGAGACAGAGTGCACAGAGTGAATTGAAGAGGATGGGATCATACCTTAAAAAAATTAAATCAAGCAGTGAGAGAGATATATTTGGAGGAGAAAGGGAGAAATGGAATGGGGCAAATTATCTCTCATAAAAGAGGCAAGCAAAAGACTTTTTAGTGGAGTGGAAAAGAGGGGAGGTGAGAGAAAAACATGAAGTTTACTCTCATCACATTCCACTAAACGAAGGAATAAAATGCACACTCATTTTGGTATGAAAACCTATCTTACAATACAGGAAAGTGGGGGATAAGGGGATAAGCGGGGTGGAAGGGATGATGGAAGAGAGGGCATTGGGAGGAGGGAGCAATTTTGAGGTCAACTCTCATGGGGAGGGACAGGATCAAAAGAGAGAATGGAAGCAATGCGGGGCAGGATGGGATGGAGGGAAATATAGTTAGTCTTATACAACACGAGTATCATGGAAGTCATTTGCAAAACTACATAGATAAGGCCTATATTGAATTGCTTGCCTTACAAGGGGAAGGGGTGAGGAGGAAGAGATGAAGAGAAGTTGGAACTCAAAGTTGTAGGAACAACTGTCGAGTACTGCTCTTGCTACTAGGAAATAAGAAATACAGGTAAAGGGGTACAGAAAGTTATTTGTCCCTACAGGACAAAAGAGAAGATGGGGACAAGAGCAGAGAGGGATGGTAGAAGAGAGGGCAGATTGGTGATAGGGGCAATTAAAATGTTCGGTGTTCTGGGGTGGGGCGAGGGGACAAATGGGGAGAAAATTTGGAACTCAAAATTTTGCGAAAATGAATATTAAAACTTAAATAAATTAATTAAAATTCAAAAAAAATGAAAAGGGTGAACTCACCTCAAATGAGGAGAAAATTAAAACAGTAATTTGGAATTACTTTGCCCAACTTTGTGCCCACAAATTCGACAATCTAAATGAGATAGAAGAGTATTTTGAAACATGTTGTCCAGATTAACAGAAGAGAAAGTTGAATTCTTAAACAACTCCATCTCAGAAAAACAAAATGAACAAGCCATCAATGAACTCCCTAGGAAAAAATTACCAGAGTCAGGTGGATTTACAAGTGAATTCTATCAAACCTCTAAAGAACAGTTAATTTCAATACTATATAGACTATTTTTGAAAACTGGGGAAGAAGGAGTCCTCCCAAATTCTTTTAATGATACAAATATGGTTTTGATACCTAAACCAGGAAGAGACAAAACAGAGAAAGAAAATTATAGACCAATTTCTCTAATGAATATAGATGCAAAAATTTTAAATAAGATTTTAGCAAAACGAGTACAGCATCTTATCACGAGAATAACACATTATGATCAGGTAGGATTCATATCAGGAATGCAGGGCTGGTTCAATATTAGAAAAACTATTAACCTCATAGATCATATCAACAACAAAACTAGCAAAAAACACATGATTTTCTCAATAGATGCAGGAAAAGCTTTCGACAAAATACAACACTTTATAAAAGCTATTAAACACTATTAGACAACTATTAAACAACTATTAAACACTATTAGACAGCCATTAGAAACTCTAGAGAACATAGGAATAAAGGGAACTTTCCATAAAATAATAAGCAGCATCTACCTAAAACCTTCAGCAAGCATTATATGCAATGGAGATAAGCTAGATGCATTTCCAATAAGATCAGGGGTGAAACAAGGATGTCCATTATCACCAGTGTTATTCAATATAGTACCAGAAATGTTAGCTGTAGCAATTAGACAAGATAAAGAATTTGAAGGAATAAGACTAGGCAAAGAAGAAACTCAACACTCTTGGCAGGTGATATGATGATATACTTAGAGAATCCCAGAGATTCAAATAAAAAACTGCTTGAAATAATAAACGACTTTGGCAAAGTTGGAAGTTACAAAATGAACCCGCACAAATCTTCTGCATTCCTATATATTAATAACAAAGTCCAACAGCAAGAGATAGAAAGAGAAATTCCATTTAATGCTAGGGTAGACCCTATAAAATATTTTGGAGTTTACCTGCCAAAACAAACCCAGGGAGTATATGAACACAATTGCAAGACACTTTTTGCACAAATAAAGTCAGATTGAAGTAAGTGGAAAAACATCAGTTGCTCATGGATAGGCCGAGCCAATATAATAAAAATTACAATTTTACCTAAATTAATTTACTTATTTAGTGCCATACCAATTAAACTATCAGATAATTATTTTCTAGAGCTGGATAAAATAATATCAAAATTCATCTGGAAGACCGAAAGGTCCAGAAAATCAAAGGGACTAATGAAAAGAAATGCTAGGGTAGGTGGCCTAGGGCTACCAGATCTGAAATTTTAGTATAAAGCAGCAATTATCAAAACCACTTGGTACCGGCTAAGAAACAGAAGGTTAGCAAGTGGAATAGGCTAGGTACTCAAGACACAATAGGCAATGAATGTAGCAATCTCCTGTTTGATAAACCCAAGGACCCCAGCTTCTTGGATAAGAACTCACTGTTCGACAAAAATTTCTGGGAAAACTGTATAACAGTGTGGCAGAAACTAGGCATAGATCCATGCCTGATACTGTACAGAAGAATAAAGTCCAAATGGGTACATGATCTAGGTATAAAGATTGATACCATGAACAAACTGGAGGAGCAAGGAATAGTGTATTTATCAGATTTATGGAGAAGAGGAGAATTTTTGACTAAAAAAGAGATAGAAAGCATTATGAAGTGCAAGATGGATAATTTTGATAAATTGAAGTGAAAATATTTTTGCGCAACCAAACCCAATGCAACCAAAATTCGATGGAATGTAGTACATTGGGAAAGAATTTTTGCAGCTAATCTCAGGGATAAAGGCCTTATTTCTAGAATATATAGAGAACTGAGTCAAATGTACAACAATATAAGTCATTCCCCAATTGATAAATGGTCAAAGGATATGAACAGGCGATTTTCGGAGGAAGAAATTAAAGATATCCAAAATCACATGAAAAAATGCTCTAAATCACTTTTGATTAGAGAGTTGCAAATCAAAACAACTCTGAGGTACCACAACACACCTATCAGATTGGCAAACATGACAGAACAGGAAAATGAAAATGTTGGAGTGGATGTGGGAGAGTTGGAACATTAATTCGTTATTGGTGGAGCTGTGAGCTCATCCAATTGTTCTGGAGAGCGATTTGGAATTATGACCAAAGGGCTACAAAAATTGTGCATACCCTTTGATCCAGCAATATCACTTCTAGGACTGTATCCCCAAGAGATCATAAAACTGGGAAAGGGTCCCACATGTACAAAATATTTATAGCAGCACTCTTTGTAGTGGCCAAGAACTGAAAATCAAGGGGATGCCCATCCATTGGGGAATGGCTGAATAATTTGTGGTATATGAATATAATGTAATACTGTTGCACTATAAGAAATGATGAACAAGAAGACTTCAGAGAGGCTTGGAAGGACTTGTATGATCTGATGCTGAGTGAAAGGAGCAGAACCAGGAGAACTTTGTGCACAGCAACGACCTCAGTGTGTGAGAGTTTTTTCTGGTAGACTTGGATCTTCATATCAATGCAAGGAGTTAAAAAAAATTCCCAATGATCTTCTAAGGCAAAATGCCTTCCCTACCCAGAGAATGAACTATAGAATTCAATCGCAGTATGTAGTAGATCATTTTTTGTGTTTGTTTAATGTTTTGGTTTGATATATGATTTCTCCCATTCATTTTAGTTCTTCTACACATCATGAATATAGTGAAAATGTATTCAATAGGAATGTATTTGTAGATCCTATATAGAAATGTTTGCTGTCTCGGAGAGAGAGGAGGGTGGGGAGGGAGCAAGTAGAGGGGAAAAATCTAAATTTTATGGTAGCAATTGTAGAACCCTAAAAATAAATAAAATTAATATATAAAAAAAGATTTATGAAAATAACAGCTATTCCTCAGTTGATCAGTAGTGAAGAGATATGAACTGGGAGCTTTCAGAAGAAGTCTAACCTACATATAGGTGTATGAAAGAATGCTGTAAATCACTAATTTTAATGAAATGAAATGAAAACAATTCTGAAGTGCCAGCTCACAACTGTGAGAAATGAGAAATGATTCAGGGGATGAACAAAAATAAGCACGCTAATGAATTGTTGGTAGAGTTACCTTGTGGTCCCACCATTCTGGAGAACAATTTAGAACTACACACAAACTGGTATAAACCTACATCCTCTGTGACCCATCAGTAAGACTACCATATCTGTGTCCCAGAGAGACCAAGGGAAAAGGAAAAGGACCCATAGGTACAAAAGAGTTGATAGCAGCTCTTTCTGTGGTGGCCAGTAATTGGACACTGAGGGGATGCTCCTCAGTTGGGGAATGGCTGAACAAGTTGAGGCACATTGTAGTGACGGAGCACTCACTACATGTGCTTTAAAAAATGACTGGGGGTGTGGGGGGTGCTATAGCGGCTTCTGTCGAGACAGTGGAGTGCAGAGGTTCTGTCCCTTGCCCTTCACCTGCAGCGCTCCAGAGAGACCAATGACCGTGAATCCAGCACCATAACCGTGGGCTTGGTCGCTCCCCGTGTGGCGCCCTTCAGAACCCCCTGTCCCCCACTCCAGGCTGACCAGGGGTAACAGTTACCCTGAGTTTGGCCACTCTCCCGGACCTTTCGCCTAGGCCGGGCTATCCTGGAGCCCGGCGCCCGGAGTCGGGACGGGGCCTCTGCCTTCTTTATGCCTGAGTAAAGTGATGAGGAGCTGTGGACGGGGCTCCAAGCAGCTCACCATGCCCACATGTCACTGTCCTGGCCAAGCACTAGAGAATCTGCCCTGGGATTTCCCTCCTGGGATTGACTGTGTTTGTGTCTTGGTGGCACAGTGAGATGTCCCCAAGATGACTTTAGGTGTAGGAGGGAAGTCATGCTACAAGATCCCTCAAAATCTGGGGGAACTCCCATTGTGTCACCTCTAGGGAGGACTTCTGTGGGGAAATCGGTCCTCAGTATGGTCATCATTAGTAAATCAGACTGGAGGAAACCTTTAGCTCAACTGATGCCCTTATTTCAGCAATTCATGACAGTACTGAAAAATCTGAGAGACAGGTGAATGTACCGGAACATGGGAAAATCAAAGATAATAATCTCTTCCATGTGCCAGAAAGCCGAAGAATGAACGGCCACTGATCAAAGGTCATTTGATTGACCTCTCCCTTTTTTCCTTGTATGCCACTATTATTTTTCATTGCTGCAGCCTTGTGTTTGGGTTAGCTAAGAAATTTTCCTCAGTAGTTTTCATGATTTCACATTTATGATTAATTAGTGAATTAGTTTATGCAATACGATGTAGTTGCCGTTTTATGCTTAAATTGACTTGACATTAAATCCATCATGCGGCAGTAACAAAAAGGTTCATATCAATAATCAAGATTTTTTTAATTATGTGGAACTATACAGAAGCTTCGTGAAACATGCTACAATAAAAGCCAAGAGTACAGCAGGATCTTAAGGTTTTTTCTGATGGAAATATATGTATATAAATAAAAACTGATTGGCTGAACTCTAAGTCATTTACTGCAGACGAGAAGAGAGATCATTCTAGTGGCTACCAAATCTCTTTAATACTTCTGACTTCCAGCTAACTACTAAACCTAGATGCCATGGAGAAGTAAAATGTGCAGTGTGGGAAGTTTTGGCCATCTCATGGCCTGAATGGAAGAAATGGTAGGATGTGTGTTTGATATGTGTGGTGTAGTATGTTTTGTTTGTTAAAGATGAGATTTTTGTGAAACTTTGATTTTGGATTCTCTATGAAAAATAACTTTCTTATTAATGTCATATTATTGCACTGTTTTCCATTTTCTTTTTATTTTAATACATTGAATCCTAAGGATTTTTGAATTTTTAAAAATACTTCACAACTGTAGTTCTCAATTTTCCATGTGTTTTCTGTTCTTTTATTATAGATGGTATTATCTGTATTCAAAATCATTTGCACCTTCTTTTATTCTTTAAACTTTGATTTCTTTCTGTTCATAGTACTGATTCCCATTTATGTTTATGCATAGTGTCATTTCTAGTCCTTTCTCTGTAGTACCATTAACTCTGAACAATAATAGATATGCAAATATTAGTAGATTCCACTTCAGAAAAACAAAACTTTAATATTGCAAGTTTGTCAAGTAACTCGTTGAAGGGGGAGGGGGGTAAGAATAGTCAGATTTAACCAGTTGGGTGGAAAAAATCAAAATTCTGCCAATGTTTACCAGGGGGAAAACATTTCAGGTCCAATTAAATTAGAGAATATATTTCTAAAGATATTTAACTTATTTTCAAGGTAAATTATGTATTTTAAGCATGTGTAAGCTCTGCTGTAGTTGTCAGTCTTACTAATACTTAGAACTTGAAAAGGGTTTAGAAAGTTTATTGGTTAAAATTTTCTTTAAATATTCCCCTTTTATTCTCATATGTTTTTACTCTTTTTAAAAATCCCTAGTTTTGGCATTTTCTTCTTTTTTTAAAAAGAAATGCTTTTACAAACATTGAATCTTTAGGAAAATGTACTTGGATGTAATTAACTTTAGGCCCATAAATAACAAACCAAAATAGAATAGAGAATTTCAAAGAGATCTTAGCCGTCCCCAAATCACTTCTGTTAATTTCTTTTGAAGGGAATTTCATTGAGTAGTGCCCTAAAGATCAAAATGATCAGGAGTAGGCATTCTAAGAATGTTAAAAGAAAAGGGAAAGTTGAGGCTTTAAAACAACGATACCCCTTGAGGAAAATACTGGTTTTATGTTAATGCAAAAAACTGGTGGAAGATGTGTGGGTGACTCACTTAAACTACGTGTTTTAGATGACTTTGTGAAGGACTTGTTTTGACAAAACAAAGCAGTTCATGGGATATTTGCTTTTATTTTCTTTGTTTTAATATATAAGTGCCTGTTAATCAGCAACCCCATAATGTATTGTGTAATGAAAACAAGTTAATGATTTATCAAAGCAAAGATTCAAAGCAAGCCATTATAAAGCATAACCTGCTTATTTTTGGAATAATTTTAAAATAACTGTACTTGAATCACTTCTTTCACTGTTATAATATTTATGAACTCTGAAAGATTTTGTGTATTTTGCTTTATTGGTGATTAGCATTTTGTTAGGTGTCAGCCATTACTTTTTGATTGGACATTATTGTTTTTGATGTTTGAACTTAACTAGGGGTTAGTTATAAACAGTGACAATTTAATGTACAAGAAATGTTACTTGCAGGAGGTAGGTCAATTAAAATATTGTTTTTGGAAATTTTAAAAAATGTCTGGGGGGATAGTTGCAGAAAAACATGGGAACTATATGAACTCGTAGAAAATGAGATGACCAGAAACAGGATATCATTTTGCACAGTATCAACAGTGTTGTAATAATCAACTTTGAAAGACTTACCTGCTCTGGTCAATACAATGATCAAGAGAATTCCAAAAGAGTCATGACGGAAAAATGTTATCCTCTTGCAGAGAGAGAATTGATGAAATCTGAATGAACATTGAGGTATAATTTTTCACTCTTTTTCTTGGTTTTTTTTGGATATGGGTAATATGGAAAAAGGTTTTCATGATTTCACATTTATGTTTAATATCATATTGCTTGCCTTTCAGTGGGTGGAGGGAGAGCCAGGAGGGAGAGAATTTGGAAGTCAAAATTCAAAACAAAAGAATGCTTACAATAAATAAATAATACCTTCTTTTTAAATTAATGAAGTAAAAAAAGAACAAGATAGAGAGCGGGAAGAAAAGCCCAGATTAGTTTCTCTTGAGGGATTTTGACTTTGTCGAATTGCTATGTGGTTTGAGTCTCAGAAATTGTGTGACTTCTCTTGGTTGTGTCCTGCTAGAAAGAGGCCTGAATGTGTGTGCTACGAGAACAGAGGGCCAGTGTGGAGGAGAGTACCCACTTGTGTTTGCCTGTAGGAAGTGAGAAGGAACCAGGCATCTGAGCAGCGTTAAGTGTAGCAGAACGTGTTTGGAGTCCAGACTGGGCTGCATGACTCTACTCCTCTGTGCAGTGGTTCAGATGGTTGGTTCACAGTAGGGGTTCCTGACTTTTCAGACCCTATACACTTGACTTTTCAGTAAATCTTCTCGGTTCTTCTTTTTTTAAGTTTGCAAAGAACTTTACGTACAATGGAGATAATATACAATACTTAATATTTGCTATTTCATTTATTATAGTTTTTCCATTTTCGACATTCATTTCTATAAAAATTTGAGGTCTAAATTTTGTCCTCCTCTCTCCTGTCCCCAAGGTGCCATGTAATCTGATATAGGCTATACATATACATTCGTATTAACCATATTTTCACATTAGTTGTGTTGTAAAGAATTAGAACCGCGGGGAGAAACCATGAGAAAGAAAAAACAAAACGAAAAAGAGAGAGAGCAAATAGTACACTTTCATCTGCATTCAGGTTCAATAGTTCTTTTTTTTGGCATATGGACAGCATTTTCCATCATGAGTATTTTAGAGTTATCTTAGACCCTTGCACTGCTGAGAAGAGCCATGTCTATCAAGCTTACTCATAGCACAGTCTTACTGTAATAGCTTACAATGTTTTCCTGGTTCTGCTCACTTCACTCAGCATCAGTTCACGGAAGTCTTTCCAGGTTTTTCTGAATTTTGGCTGCTCATCATTTCTTACAGTATATTGGTCTTCATAAACAACAGCTTTTTTGGACATTCCCCAGTTGATGGGCATTCCTCCAGTGTCCAATTCTTTGTCAACATAAAAATCCCTACTACAAATATTTTTTTAAAATGAGGGTCCTTTTCCCATTCTTATGGTCTCTTTGGGATACAGACCTAGAAGTAGTATGACTGGATCAAAAGGTATGCACAATTTTATAGCCTTTTGGGCAAAGTTCCAAATCACTCTCCAGAATGGTTGGATCAGTTCATAACTCTACCAATAATGTATTAGTGTTCCAATTATCCCACATCTCCAATATTTGTCATTTTCCTGTTTTGTCATGTTACTCATGTGATGTGATACCTCAGAGTTGCTTTGATTTGCATTTCTCCAATCAATGATGACTGAGAGTATTTTTTTCATGTCACTATAGATACCTTTAATTTCTTCATCTGAAAACCTATGATCATTTATTAACTGGGGAATAGGAGAATGACTTATAACCTTATAAATTTGACTCAGTTCTCCATCTATTCTAGAAATAGGGCCTATATCAGAGACAGTGGTTGTAAAAATTGTTTCCCATATTTCTGCTTCACTTCTAATCTTGGTTGCAGCAGCATTTCAACTTAACATATCAAAACTATCCATTTTGCAATTCATAATGCTCGCTATGTCTAATCTGGTCATACATTCTTCCGTACTCCATAGATCTGACTGGCAAACAATTCATTGCTCTCCTAATTTGCTTGCAGTATCACTCTTTATGTCTAAATCCTGTACCCATTTTGACTTCATCTTGGTATGCGGTGCATAGGTCTATGCCTAGTTTCTACCATACTATTTCTTATCCCAGAAGCTAGTCTTTTGGTTTGTCAAACAGTAGATTGCTGTAGTCACTGACTGCTGTGTCTTGTGTGTCTAATCTTTTCCACTCGTCCACTGCTCTATTTCTTAACCAGTACCATGTAGTTTTGAAAATTTCTGATTTATGATGCAATTTAAGATTTGGTAGAACTAGGCTACATTCCCTTCCCTTTCTTTTCATTAATTCCCTTTTTGTTCTTCCAGATGAATTTTATTGTTTTTTCTAACTAAATAAATTTTAGTAGTTTGGTGGGTATGTCACTGAATAAGTAAATTAATTTAGGTAAAATTATCATTTTGTTATACTAGCTTGGCCTACCCATGAGCAACTGTTATTTTTCCAGTTACTTACATCTGAATTTGTGCGAAAAAAAAATTTTATAGTAACATTCATATAGTTCCTGGATTTATTTGAATGAGTAGACTACCAAATATTTTGTAGTGTCTACAATAACTTGAAATGGAATTTCTCTGTCTCTTGCTGTGGTTGTTTATTAGTAATAGATCCAAATGAAATGATTTATGTAAGTTTATTTTAAATCTAATAACTTTGTTCAACTTGTTTATTATTTCACACAGTTTTTTACTTGATTCTCTATGGTTCTCTAAGTATGCATCAACTCGTCTGCAAAGACTAATTGCTTTGTTTTTCCTTTGCCTATTCTAGTTCCTTCAATTTCTGTTTCTTCTCTTTTTGCTAAAGCTAAAATTTACAGTACATTATTAAATAACAGTGATGATAATGAACATCCTTATTTCACCCCGATCTTACTGGGAATGCTTCTAGCTTATCCCATTATATATAAAATGCTTGCTGATGGTTTTAGATAGATGCTCTTTAGCATTACAAGGAAGACTCCATTTATTCCTACGCACTCCAGCGTTTTTAATGAGAATGGGTGTTGGGAATTGGTTGTCTAGCTGAAGAAAATAGTTCTTTAAAAATTAGAATGGAGTAGATGGAAACTGATGACTTTATAAGAAATCAAAAAAGTAAGAAACAAAACCAAAATAATGAAAAATAGAAGAAAATATGAAATAACTCACTGACAAAACAATGGACCTGGAAAACAGATTCAGGACAGATTATTTAAAAATTATTGGTCAACCTGAAAACCGTAATCAAAAGAAGGTCATCTTGCAAGAAATTATCAAGGAAAACTGCCCTGATATTCTAGAACCAGAGGGTATAATAGAAATGAGAGAATTCACTGATCACCTCCTGAAAGAAACTCCAAAGGGAAAACTGCTAGGAATATTGTAGCCAAATTCCAGAGTTGCCAGGTCAAGGAGAAAATATTACAGGCAACCAGAAAGAAACTATTCAAGTATTTCCTCTTCTTTGGTGGTGACATTATCCTTCTCATTTTTCAGGCTGGTAATTTGGTTTTCTTCTTTTTTAAAATATATCAGATTAACCAAAGCTTTATCTATTTCATTGCATTTTTAAAAAAACTCTTAATTTTATTTAGTAGGCCAATAGTTCTCTCATTTTCAATTTTATTAATCTCTGCTTGGGTTTTCAGAATTTCTTACCTGGTATTTAATTAGGTGTCTTTAATTTCTTCTTTTTATAGCTTTTTTAGTTGCATGCACAACTCATTGATCTCTTCTGCTATTTTCTTAATGCAAGCATTGAAAGATATAAAATTTTTCCTAAGAACTGCTTTGCCTGCATTCCATAAATTTTGGTGTGTTATCTCATTATTGTCATTCTCTTGAATGAAGTTACTGGCTGTTTCTCTGATTTCTTGTTTTACCCACTCATTTTTTTTCTGATGGGATTATTTAGTTTCCAGTTAATTTTTAGTCTACGTTTCCATGACCTTTTATTACATATGATTTTTATTGCATCATAATCTGAAAAGGATGCAATTAGTGTTTTTGCCTTTCTACAATGAATTGAGAGGTTTTTATGCCCTAGGTCAAATTTCTGTAGCTGTCATATACTGCTGTGACAAAAGTATATTCCCTTCTGTCCCCCTTCAATTTTCTCCACATTTCAACCATATGTCACTTTTCTAAGGTTCTATTCACCTCTATGATATCTTTCTTGTTTATTTTGTTGTTAGATTCATCTAGTTCTGAGAGGGAGGGGTTGAGGTTTCCCACTAGTATATCTTTCCTGTCTGTTTCTTCCTGTAACTGACTTGATTTCTTTTAAAATTTAGGTTCCTACTGGTGGGTCTGGCATGTGCCCAACATGGGGTTTTTCTGCATTTCCCCTGGCTACATTGAAGCTACCAGGGTTTGTGGAGTCTGGCACTTGGAGGATTCCTGTTTATCCGGGGCTGCACTGAAGTATGTGGAGGTTTGGCTGCTGGAGAATCTTGTTCATTAGTGCAAGTGTGGTTCTCTATTCTGGAGTCTACTGGTTCCACTGGCTGTGCCAAGGCACCCAGGGTAGGAGTGGATAGATTCCAAGGTTGGCACTTGTCTGCTCCACATCCCTAGGGTTCAGGATCTCCTACTGATTTGATGAGGTGGGGCTTGCTGTTTATTTTACCAGGAGCCCCCTGATTCCTGGACCGTGTTTCTCTTCCGCCAGAGGGAGGGGGACATTTCCCACGGATCCCCCAAGGCCCCTTGGCTAATAGAATGCTCCACCCCAGTTTTCTTCTGGCTCTACTCTTCCAGGATTTTTCCTGGCATGATATTTTCTGGGTTTTTAAGAAGTCAATAAGGGAGAGTGAGAACAATTTAGTGCTTACTCTGCCATCTTGGCTCCCAGAAGTGAAAAGTCTCTTTATTCAATGAGAATAGCAATAAATTCTTCTGCATATCCTCATTCTAACTAAAATAAAGTGATCATGTTTCCTTCTTCAAGGGAAGACTGACACTTTTTGTAATTTCATTGATTGGATGATGTCATTATTTGTTGAACATTCTGTCTATCCCCTTGGCAAGCCCCTCCTTCTCTCTGGGGGTGAGCTAATCTCCAAGGGCCTCCTCCCCTTTAAAACTATGAACTTCCAGTTCTCCTTCTCTACTCACCCCTACAGGAATCCCTGAAGATCACAGCCTCATTCATTGAGCCAAGATTGAGCTGCCAAGCTATGTGGGACCAGCCCTGCTACCGCCACCTGTAACCCTCTGCCTTCAGCCCCACTGCCTAGCCTGATTTATCTCTGAGGCTTGGATCCTGAAGGGAACCATAGTTAGACCTGATCTCATGGGGAGGAGGATCTTCCCAACCATAACCCCATTTTTCTTCCCTAGGGCATTTTCTGTCTAAGGTTTCCCATGTAAGTAGATCCTGTACAACTGGACATTATTTAAACCTATTTACCTCTTCCTCCACTTCCTGAAGGGAGAGACAGCTGCCAGATAATGGACAGAACATTGGGATTGGAGTCAGAAGGCCTGGTTTGGAATCCTGGCTCTGACTTTCTAAGGTTCTAATAACCTGGGCCACTATGACAATTCACTGGACCTCTCTGGGGTTCCAGACCCACCTCTGACATCCCTAGGCCCTCAGATGGATCCCTGGGTACAGGCTACCCTGATACCCAGAGATCCCACTTGTAGTCCTCTCTGTGAGGAGGGGGAGGGAGAATTGAGAGGCTCTGAGGACTCTCTCTAGTAGAGAGGAGGGAAGGGCATCAGGCTAAAATCACTGCTCTCCCTCCCTGAAGCAGCTGCCCCAATGTGGAAGAGGCTGCCCCAGGAGGAAAGCACTTAGTTCTCCAGCATTGGTTTTGGATACCCACTCATCCTGAATGTTGTCCAGGGGATTGAGGCTCAGGCCTGAGTGGGAACGAGGCATCTACAATCACCTCCATCTCTGGGATCTGTGATTGGAAGATTCCATGACTCTAGGACTGCAGTCCTGACAGATGAAGCTCCTCATTGCCCTCTCAGCCCTTCCCCTTCCCCCACTGTACCACCAGTCTGGGTTGCCATTCGTAGGGATTGACTTGACCAGCCTCTCCTCCTCTGCAGATTTCCACCCTTTCCTCAAAACTACTCCAGCTGCTTCTCTCAATCAGCCCATGCAATTTTCTCTTCCCAGATACTCTCAATTGAACTCTATGCTCCCTGCCAAGCCCTGGTTCCCATAGCAACAGTCTGTGGGCTGGTTTTCTGGGTAGACTCCATCAAATAATCTTCTCTTACAACGTAGCATATCCTTTAGCCTATCCAAACGAGCCCTGAAATACTTATTGCTCATGCACCAGACAGACTGGGGTATTCTGGAATCAACTTAGATTTCGATTGGGGTGTTATTGGCCACATTAATGCATTGAGGCACACTAGAACCTGTCATCCCTTACCAGCAAAACTAATGAAGTCCCAATACCCTATGCTATCCTCTCTTGTCCCCCAGCCCCCATCCACCTATGCCAGGCCCTGTTGGAACCTTTCTCTCTATTAGAAGAATTGCCCTCCTCATACAGCTCAATGATACTGTTAGCATTCTCAAAGAATTTCAATGAATGAGCTTCTCAGAGATCTGACAATAAAGGTGACTTTGGATAAAAAGAGAGCTCCAGGCTGTGGCTTCTTCCTTTTTCTAATCAAAGAACAGACAATGTCAAGTTGAAAGGGGCTTTTAACAGAGAATGACCAAGCTGAGAAGAGCTTCCAAATATACAATATCAGAAATCGAAGAGCCCATCGAACAGAGTCACAGCTGGGGAGGCAGTGAGCACAGAGGATGAAGAATGTTAGGCCTTGAAGGGACCTTGGAACACAGAGTGGTACAGCTGGAAGGGATGTTAGAAACAATAGAGGAGAAACAGTCCATTTTAAAGAAGAGACTGAGCTATACTCCTAGGCCATAATGAGCAGTCTGGGGAATCTTTCTTTAGTGATAATATTTAATATAAATTTTAGACCTTAATAAGGGCCAAAGTTTGAATTAAGAAGAGCCTGAACCTAATAGTCCCCTTTGTTTAACTTAGAGGATGCCTTTTGATGTCAAGCAAATAGGACTTCCTTATCAGATCCTTCTTCTAGCATCCTAGTGGTAAGAGAAAAACACAGATACCTGGGGTTGTAACTTCAGCTTTGTCAACTCTGTTAAGATGAACAACTTCAAAGGCCTGTTTAGGACAGGATGTCTGTAATCTGGATGATGGGACTTTTTCCTTATCTTAAATCACAGAGACTTGCCACGGAAAGAAGAAGCCCATAGCTTGGGATCATAAAACCCAACTGATGCTACTTTGTTTACAGTGTGATTATCTAAGAGAACTCCTTTCTCATGGTAAAATGTATATAAGCCAGAAGATTTCTGTACTGGGTAGCCAGAACATCTTTCTGGCCCCATAATGCATTATGTTACCATTTTCTTTAATTGGGAATTGATTAATTAATTAATTAAATTGTAAAATGGATGCATTTAGAAGATGGCAGAGTAGAAAGATGCACATATGCTACCTCCGAACCCACTGCTGATAAAATACCTGTAAAAAAAAAGAACGACCGGTGAATTCTTTAGCAGCAGAAGCCACAGAACGGAGCGGAAGAGATTTCTGCTCCAGACAGCCTGAAAACCTCTCGCAAAAGGTCCCTCGCACCACGGACCCAGAGCATAGCCCAACCCTGCCTCGGTGGCGCAGCGCCGAAAGGAGCAGATCCGAGCAGGCTTCAGGGATGGAATCTCCAGCAGCCACGAGGGTCCCTCCACCCACAGGTGACAAGGGTCAGTGAGAGGGTCTCTTTGGTGGGTCGAGAGGGGAGTGGGGTGCCCCCATAACTCAGGCCCCCTCGGGAGCAGCAGTGGAGGTGGGAGCAGACCAGGGCTCCCCAAGCAGGCAGGAGCTCAGATCCATTGTTGAAGGTCTCTGCATAAACCCCCTGAGGGAACGGAGCCCATGAGGCGGCCCTGCCCTGACCTGAGCACCTGAACTTAATCTCATACTGAACAGCAGCCCTGCCCCACCCAAAGCCCTGAGGCTGGGAAGGAACATTTGAATCTCTGACCCCAAGTGCTGGCTGGGGGGATCTGGAGGCGAGGTGGGGGTGCAGAGGACACTCAGAAGTCAAGTCACTGGCTGGGAAAATGTCCAGAAAAGGGAAAAAAAAATAAGACTATACAAGGTTACTTTCTTAGTGAACAGGCATTTCCTCCCTTCCTTTCTGATGAGGAAGAACAATGCTTACCATCAGGAAAAAACGCAGAAGTCAAGGCTTCTGTATCCCAGCCCATCCAATGGGCTGAGGCCATGGAAGAGCTCAAAAAGGATTTTGAAAATCAAGTTAGAGAGGTGAAGGAAAAACTGGGAAGAGAATTGAGTGACATGCAAGCAAAGCATGAAAAACAAGTAAACACCCTGCTAAAGGAGACTCAAAAAAATGCTGAAGAAAATAACACCTTGAAAAACAGGCTAACTCAACTGGCAAAAGAGGTTCAAAAAGCCTATGAGGAGAAGAATGCTTTCAAAAGCAGAATTAGCCAAAGGGAAAAGGAGATTCAAAAGCTCACTGAAGAAAATAGTTCTTTCAAAATTAGAATGGAACAGATGGAGGCTAATGACTTTATGAGAAACCAAGAAATCACGAAACAAAACCAAAAGGATGAAAAAATGCAAGATAATGTGAAATATCTCATTGGAAAAACAACTGACCTGGAGAATAGATCCAGGAGAGACAATTTAAAAATTATGGAACTACCTGAAAGCCATGATCAAAAAAAGAGCCTAGACATCATCTTTCATGAAATTATCAAGGAAAACTGCCCTGAGATTCTAGAACCAGATGGCATGATAAATATTGAAAGAATCCACAGATCCCCTCCTGAAAGAGCTCCAAAAAGAGAAACTCCTAGGAACGTTGTGGCCCAATTCCAGAGTTCCCAGGTCAAGGAGAAAATACTGCAAGCAGCTAGGAAGAAACAATTCAAGTATTGTGGAAATACAATTAGGATAACACAAGATCTAGCAGCCTCTACATTAAGGGATCGAAGGGCATGGAATAGGATATTCCAGAAGTCAAAGGAACTAGGACAAAACCAAGAATCACCTACCCAGCAAAACTGAGTATAATACTTCAGGGGGAAAATTGGTCTTTCAATGAAATAGAGGACTTTCAAGCGTTCTTGATGAAAAGACCAGGGCTGAAAAGAAAATTTGACTTTCAAACACAAGAATGAAGAGAAGCATGAAAAAGTAAATAGCAAAGAGAAGTCATAAGGGACTTTATTAAAGTTGAACTGTTTACATTCCTACATGGAAAGACAATATTTGTAACTCTTGAAACTATTCAGTATCTGGGTACTGGGTGGGATTACACACACACACATGCACACGCGCATGCACACACACATAGAGACAGAGTGCACAGTGTGAATTGAAGAGGATGGGATCATATCTTTAAAAAACGAAATCAAGCAGTGAGAGAGAAATGTATTGGGAGGAGAAAGGGAGAAATGGAATGAGGCAAATTATCTGTCATAAAAGAGGCAAGCAAAAGACTTATTAGTGGAGGGATAAAGAGGGGAGGTGAGAGAAAAACATGAAGTTTACTCTCATCACCTTCCACTAAAAGAAGGAATAAAATGCACACTCATTTTGGTATGAAAACCTATCTTACAATACAGGAAAATGGGGGATAAGGGGATAAGCAGGATGAGGGGATGATGGAAGGTAGAGCATGGGGAGGCAGGAACAATTTGAGGTCAACACTCATGGGGAGGGACAGGATGAAAAGAGAGAACAGAAGTAATGGGGGACAGGGTAGGATGGAGAGAAATATAATTAGTTCTTAACCAACATTACTATTATGGAAGTCATTTGCAAAACTACACAGATTTGGCCTATATTGAATTGCTTGCCTTCCAAAGGGAAGAGGTGGGGAGGGAGGGAGGGCAGATTGGCAGACAGGGGCAATTAGAACGCTCGGTGTTTTGGGGTGGGGGGAGGGGACAAAAGGGGAGAATATTTGAAACCCAAAATTTTGTGAAAATGAATGTTAAAAGTTAAATAAATTAATTAATTTTAAAAAATGTATGCATTTAGCCTGTTGCTTTTTCTTTAACCAAGTTTTCAGGTCAACAGAACACGGAGTGGTACAGCTGAAAGGGATGTTAGAAACAATAGAGGAGAAACAGTCCATTTTAAAGAAGAGACTGAGCTATACTCCTAGGTCCTAATGAGTAGTCTGGGGAATCTTTCTTTAGGAAGGTTTTTGGAGTCAGACATCACAGCTGACTTCCTTTTCAAAAAGGGGTGAACCTCTTGTTAGATGACTAAGGGGATCTGTTTTATCTCTTTTCCAAGAACCCTTTCAGGAGAAGCTGTTCCCACTGATTTTTTCTCAGTTATTTTTGTTTCTCTCATCCACTTTCTTCATGTTTTTCTTATCCCTTCCCCAGCCAGTTGGTGATCCAAATAGGGACTTGACCTCCACCTACAGATCTCAGTGGGACCCTGACATCTCATTGGTGGTCTTCATTGGAATCTAGCTCTTGAATGGTGTTCTTGTAGGAATGGGCAGCAATCTTCATTGCAATGACAGGAATTTGAGATTGGAAAAATAAACCTGTCAGAGCCTCTTCTCCTCTATCGTCATCCCAGGAGCTGCCAGACTTCCAAGACAGGGGTAGTGTCTGCCAAGGATATTACACTCATAGAGAGATTTACAATTAAGTGTGAGATTCCTATTTAGACTTCTACTTGTCCACCTGGCTCTCATGAAATTGACGGATCAAATCCCAGGCCCCGAATGAGACTGCATCTTGTGTTCCAGGGGCTCCATGAGACCCCAATCATATGGCAGAGTCATAGTCAGATCATTTACTGAAGCCTAGGGCCCCACTGAGATCACCACTTGAATGCTAGGTCCCCATCTAGATCACCAGTTGGGTACCAGTCAGACCATCTAAAAGCCCTAGACACCCTTCAAAGAAACCACTTGCCAAAGCCTAGCCCACTGTGAAACTATCAGCTGATAAACAGGATCCCAGCAAGGTCACCTGTTGCATGGCATTATGTCTTTTGCTCAGAATCCATTCCTTCTCCTCACTTACTTGTGTCTTTTGAGGGAATGTGGATCCATATTCCTTTAAAAATGGAACATTTCACTTCACTTTTTTTTGGTGAACAAGTGTTAATTTATTCTCCCTTATAGCTCCTTTCCCTACCTTGTGCAATGCAAAAAAAGACAAATTGAAGTGTTATGAAAAATTTGAAAGTGTAGTACAACCATGCAAATTCCCCTATTGGCCACATCCAAAAATGTGTTTCATTCTTCACCCTGAGCCAGTTCATCTCCTCTTTGTCTGGAGGTGTGCAATTTGCATCCTCATGAGTCCTCTGGAATCACACTTGGCTATGTCTCAACGTTGTTTGTCTTTATAATGTTGTTTATGCAATAAATTGTTCTCTACTTCTTCCAGCTTCACTGAGCATCAGTCTTCTCAGGATAGTATGAAACAACCCACTTTGTTATTCTTTATGGAATAAACGGATTTCTAAAACATTTTATTTTTTTCCAATTACATGTAAAGGCAGATTTTAACATCTGTTTAAAAAATATTGAGTTCCAAATTTTATTCTTCCCTCCATTTTTCCCCTCCCCAAGATAATAAACAATTTGGTATAGGTCATATATACGGAGTCATGTAAAGTGTATTCCCATATTAGCCAGGTTATGGAAGAAGAAACAGAACAAAAGAAAAAAAGCATAAAGACATAAAGTGAAAAAATATGTTTTGATGTGTATTCAGCCTCCATCAGTTTTCTCCAGATGTGAATAGTGTTAATCATCATGAATCCTTTGGAATTGTCTTACTTAGACCATTGTGTTTCTGAGAAGAGGTAAGTTATTCATAGTTGATCGTTCTACAATGTTGCTGTTCCTGGGCACTATATTCTCTTGGCTCTGCCTAAGTCACTTTGCATCACTTCATGTAAATCTTTCAAGGTTTTTCTGAAATCTGCCTGTTCATCATTTCTTACAGCACAGTAGTACTTCATCCCAATCATACGCCACAACTTGTTTAGCCATTCCACAGTTGAGAATCATCTCCTCAATTTCTAATTCTTTACCACCACAAAAAGAGCTTCCTTAAATATACTTGTACAAGTAGGTTCTTCCCTCCCCCTTTTCTTATCTTACTGAGATAAAGATCTACTAGTATTTTTGCTGGATCATTGAGTATGCACCATTTGATTGTTCTTTGAGCAGAGTTTCAAATTACTCTTCAGAATGTTTGGAATAGTTCACAACTCCACCAATAGTGCATTGGAGTCCCAATTTTCCCACATCCCCTCCAACATTTATCATTTTCCTTTTCTGTCTTATTAGCCAATGTAATGGGTGTGAGGTGGTACCTCAAAGTTGTTTAAATTTGCATTTCTTGAATCCATAGTGATTTAGAGAATTTTTCATATGAGTAGAGATAGCTTTGATTTACTCATATGAAAACTGCCTGCTCATATCTTTGACAATTGGTGCATTGGGGAACGATTGTATTCTTATAAATTTGACTCAGTTTTCTACGTATTTGAAAAATGAGACCTTTATCAAAGATGTTTGCCATAAAAAATTTTTATCAGCTTTCTGTTTTCCTTCTAATCATGTTTGCATTGGTTTTATTTGGCTGCTAATCTCTATGATTTGCAAACTGGAAGAGGAGAGTCCTTTTAATGTGCGCTGCTCTATTATGAGGGATTTGGAGCATCTCCTCATAGGGCTATTGAATTTCTTCCTTTGAAAACTTCCTGATCATATCCTTGGATATGTTGGAGAATGGCTCTTAATCTTGGAAATTGGAATTAGTTCCTACTATATCTTGCAAATGCAAAAGTCCTTAAAGAACTTTACTATAAAGATCATTTTTCCACTCACTTAACTAATACTCTTTTCATTTTAACTACATTTGATCTGTTCATGCAAAAAACATTTCAACTTTATACAAGCAGAACAATCTGCTTTATTTTCTCCTCCATAGCTTGTTTTGTCATAATCTCTTCCCCTATCCATAGATTGGAAATTCAATATCCTCTTTACTTCTCTAATTTGCTATTGATTCCCCTTTTACATCTAATTTTTGTATCGGTTTGCATTTTAATTTGACAGGTGGTGTGTGGTGTTTATATTCTATCAAATTTCTGGCAAACTGCTTTTCCCTATCCGTTCTACGTTTTTTTTTTAATCTTATGTGTCTTCCTCGCCTCTAACTCACACCCCACACCAACTTCTGGATTTATTAAACACTCTTTATTTTATTTGTTTGCTTCTACGTATTGTGTAGCTGATCTTTTCCATCCATCAGCTTCTCAGTTTTTAACAAGTTCAAATTGTTTTCCTGGCAGCTGGTGTCCCACTGGGCCTGAAGTCAGGAAGATTCATCTTCATGAGTTCAAATTTTGCCTCAGACACTTACTGTGTGACCCTTGGCCAGCCACTTAACCCTCTTTCCCCTCAGTTCCTCATCTATCAAATGAGCTGCAGAAGGAAATGCAAACCACTCCAGTGTCTTTGCCGAGAAAACCACAAATGGGGTCTGGAAAAGTCAAACACGCGGGAACAACAACCATAATTGTCTTCCTAATCATTGATCATAATAGAGCATGAGATCTGCTATTGATAATAACTGACAACAACCAGTCTCTAACCTGTGGGTGGCCAGAGCTGAGCAAAGCAAACTAGAGACGAGAGTCAGCAATCAAACAGAAGTTTAATTTCAAAGTGAGGATAATGATTGGAAGCAGAAGTCCCCCTGAGAAGGAGACCTTATGGTTTATGTCAGGGACACTATATATGCATGAAAACCACAAAAGGCAGGACCACAACACAGTCATTCTTAGGTCTTGAGTAAAGAGTTCCCATGGCAGGCCCATGTGTGCAGACATTTTCAGGACAATACCGAAATTCTTGGGTCCTTGTGGGAACAGTCATTAGAATCCTTTAGCCTTTTGATTGTCTCAAGTGCGAAGAGTCATTGAGCCTTGTGATCATTCAGCAAAATAAAAAACCAGAGTTAGCATGGTGGAGAAAAGTGTGCAGCCCCTGGGTCTGTTCACTTAGCAGTTACAAGCACAGGAATTGTTCAGAATGTCAGGAGATGTGATTGATAACTTTGTGATGCAGCATGTAAGCTGCTTCTGCCTGTCAGGTCCCTAGGAAATAGGAAAGCTCGAACATACCTAAATAGCTATTGATTAGTATGAAAGTCATAAATCTCTCAGAGAACACCTGGTGTTGGCTAATGCAGCACATTTTACCAGTGGGTGAGATCATCCTGAGAGTGAGTGCAAAGTCTTGTTAGTATGCCAAATTCAAGACAATGGGATTTACCTCTGGAAAGCACGGTGTCTCGTAATATGCAGACATCATTAACCCAAACCCTTTTCTTTCTTACATCCCCCCTCCATTATTACCATAAATACTTGATATCTTTTAAAAAATTTTGATGTTTACATTTTCTAATATCACCAGGGTATCCCATGTATCTCTCACTCTCCCCATTCTTGAGAGTCATCTCTTGCGAGGTTTGAGGAGGATGAAAATTTTCTGAAGAGTCATTGTGGTTAGTAGGATAATGAGTTAATTAGAAAAGTATTCAATGATTCCCCTCAGGCTCTAGAAATACTTTTCTCACCCTTTGGGGAAAACCTATTGCTGTTTCAGTAGAGAAGGAAGGGGCATGGATCAAACTCATGGTATGGAGAAATACTAGTAGATATTAGTCCTACTACACAGGACCTGGAATGGAAGCTTAAAAATACCCTTATGAATTTGACACCAACCCTTTGCCAATTTGCTGTCAGTAGTTTTGAGATTGGGAAAAGGAAATGAAATGGCATTTTTGGGCCATGTCTTTCATCATTCTGTTAACTTAGCACAGCATCTGCAGGAAAAATGAAATTTCGTAGGAAGTGATCTCCCTGGGCCTAGGTTTTGTAGAGCATCTGTCTTTTTTTCTTTGATGATGATACAGGATCTATGGTTGTCCATGGTGACAACAGGTGACCAGTATTGGTCTGGACGCATCTTATTGTATTTGGATGGTTTTTCAGTTTCGACTGACTTCATGAGTTGAGGTTTTCTTGCCAAAGATACTGCAGTGGTTTGCCATGTCCTGCTCCAGCTGATTTGACAGATAAGGAACTGAGACAAAGAGGATTAAGTGATTTGCCTAGGATAGCACAGCTAATAAGTGTCTGAGGTCAAATATGAACTCAGAAAGATGAATCTTTCTGACTTTAGAAGCATTTCACTATTCAATGTACAACCTGCCCATGATTGTGCTACTATGTTCCCATGGTTTCCCTCAGATGCATGTGTGAATATTACTAGATTAGTTGGTTTACTGAGAGGTTATCTGGCAGAGCTTTCCAGTGTCTTTGGTGCTGAAGTGATGTTTTTTAATATCCTTTGATATGTCAGCTAACCTAAGCTGTTGTGTAAATCCTTGAAAACTCACTTATGGAAAAGTTAAAACTGGGTAATGACTTGTCACATTAGAGCAAGTGTAGGAGGCAGACAGGAATTCCAGGAAAGAATTCAGTTCAGGCTAATAATTTGATATCAGGCTATTGGATATTCACTAGGTGGAATTGGATAGTGTTTGGAAATGACTTTTCTTTTGACACTGAAAAAAAGAAACTTATCCCTCACACCTCTAGTCTCAGAGCATCTAGAGAGATTAGCATACAAGAGTGAGAGGAGAGTATAAGAGGCAGCAGAATCTAAAGGATACATCACTCAATTTTGAGTGAGAGAAATCTGGGTTCACATCCTACCTGTCACACAAGTTGTGTGACCTCGGACAACTCCCATCATCACTATGGGGTTCAGTTTTTACTACTGTATAAAGTGAAGGGGGTTGACTAGTTGACCTTTGATTCCCCTTCCAACTCTAGATCTCTGATCCCCCGTGTGATTTCCAGCAAGTCCCTTTACCTCGTGGGCTTCGTTTTCCTCTGTAGTGTAAGGGGATTGGAAGAGGTTAACTCTGAAGGTGCTCTGAGCTGGAGATTTATCTCCAATGAACCTTTGGACCCATCTAGCAGCTTGAAGTAAAAACTGGGTGAAGAAGGAATTGAAGCAGCAGATAGAGAACATCGGTGAGAGACATGAAGGAGAGGTTTTGTTCAGGATAGAGGTTGTAGGAGAATGGCAAGAATAGTGGGACAGGGAAGTAGAGGAACCAGATTGGCATCGCAGGTCTACTACTGCTGCAAAGGCTACATCTAGAGCCAATGTCTGATTTTTGTGTACTTGAAGGTTAATTTTTCTTTTACACTATGCTTGAGCTTCCCTGATTTTGACACTGGTACCATCTTGGCCAAAATTTGCAATTTAACAAATATCCTTCATAGCTAAGGGCACCCATTTTCTTGTACATATATTCTCCAAGTTTGGATCTTGTCAGTGATCTATATTAACACTTTGCCTCATGCATGTCTTCTGGGCTTGGTTGCTTGCCCATTTCCTTGGACTCATCTGCTTGGCTGTCCTCTGACATGGTTGCCACTCTCTCATCCAAGTAGAAGAGCATGATCATTGGTCTCCATAGCTTCTCGTGGCAGGGGTGATGTGGGAGACAATCTTTGGGAGGACCCTCGGCCCTCCACCATCTACTGCTTGTATTTATTAATGAGCAGGACTCACCTAAGGTCTTCATGCTGTAGCCAAGCTTCTAAGAGTATAAACTGTAGGTAGAGAAGGTGTCAAAGGAGAAACTTTCCTTATCTGGGAGTCCCTCATAGCCCTCAAGTGGCCAGTTCCTATTGCTGCAGCTGTCTGATCAAGACACCTTGTTCTCAGCCTCCAGGGGCTCCAGGCTGGATACCTGAACCCCCTCAGGGGCTCTGGGTGCCCTGGGTGATGCTCCTCATGGCTTGGGAAGGGTCCTGGAGCCTGAGAGGATGCTCTGTCTTCTACCTCGACTTTCCTTCACTCAGGGGAAGTTGCCCAGCAGCAATTGCCTCCAATTTCCTCCAGGCCAAGTGTGGTCATTGGGAGACATGAGATCATTCCTGGGTGTCCCAGTATCCCTTCTAGCCCCTGGCCTGATTTTCTCTCTTCAGGTTTGAGGAAAGGAAACTTGACGGGGTACAGACTCTGGGAACCTCTTTGAACTCCCCTTGAATCTTCTCACTTAATCTGGCCTTTTATATTCAGATCTGTTGCCCTTAACCTCTTCTAGCTCTCCATTGTCTGATAACTCCAGGTGGCCCTACCTGCTTCCCACACAAACCTCCATTATCAAAATCCTACTGTCCTAGTGGCCTACTGGCCACCACTTAGCAATCTCTTGAGGTCCAAGTCCCCCAGCCAGGATTGTGGATTGTCTGGACTATTGGCCACTCCTATCAGGATCCTCCCTGGGTTTGATCTACCTCCCCTATCTAGACCATCCCTGGGACCTATGACTGCTTGGTGACACCTGGATTCTTCCCTCAGTCTTTTTCTGTATTTAAGTTTCATCTTGCCTCCATTAAGGCACTCAGATTCAATCCAGCTTAGACTCTGTCTAGCTGAGATTCTATCTGGCCCACTTGTGAATACAAGCATCACAAATACTTAGGCTCCTTAAGAGTCAACTCAGTATGCTGAATCCTTAATAAACTTTGTTTTTCTTTGATTTTAAGAAGGCTTCTGTAGAATTCATTGTAGCAGGACCTGGCATGTTGGTATTTTAGGGTCCCCAGCACCCCAAAGCTCAACAGGCTGAGCCCCACCTCTGTCCCAGACCACCTCTTTCCTCCTCTATTCTGGGAGTTCTCAGGAATCCACATCCCATTCAGAGGCTGATGGTCTGATGCTGCTACTCCAGCTGCTGTGCTCTTCCCTTATGTGTAGTCCAGATCACCCACTCCACCTCCCTGCCCTCCCTCTCTTGGATTTCCATAAAAAGGCTGACCCCCTACAACCCAAGTCTAGTTCAGCTGTCCCACGGCCCCCCCCCCAGCCCCATCAGCCTGCCCTTAGGACCCTGCGACCCTGCTCAGCCCCGGGATATCCTCTAAGTGGCAGATGCGGCCCCCTCCTCTCTCCAGCGTGAGTGATGGGAGTGGAGAGAAACGGCTCCCTCCCCTCTCTTCCTCCTTCCTCTGTTCCAAGGGAAGACAATGCCCCGACTGTGATGTCATCGTTCCTGCCCCTTCCACCTGGGAACAAGTTAGGACCTCTTTGTGGGAGGTGGGGGAGTAAGGGAGAGAGGGCGAGGGAGAGGAGGCGTAGGGAGATCTGCTACTGATAATCACCCAAACCCTTTCTTTCTTCATTCTCCCCCTCCATTGTTACCCTTGAGATGTTTGTCTCCTTACTTACCTAACTTTAATCACTGAATGGGCAGTAACTCAGTCAAACTGAGAACTGAGAAAGATCTTTTCTTAAAAAGATCAAGGTCTCTTTCTGCATCTGGGTCACCTCCATTCATCCTGATCTGTATCTCACCACTGAACCCAGATGGTCTAGAGGAAAAAGTGAGGCTGATGACTTTGCACAGCCCTCCCTCACTTCAATCCAATTCATTTGCAAGTCAAGGCATCAGCTTCCCAATGCCATGGTCCTCTTGGAGAATAAAAGACAGACCACATTACCATTGAGATACATGACCTCTTTTTTAAAAAGAATTATTCAAGTTTTCTGTTTCTTACCTCACAAGTGTATTCTCTTACTCTCCTCATCTGTGAGAGCCATGCCAGATGATGGATAGATTTTTGTTTGTTTGTTTTAGGGGGGAAAAAGGGGAGTAGAACTGTTCCATGCCTTCAGGAAAAGGTGTGCTGTGTGTAACACCTGTGGATCTCTCATCTCCTCGAAAGGACAGGTTGGTGGTGTCTTCTCATTTTTCTTTTGTAACATATGATTTTAATTTTTTACATGCCATGTTTTCTCTGTAAATTTTTGTACATAATGTGTGTATATGCTGTTTTCTTGGCCTGCCTACTTCACTTTGCATCAGTTCACAAAGAGTTTTCGATACTTCCCTGTACTCAATACTCCCATAATTTCTTAAAACATACTGGTAATATTTCATTGTTCATGTTCCATACATTGTTTAACAATCACTCCCCCAGTGATGAGCATCTGTATTGATTCCAATTTGCAGCTGTCATAAATATTTTGGAGTATGTGGGGACAGTTTTTTTATTAATGGTTTCCTTGGGGTGTAAGTACAATGATGGAGCCTTTGTTTTAAAGGCTGTAAAAATTTTTGTAACTTTCTTTGCATAATTCCAAATTACTTTTCTAAATGATTGTGCCATTTCATAGTTCCACTAGCAATGTATTTGTTTGCTTACGTTCCCACACCCCCTCCCACTCTGACTTTTCATTTTTTTCTACTTTTTGCCAAGTTTTCAAAAGAAAGCACACATAAAAATACAAGAAATTAAAAAAAGTTAAAAAGATACTATGCTTCAATCTATACTTAGAATTCATCAGTTCTCTCTCTGGAGATGAATAGCACTTTTTTTCACCAGGGATAATTTGGGGTTTTCTTGGATCATCATCTTGATTACAGTACCCAAGTCTTTCACAATCGATCATTACAATATTAGTGCTGCTTTGCACATTTTCCTCCTTGATCTGCTCTTTTTACTTTGGATCAGTTCTTATAGGTCTTCCAAGGATCTTCTAATACCATTCTGTTGGTCATTTTGTATAACACTTTAGTATTCTATCATAATCATATGCCCCAACTTGTTCAGTAAGTCCACATTTGATGATCATCCCCTTGATTTCCAATTCTTTGTCACCACAAACAGAGCTGCTGTAGATATTTTTCTATAAATAGGTTCCTTCCCTCGTTTAAAAAATCTCTGTGGGATACAAACCTAGTAATGGTTTTTCTGGGTCAAAGAGTATCCAATTTTGTAGCCCTTAGGGTGTGTAGTTCCAAATAAGTCTCCAGAAAGATTGGACTAGTTCATAGCAATAAAAATATGTGGTAGTTTCCCATTATTCTACATTCTTTCCAGTATTTGACATTTTCTTCTTCTGTCATATTAGTCAATTTAATGGATGTGAGAATGTACCTCAGAGTTGTTTTCATTTGCATTTCTCTCATCAATGATGATTTAGAGCATTTTTTCATGGGATTGTTTTAAAAACTTGCTCATTCATTTTTAACTTAAATACAAAAAGTCAAAAATGGAACATTTTCATGTACACCGCACATCACAATAAGAGGATTCAATATAAAATCATGAATTTCCTTTTCACATGGTTTACTCTTTTGAAAAAGTATGCAATAGATACTGCATATCATTTTTAGATCTACACTGTAGATTTGTGTTGTCAGTTAAACTTTCTTTTGTTCTCCACTGTGCATTTTTTGTTTTTTTCTTCCCCTAACCTCCCCCTACCCCGGCCCTGCAGACGGTTACTATTAGACACAAGTATGTATGTGTGTGTGTATATAT
This sequence comes from Notamacropus eugenii, assembly GCF_028372415.1. Lineage (NCBI taxonomy): Eukaryota > Metazoa > Chordata > Mammalia > Diprotodontia > Macropodidae > Notamacropus > Notamacropus eugenii. Next base: position 12,637,720 of record NC_092879.1, on the reverse strand, counting down.
ACATATATGTGTGTGTATATAAAACGATAGTACACGTACTTTAATTTATCAGTCTTTTTCTCTTAACATAGATAGCACCTTATTTCATAAACCTTTTGTACTTGATTTTAGAATTTCCCCTATTCAAAATATCTTAGCTATTCAAAGTTGTTCTTAGAACAGTATGGATGTTATTTTATACAACATTCTATTGTTTCTGCTCATTTCACTCTCATTATTTGATGTAAGTCTCTGCATAGTTTTCCTAAAGCAAACAGTTCATCGTTTCTTTTAGCACAGCAGGGTTCTATCACAATCATATAGCACAACTTATATAGCCATTCCCCAGTTGACGGGCATTCTCTCATTTTCCCATTCTTTGGCATTACAAGAAGAGTGGCTATAAATATTACAGAGCACAAAAGATTTTTTTTCCCATTTTCCATAATCACTTTGGGAAGCAGACACAATAGTAGCATTGCTAGTCAAAGGGTATGCACGGTTTTATAATCCTTTGCAAATAGTTTCAAACTATTCTCCAGAATGGTTAGACTTATTCACAACTCTACCAAGAGTGCATTAATTTCCCAATTTTCCACATCCTCTCCAGCATTTGTGAGGTGGGACCTAAGAGTTGGTTTCATTTGCCTTTCTCTAATTAGTAGTGATTTGAAGCATTTTTTCCCATGTTATTATTGATAGCTTGGATTTCTTCCTCTGAAAATTGTCTCTTCATATTCTTTGACTATCAATTGGGGAATAACTCATATTTGCTTTTTATCAAATTGGCTCAGTTCCTTATATACTGGAAAAATAAAACCCTACTTTGAGAAATTTGCTGTGCAATTGGCCTTATTTTCCTTCTAATTTTGGCTGTATTAGTTTTTTGTGCAAAAAACTTTTTAATTTCATATAAACAGAATTATCTATTTCATTCCCCATGATCCTCTCTATCTCTTAATTGTCAATAATGTCTTCCCTTATCAGTAGATCTGATAGGAACATTTTTCTTTGCTCCCCTGATATACTAATGATATCACCATGTATGTCAAAATCCCGTTTTGATCTTATCTTGGTATATCATTTCTCATATTCATCTATATTTGGTTCTTCCACACTGCTTTCCAGTTTTCTCAGCAATTATGGACAAGCACAACAACAACAATGAACACAATCTGTGAGTAGACCAAGCTGGCTGAATGGGGTCCCAGCTAGCTGGGTAACACAGCTTCCCCCTCCCCTCCTCTTCCCTTCCCTTACCCAAAAACCTTAAACTTACTGCACTCTCAAGCCCATAGATTGAACAACTCTAGGTCCCTTCCCAAGATCCACATAAGGGCCGTTTTCTGAATCATCATGGCTTAAGATCATTAATAAATCTTGCTGTTTCCCTCCCAGCTTGATTTAGTTAGTTTTCCTTTGGCGCATTAAAAGGGCCATCTCCTGAGTACTTCTTAAACAGACCTATTCATGGAATGGGGGTTACCTCACCCTGAGTACCAGAATAGGCCTTGGCCTAAAGGGGCCAAGGTCTCCCACTGCATCCTGGGTCATCACTAGTCATCTTGATGAATATCTAGTCACTGGATCCAGATGGCTCCAGTGGAGAAAGTAAGGCTGGTGACGTGCACAGCCCTCCCTCACTAAAAACAAAGTCAAGTGCAAGTCATGGCATCATTTCTCTGATGGTATGGTATTCTTTGGAAACGAAGGATGAACACAACAACAACAAGCCAAATGGTGCGTTCTTGTTGCAAACATAGATATTTCACATTACTAAGCACTAGATTGTTGTGGCCATTTCCTGTTCTTTATTGTGTACCTAATCTCTTCCACTGAACCATCCCTCTCTATATTAGCCAGTACCACATTGTTTTCATGATCACAGTGTTAAATTATACTTTAAAATCTGGTACTGTCTCACTGCATTCCTTCCCATATTTCCATTGATTCCCTTTGAATTCTTTAGGACATGTTCTTCCCATATGAATTTGATTATCACTTTTTCTAGTTCTGTAAAATATACTTCGGGTATTTTGATTGTTTTGGCCCTGAATAAGTGAATCAACTTGGGCAGAATTGTCATTTTTATTGGCTCAGTCTACCAGTAAACAATTATTGTTTCTCCAACTGTTCACATCTGTCTTGATTTGTGTGAAGGGTATTTTGTAATTGTTATCATATACTCTGGGAGTTGGTCTTGGAAGGGAGACTCCCAAGCATTTCATATTGTCTGGAGTTGGGGTAAATGGAGTTTCTCTTTCTAGAACTTCCTGCTGGGTCTTGTTGGTAGTGTATAGAAATGCTCGTGATTTATGTCCGATTAATTTTGTATCCTGCACTTTGCTAAAATTTCTAATTGTTTCTACTAGGTTTTTTATTTGATTCTCTAGGGTCCCTTAAGTATACCATAATGTCATCTGCAAGAAGAGGTACTTTGTCTCTTCATTGCTGACTTTTATTCTTCCAATTTCTTCTTTCATGCCTTCTGTCTATTGCTAGGATTTCTAGTACAGCATTGAAAAAATTGTGGTGATAATAGACATTGTTATTTCACTCCTGATCTTACTTGAAGGCTTCAAGTTTATTCTCATTAGAAATACTGATTGCTCTTTGTTTTTTTTTAAAGATATCACTTATAAGTTTAAGAAAGCTTGTGTTGATTCCTATGCTTTCTAGTGTTTTTAATAAGAAAGGGTTGTATTTTGTCAAAGACTTGTTTTCTGCATCTTTTGATATAATCACTTGATTTTTATTGGCTTTGTTTCTGACATGGTCAGTAATGCTGATAGCTTTCCTAACGCTGAAACAGCTCTGCATTCTTAGTATAAATCTCCCTGGCCACAGTGTATGATCATTGTGACATACTGCTGTAATCTTCCTTCTAGAATTTTATTTCAAATCATTCATTGCTATTCATTAAGGAAATAGGTATACTATTTTCTTTCTCTGTTTTTGTTCTCTCTTGTTTGGTATCAAAATCATACTTTCCCAGCTTATTACTTGACTTTTTATTTATGTTAAAGTTTGTTTCCAAAGTGGGAACAGTGAGAAATGCAATGTCTGACACTTCAGCCATTTTTACCCTGCTATTTTCAAAGCTAATTCTGGTGGTCTGGAAGTTTTCAGTGTTTTCAAAGGAATGCAATTTGGGATCACCACTCTCCTGGCCTGTGCCCTGGCTCTTCCTCAGGAAGAAAATCTGAACCCTTGGGATTAACGTCAGTACAGCTATTCAGGGTCCCTGATCCCGTGTGATTGGAAATGATCCTGTTCCTCACATTCTCTAGTCTCTGTTGCCTGAAACTGTTCCTCTCTGCCATTGAACTGTGACCCAGAAGTCTGTTTAAGCAATAGAGCTGCCAAACAGCTTCCTGTCTTGCATTCAGTGCTAGCACAGGGGTCCCCTACAAGCTCTTTCTGATTACTTGCCAGGTCCCTTTACTATCTCTGCTTTGGGAGCTCCCGAAGTGTCTGCTGCTTCTGCAGGCTCCAGTTAACCCCACTGTTGGCGCTTCTTCCACATGGCTCCAGGCCAGCCTCTCCTCCTGTGTTACAGATCTCTTCTTCCAACCTTTTTTTTGTTTTTTGTGAGCTCCATTTTTATTTGTCCTGTTGTCAGTTTGTCTGTCAGTGTCCGTCTCTGTTCATATAATGCGTGCTGTGAATGAGTTATCTTGTAAAATAGAAATGCAAGCAGCTGGACTTCAAGTGTTGCAGCTAGGGAAATAAACAAAACTTTGAGACTTTTCCTTGTTATTCCAGTCTGGCCAACCTGGAATTACTATGGAAAGTTAGATCATCTGAGGTAAAATCATTTTATCAGATTTGTACGTTGTGAGATTAATCATAAAAAATTTCGGGAACAGATCATTTGAAATACCTCTTAAGATTGTGGGTAGCCCTAGAAATTCATCTTGCTAATCCCGATCACCTAACATTCCCCACTCCCTCTCAGATTTAAGAGAGTATCTCAGAACCGGAATCCTTTAGCAATCACAAGAGTTCATGTTAACCCCTCTCATCCCTGATCTAATTATAGAGAAGAGAATGTAGGAGAAGTGTAGGGGCAGCAACTCGCAGTGATTCTAACACTCCTGTGCCCTTAGGTAATATTTCTTGGTAAAGCTTGGAAATGTCACCTAGGTCCTATACACTCTGCCCACCCTGTCCCAGCAGCTGCATACTGCTTTAGGCTCAGTAAATTCTGAAGCTGTGGTGGGAGGGAGAGGGAAAGATGGATGAATCAGGCCTGTGGCGACCATTGCCTAAGTTCTGCCTACAAGAACCATCCCCACTGGGACATCAGCTTCTCTACTCTTGGTAAGCTTCACTTCTCTGTTCCAGTTGAAAAAAAAAGTACTTTGTCTCTGTTTAACCTGTTTTCTGATTTGTAAAAGTGAAAATGATTATGATTATTGTCATGGGATCAAAATGATAAAATGATTGTAAAATGCTTAACATAATGGCAAGTATATGTTACAGTATTATTATCTCTCTCTAATGCAATCGTTAACTTTGAAGTGGTTTTAATTACCTCAAGTAATAAGATCAAAAATTTCTGGAAATGCAAATGATATCATCTGAATTTATTGTTGTGTTAAAACCGTATTTCTAAGATTGTATTTCTGAATTTCTCTTAGATTGTAAAATTGAGTGACCACTGTAATCCAAAAATGGTGTTAGACAAAGCAATTTTTAATGTGAATTTTATTGAAACTAAAAGATATTGGGAAAATTATGTAAAATCTGTTACTTTATCAGTCCTGCTAACCTTGTCTTTTAATGTTTTGTGATTGCCATTTAGAAAATCAGGCATTTTCCCCCTTTTTATGTTAAAAAAGGTTAAAGTGAAACAATTTGGCTATCTTCTATGAAGTTGTCGGATTGTTAACTAAGTTATTTGGGATTAACTGTTTTAATGCTGAAACCTAAAATTGTTAAATGATTCCTGTGTATGGAAAAGAGGAAATTATTCAGATCAAGTAAAAAGACAAACATGTAAGGCGATAGATGTCTAATTAAATAGAGCAGCAAATTATGAGGAAAAGCAACAGGATCAGACTGATTCCTCTAAGAATTATATACAGATGTACATGATTGACTTTTAAAATTTATCATGTTTTTGATAATAAGATCTCACATTTGGATTTCTGCGCAAAAATTGTGTAAGATAGTGGTAAAAGTAATTGAAACTATTTCTTCTTTGTTAAAGTACCTATCCAATAATTTAAAAGTCAAATGAGTTCATTTTATGGTTCGACCCTCACATTTTGAAAGATTCTTATTCTGGGAACGGTAAAGACAGAAACAGCAAATAATATAAACTAGAATTCTCTGAAATTTCAAAAATAAAGAATAAATTTTAAATGATTGTATTAATTTATATTGTCAGAATTATCTGGGAACTCCTAGATCTGAATACGAGAAACAGAATTCTCTTTTTGAACTATCCCAAGAATAAAATCTATTGTCAAAGAAAAGATATCTAGGTATCAGATAACTACATGAGACACCTGGGATTCAAAAACTGATTTTAAATGGACATTAAGAATGGATTACTGGTATACCAGGAACTTAATGTTAGTTACCATTGGTAATTGTTTAGTTATTATGGTTCACGTTTAAGTTTTCTTGTTTATCTTGGTGACATGTAAATCTCCCTTTCAAAACTAGTCTATTGTGAGCCATCTAAGTTTAATTTGTACTTGACTTAATGTAAAGATGCAATTTTGTGAACTGTAAAAAATTTCATGGTATTGTTTGAACCTAGCCCTGCATGGTTGGGAAACTGAACTATTGCTATGTGCCTTTAGCCATATTAACTATGTTGTACTGTTTCATCTCAATTATCAAATTATATGTTTTCTGGGAGACTCTGTCAGGTTTTCTGTATAGACTCTTGGATGCATCTGTCTCTTCCATTGCCCCTCTTCTTGAGTGGACCATACCCTCCAGTTCTGAAAAGGCCTGAAGATGACATCAGACATAGCTTTCCCAAGAGCCTGGACAAGACTTGCATGAAAATAACTCTCACACTACTGGTTATTTAGAGTTTTTTTCATACGTTTGTTGGTCTACAGGTGAAGCCTTTGGCTTGCCTTTGACCAAAAAGAGGTAATGATAATATTTAAAATAAATTTTGGACTTTATGAAGGCCAAAGCTTGAATTAAGAAGAGTCTGGACCTAATAGCCTCTTTTGTTATCTTAAGTAAACTCAGAGAATGCCTTTTGGTATGTCAGAAAAACAAATGAGGCTGACATAGCAATTCCCTTAGGAGACCCTTTTCCTGGCATCTTAGTGATAAGGAAAAACACAGATGTCCTGGGTTATAATTTCAACTTTGTCAACTCTGTTAAGCTACCCTTTCTTGTGTCAGCAACTTCAAGAACCTGTTTATGACAGGATGTCTGCCACTAAAGCGGTGGGATTTTCTTCTTATCATATGTCACAGAGAAATATGCTAAAGAGAGGAGAGGGGATCAGCTTGGGATCATAAAACCCAACTGACCCTACTTTATTAATTGTCTTACTAAATTTACAATTTGTTCAACTAAGACAGTTCCTTTCTCATGGTAAAATGTATTTAAGCAGACAATTTCTGTACTGAGTCAGTCAGATAACCTCTGAATCTGTAATGCTATGTACTGTTTTCTTTAAAAGGGAATTAATTAACTAATTAATAGTGTATGCATTTAGCTAGTTGCCTTTTCTTTAACCAAGTTTTCAGGTTGACAAGTGTCACACTGACACCAGAACTCGGATTCAAACTCAGGTCCTGTTACTCCCAGGTCAGGACTCTCTGACCCTCAGGGTCATCCTCAATTCTTCCTCCTTCCCCACACCCCAGACCCAATTCCAGTCAGTTCCTAAGTGTTGGGACTGGAAGCTCAATTCCGTGTGGACAGTCTCGGGCAGGTAAAAGTGGGACTTCTAAATCTTAGAGTCTTACGAGGCCCTCCATGAACAGCGGGGGTTCGAGAAGGTCAGACCGAGCTAGCTCGGCTAGCTCGGGTATTTCCGCCTCTCCCCCGGAGATACCTGATGGGTGGAGTCTCCCTGCCCTCGAGGTCGTCCCGGATTGGAGCACACCTAGTTACCTAACAGCACGGTATTGAGATGCAAACTGTGTGGCTGAAGATTAAGTAGGATTCAGGAAGCCTAAAAGCGCTCTTAGCACGTGTGGAGCCAAAGAGAAAAGTAGGGCTCCGCTTCTTTTCTTTCCTTTCTCCCCTCCCCCTCTCTCCCCGCTTGTACTTCTACTTCCAATCCCTTAAGCTTAGCCTTCTTAGGAAATCTCCCCCTCTTCGTCCTAAGAAAGAAGACCCCCTGCACTTGTAACCGAAACCCTGTAATAAAGCTCAACCCCTGTTTGACTCTGGAACGTCCTTTCTCTCATACGTGCATCCGGCGTGGCCAGCCGAAGACCTGGACAGGTAAGAAAGACTCGGGTAGCCCAATACAGGCCTCTAGGCTTGGCACCTAAGTCCTTTTGTTTCTCCTAGCAAAATCTATCTTGCATCAGCCCTTCCACTCCCATGGAAATCACCCTGATTCAAGCCCTAACCATCTCTCATGTCCAGATTCTTCCAATTCCCTCCTAATTGATCTCCCAGTCTCAAGTCTCTGCAGACTCCAATCCACCTTCCACCCGGATCCCAGACTGATCATTGCTTAGCCAGATCTGATGACTCTATCTGTTCCCTAGTCACAAACTTTCATTACTTCCCTATGGTCTCTGAGATTAACTACACAATCATTATCCTGAAAGTAAAGCCATCCACAAGCTCGAGGCTACCTTCACATGCCCTCCATTCCAGTTAAACTCTTTTTCTGTCTCCTCCCCATACTTGGCTCTTCTTCTCTGGCTTCCATTCCTTGGCACACACAAAGTCCCCCAAGTCTAGAATGCCCTCCTCCCTCAGCTCCAACTCTTAGAATGTCTGTTTCCCTTCTAAGGTCTAAAGTCACCAGGGGGAAGGTCTGTAGTTGGTGAGGGGCTACTTTTAATGCCACAAGAGAAGTTGTTGTGAGAAAAAGCCAATCAAAATGGCCCTTCACTTTAAAGAGAAGGAGGCAGGAGGCCGGAGGGTTAAATGTGACAGTCATGAGAAAAACCTGAAGCCGTCTTGGAAGGGGATAGTAAGGATTGGGTTGTCCTCACCAACCACAAAAAGAGGTATTTCAAATGCTGCTACTTCTGTTTTATTGTTGTTATCAATAATCAAAACAGCTATCATTTATATTGTTGTTGTTTTCATCCTTCATTGTTGAAGAAGACTATGCCATCAGAGAAATGATGACATGACTTGCACTTGACTTTGTTTTGAGTGAGGGAGGGCTGTACAGGTCACCAGCTTCACTTCTCCTCCAGAGCCGTCTGAATCCAGTGACCAGATATTCATCAGGATGACTGGAGATGACCCAGGATGCACTGGGAGCCCCTTTAGGCCAAGGTCTATGAAGGTATTCTCTTAGAGTGAGGTAACCCCCATTCATTTATACAGAGCTCTTGAATATGTCAAAGAACTGTGTAAACTCTGTCTCATTTGATCCTCACTACCATCCTGACAAGTAGGTTCTATTGTAACCCCATTTTACAGAAGAGGAAGTTGAGGCTATAAAGGTTTCTGTGTTTGCCTTTGATCAGGCTGTCAGTCAATAGACATTTATCTTCAAAGATCTGCCACATATCAGTCACTGTACTAAGCACAAAGGATACAAAGAAAATGGAAAAGAGGGTCCCTGCCCTCAGGTACTTAGATCTCACTGGGGGAGATAAGAGGCAAAGTACTATGGCCATACAAAAACATAGACATTGCATGAATTTGGAAGGGAATCACTGAGGAAAGACAGTGATGGTAGGGGGTGAAAAGTGAACTGGAAAGAAGATGAGATTTGAGCAGAGACTTGAGGGAAAAGAAACTTGAGGGAAATTAACACCAGAATTTAAATGCTGTCCTTGTGCTATGCAAGCATTCCCTCCCAGCTCCAAACCTGTAATGGCTCCTGTTATTCAAGGTTGGTAAGCTTAAGGCTTAATTATTTCCGGTGGTAATCAGGATAGGTTGCTGATACTCTCCCTCAAGTTTGCCAATGGGTCACAGTTCTAATTCCATCTTCCTGAGTAGGCTTTCTTGATTAATACTGAAGGCCCTATCTTTCGCTACACATCTGTGTTCCCATGGGACTCCATCCCTGGCAGAGTTGCTGTTCATCTGTCCATGTCCTCCTTTACTGTATTTGGTCGAGAGTCATGAGAGCATTTTGAGACATTCTGCTCTTGCTGCATGTAATGTGCAATGCCAAGAATCACTCAAAATCTACTCTAAATTTGCACAACACCAGCCTCCACCTCCCTCCCTGGATGCTAGCTCCATCCCATTATCCTCACTCTCCTCAAACTCCATATCTAATCAGTTGCCAAGTTTTGTCATTACCAGCTCCCCAGAATGTCTTGCATCCATAGCCTCCCCTCTCACAAGACCTCATCATTTCTCATCTGGACTATTTCTGTAGCCTCCTAAGGGGACATTCTGTATCAGGCTTCCCCCCCCCCCCCACCCCGATCCATCATTCACTCAGCAGCCAGAGGAATATTCCAAAAGCCTTGATCAATCAGTATGTTCCATAAACTACAGTGGTTCCCCAGTACATCTAGGATCAAATACAGACACTTCTGTCTGTCATTTGAAGCCCTTTCTACCCTGCCTACATCCTACCTTTATTATGAGTACATAATAAAATTCAATTATAATTCTGTTAATCAGTAAACATTTATTAAGTGCCTACAGTGTGCCAGGCACTGTGCTAAAAGTTGCAGATACAAAAAGAAGCAAAAGGTCATTTCCGGCCTCAAAGACCTCCAGCTCTAAATGGGGAGACAACAAACCAATACATACAAACAAGCTATATACAGAACAAATAGCAAATAATTAACCAAAGGAAGGTGCTAGAATAAAGAGGGGTTAGGACAGGCTTCTTACAGAAGATGGGATTTTAGTTGGGTCTTAATGAAAGCCAGGGAAGCTAGTAGGCAGAGATGAGAAAGAAGAGCATTCCAAGCATGGGGACCAGCCAGAGAAATGGCAGGAGCTGGGACATGAATGGTTATGTTTGTGGAATAGGCAGGAGGTCGGTGTCACTGGTTCAAAGAATAAGGTGCAAGAAGACTGGAAAGAAAGGAGGGGGTGATTCCCCTCCAGGAGTTCTATTCAGCAAGATCTGCCTGGTTACTGTTCCTCACATGTGGTCCTTCATTTCCCATCTACATGCCTTTTGAAAAGGCTGCTCCCTATTACTGTCACAAAGTAGGCACTTAATAAATGCTTGTGGACCAATTAGTTGTCACTAAGGAAGATAGTGCAGTCTTTGGGTGACATCTAGAAGTCAAAAGCATGTTACAGTCTACTTAAACTAGAGCAGTAATCCATCAATCCGTTCAATAAACTTCAGTGTCTGTCCTAGGAATCTGGAATGAAAAAACTGACTCCTCTCTTCTGTCTTTTAAAGCCTGCACACATTAGCTATATCCATTTTTTTTGGTTTTATTGTATGCTATTACCTTCCACGTGCTTTAGTGCAATTCACCTGTTTGTTGTCCCTCAGATGTGATACTTCCTTTCCTATCTCCATGCCTTGGAAAAGGCCGCTCCCCATGACTAATGCAAAGGAGGCACTGGATACATGTTTGTGGACCCAATAAATGCCACTGTGGAACACAGCACAGGCTTTCACTGATATCTGGTGCTCCAAAGCAATTTTTCATTGAAAAATTTAAACCTCTGGTCAGTACATCTATTCCAAAAACTCCAGTGTCTCTCCTGTACATATGGGATCAGAGATTCCTTTCTCATTTAAAGCCCTTCACATTTTAGTTATATCTTCTCTTTTGAGTTTGATTATATACAAGTCTCATTTACTTTACTTTCATTAACTACTTATTGTTCCTCACATATGCAACTTCATTTCTGAAATCTACCCTTGCCTGCACAAAGTGCCCTGCACATAGTAGGTGATCACTAAATGACTACTTAATGGAATTAAATTGAAAGTAGGTGCATAATAAATGCTATCTGAGCAATTAATTGCCCTTGACGAACACAGCACAGTGTTTCATTGACTTCTGTTGTTCACACAGTATGCTGCAGCTAACTTAAAAGTTTAGGACAGGGGCGGAGCCAAGATGGCAGAGTAGAAAGACACACATACGCTAGCTCCTAACCCACAGCCCATAAAATGTCTGTCAAAAAGAACTCCCAACAAATTCTGGTGCAGCAGAAGCCCCAGAACAACGGAGCAGACGAGATTTCTGTTCCAGAGAGCCTGAAAACCTCTCGCAAAAGGTCCTTCAAGCTGCAGACCCAGAGCCGAGCCCAGCCCTGCCTTGGCCGCGTGGAACCGAGAGGAGCTGATCCGAGCAGGCTCCAGGGAAAGAATCTCCAGTGGCCGCATGGGTCCCTCTACCCACGGGCCCCAAAGGTTGGTGAGAGGGTCTCCTCGGCTTGCCTAGAGGGGAGTGGGGTGCCCCCATAAATCAGGGCCCCCTCAGGAGGCAGCAGTGGAGGTAGCAGCAGACTGGGCCTCCTCAAGCAGGCAGGAGCCCAGATCCATTGTTGAAGGTCTCTGCATAAACCCCCTGAAGGAACTGAGCCCAAGAGGTGGCCCTGCCCCCACCTGAGCAGCTGAACTTAATCTCACACTGAATAGCAGCCCTGGCCCTGCCAAAACCCTGAGGCTGGGAAGGAGCATTTGAATCTCAGACCCCAAGAGCTGGCTGGGCAGATCTGGAGGCCAAGTGGGTGTGAAGAGAATATTCAGAAGTCAAGTCATTGGCTGGGAAAATGCCCAGAAAAGGGAAAAAAAATAAGACTATAAAAGGTTACTTTCTTGGTGAACAGATATTTCCTCCCTTCCTTTCTGATGAGGAAGAACAATGCTTACCATCAGGGAAAGACACATAAGGCAAGGCTTCTGTATCCCACCCAATCAATGGGCTCAGGCTATGGAAGAGCTCAAAAAGGATTTTGAAAATCAAGTTGGAGAGGTGGAGGAAAAACTGGGAAGAGAAATGAGAGACATGCAAGTAAAGCATGAAAAACAAGTAAACACCCTGCTAAAGGAGACCCCAAAAAATGCTGAAGAAAATAACACCTTGAAAAACAGGCTAACTCAACTGGCAAAAGAGGTTCAAAAAGCCAATGAGGAGAAGAATGCTTTCAAAGGCAGAATTAGCCAAATGGAAAAGGAGGTTCAAAAGCTCACTGAAGAAAATAGTTCTTTCAGAATTAGAATGGAACAGATGGAGGCTAATGACTTTATGAGAAACAAGAAATCACAAAACAAAACCAAAAGAATGAAAAAATGGAAGATAATATGAAATATCTCATTGGAAAAACAACTGACCTGGAAAATAGATCCAGGAGAGTCAATTTAGAAATTATGGGACTACCTGAAAGCCATGATCGAAAAAAGAGCCTAGACATCATCTTTCATGAAATTATCAAGGAAAACTGCCCTGAGATTCTAGAACCAGAGGGCAAAATAAGTATTCAAGGAATCCACAGATCACCGCCTGAAAAATCCAAAAAGAGAAACTCCTAAGAACATTGTGGCCAAATTCCAGAGTTCCCTGGACAAGGAGAAAATATTGCAAGCAGCTAGGAAGAAACAATTCAAGTATTGTGGAAATACAATCAGGATAACACAACATCTAGCAGCTTCTACATTAAGGGATCAAAGGGCTTGGAACAAGATATTCCAGAAGTCAAAGGAACAAGGAATAACACCAAGAATCACCTACCCAGCAAAACTGAGTATAATACTTCAGGGGAAAAATTGGTCTTTCAATGAAATAGAGGACTTTCAAGCATTCTTGTTGAAAAGACCAGAGCTGAAAAGAAAATTTGACTTTCAAACACAAGAATGAAGAGAAGCATGAAAAGGTAAACAACAAAGAGAAGTCATAAGGGACTTACTAAAGTTGAACTGTTTACATTCCTACATGGAAAGACAATATTTGTAACTCTTGAAACTATTCAATATCTGGGTACTGGGTGGGATTACACACACACACATGCATACGCACACACACACACACACACACACACACATAGAGACAGAGTGCACAGAGTGAACTGAAGAGGATGGGATCATATCTTTAAAAAATGAAATCAAGCAGTGAGAGAGAAATATATTGGGAGGAGAAAGGGAGAAATGGAATGGGGCAAATTATCTCTCATAAAAGAGGCAAGCAAAAGACATTTTATTGGAGGGAAAAAGAGGGGAGGTGAGAGAAAAACATGAAGTTTACTCTCATCACATTCCACTAAAGGAAGGAATAAAATGCACACTCATTTTGGTATGAAAACCCATCTTACAAGACAGGAAAGTGGGGGATAAGGGGATAATCAGGGTGGGGGGGATGATGGAAGGGAGGGCATGGGGAGGAGGGAGCAATTTGAGGTCGACACTCATGGGGATGGACAGGATCAAAAGAGAGAATAGAAGCAATGGGGGGCAGAATAGGATGGAGGGAAATATAGGTAGTCTTATACAACACTACTATAATGGAAGTCATTTGTAAAACTACACAGATTTGGCCTATATTGAATTGCTTGCCTTCCAAAGGGAAAGGGTGGGGAGGGAGGGAAGAAGAGAAGTTGGAACTCAAAGTTTTAGGAACAACTGTCAAGTACTATTCTTGCCTCTAGGAAATAAGAAATACAGGTAAAGGGGAAGATGGAGACAAGGGCAAAGAGGGATGATAGAAGAGAGAGCAGATTGGTGATGGGGCAATTAGAATGCTCAGTGTTTGGGGGCTGGGGGAAGGGGAAAAAGGGGAGAAAATTTGGAACCCAAAGTTTTGTGAAAATGGATGTTAAAAGTTAAATAAATTAATTAAAAAATAAAAAAAAATTTAGGACAAAGAAAAATACTTCAAAGCTCATCATTTAATGACATCAAGTAATATTATTATTTCAAGGCTATTTTAAGGTTGCTCTGTTGTGTACAGTTCCTAACATTGCACTCAGATGAATTCCAGAGCGTCCTTTTATTGCATTTTAACCTGTGTGACAGTTTACTCTTGGCTAGGGAAAAAAAAATGGAGCTAAATGAAGTCCTTAACTCAAGACAGGAAGTGAATAATAAATTACTTCAGTGAAAATAATAATTCAGGCCTGGAACAATTGGCCTGAAAAATAGATGGAGGAGAGATAATTTAAGAGTTACTGGACTACTTGAAACCCGTGATCCCAGAAAGAGCCTAGGCATTATTTTGAGAAATTACACAAAGAAACTTCCCCTATATCTTAGATTTGGCAGTAAAGTAGAAGTTGGAAAAAAATTCAGCAATCACTTCCTTTTAAAAAAATCCCAAAATGAGATCTGTCAAGAACACTACAGACAAATTCCAGAGCTCCCAGCTGAAGGAGAAAGTATTAGAAGCTGCCACAAAGAATCTATTCAAATATCATGGTTCCACAGTCAGGATCACACAAGAATTAGAGGCTTCCATAATAAAGGGGTAGAGATCTAAGAATATGATATTGGGGAAGGTAAATAACTAGAAAAAATAAACTATATAGTAAAACTGAGTATAGTCATTCAGAGGGAGAAATGGGCATTTCATGAAATTAGAGAAATTTTAAACATTCCTTAACACAATAACCTAGAGAAGCATAAAAAAGAGAAATCATGAGGGACTCAATATGGTTAAATTTTGTGCATTGCCATATGTGAAAATGGTACATGTAACTCATAAGATGTTTATCCCTGTAAAGGCAGTTATCAAGTGTCTACATAGACAGAGACCATGGTTGTGAGTTAATTATGTTAGGGTGATAACAAAAAAAAATAGAATAAGAAAGAGGCAAGCACTGGAAGAAGGGCAAAGGGAGAGATTAGAATGGGGAAAATTTTCTCACGTGAAAGAGACACTCAAAGAAGAGCTTTTACATTCAAGGGGGAATTGGTGGGATAATTAGTGGGCTGTGCTTGGACCTCACTCATTAGATTTGGTTCAAGGAGGGAAGACTATATGAATATTCAGTTGTATGCAGAGATCTATCTTAAGCAACAGGGAATAATAGGAGAAAGATGTAGGAGAAATAGGGTAAGGCTGACAAGAGGAAGGGTAGATTATGGCAGGCAGTGGTTAGAAGGCAAAAAGATCCTTGAGAAGGGACAGGATAAAGAGAGAGGGGGAAGGAGTTAAATAAGGGACTGAAACAAACTGTTATTCTTCAGCTGAAGTAAAAAGGCAGACATCCACATAGTGATCTCAGGCCAAGCTGTGTTTGTCCTTTGTTTTCGAAGAAGACCATAACATCAGAGAAATGATGACGTGACTTGCACTTGACTTTTTTTTTCAGTGAGGGAGGGCCGTGCAAGGTTATTTCTCTGTGAAAAGAACAAGCTGCCTAAATGGGGACCCCGCTAGCTGGGTAACCCAGCTTATCCTCTCCCTTCTGTCTCCCTCTTGCCTTCCTTTGGAACTTTGGTGTTTAGTGGCTAGGTGTCCTTCCTTCCTTCCTTCCTTCCTTCCTTCCTTCCTTCCTTCCTTCCTTCCTTCCTTCCTTCCTTCCCTCCTTCCTTCCCATTCCCAAAACCTTAAATCTAGTGCACTCTGAAGCCCATCGGCCGGACAAACATAGGCCCCTGCCCAAGCTCGACTTAATGATTGCCTTAGAGTAATTGTTACTAGTAATGGTTTCTGTTGCTTTAGTTATTTTTTCTTTTGTTCATTAAAAGGGGCATTCGCTGAACACTTCTTAAAGAGATCTGTTCACACAGACCAAGCAAAAACAGACCTAATGACAAGAGATACTCAGGGAAGCTATTACCTTACTAAACCCATCATAGGTAATAAAGTAATATCAAAACCTTTATAGTAAGTTTCTCTGATAAATACCTCCTATCACCAATATATCAGCAACTGAGTAAAATTTATGAAAATATGAGGTATTCCCCAGCTGATCAGTAGTCAAAGGATAGACACTGGGAGTTTTCAGAAGAAATCCAAGCTGTGTATAGTTGTATGAAAGAATGCTCTATATCACTAATTTTTAGTGAAATGCAAATGAAAACATCTCTGAGGTACCAGCTCGCAACTGTCAGAAATGACAAATGCTTCAAGGGATGAACAAAAATAAGCACGCTGATGAATTGTTGGTAGAGTTACCTTGTGGTCCCACCATTCTGGAGAACAATTTGGAACTACACACAAACTGGTATAAACCTATATACTCTGTGACCCATCAATAAGACTACCAGATCTGTGTCCCAGAGAGACCAAGGGAAAAGGAAAAGGACCCATAGGTACGAAAGAATTGATAGCAGCTCTTTCTGTGGTGGCCAATAATTGGACACTGAGGGGATGCTCCTCAGCTGGGGAATGGCTGAACAAGTTGAGGCACATTGTAGTGACGGAGCACTACATGTGCTATAAAAAATGACTTGGGGTGCTGGGGGTGCTATTGAGGCTTCTGTTGGAACAGTGGAGTGCAGAGGTTCTGTCGTTTGCCCTTCACCTGCAGCGCTTGCTTCAGAGGGGCCGATGGCCTCGGGTCGCTCCCCTTAAATGCGCGCCTGGTCACTCCAGGCCTCGCGCCCTTCGGAATCCCCCACTCCCCACTCCAGGCTGGCGGGGTTGCCCCTGAGTTCGGCCCCTAAGCTCCTGCCTTATTTCTGCCTGGGTAAAGTGGTGAGGAGCTCTGGATGGGGTTCCAAGCAGCTCGCCATGTCCACAGCTCACTCTCCTGGTCAAGCAGTAGAGAATCTCCCGTGGGATTTCTCTCTTGGGATTGACTGTGATTGGGCCTCTGTGGGAGAGGGAGATGTCCCCAAGATGGCTTTAGGCGTCAGAGGGAAGTCATGTTACAAGATCCCTCAAAATCTGCGGGAACTTCCATTGTGCCACCTTCAGAGAGGATTTCTGTGGGGAAATTGGTCCTCAGGGAAACCTTTAGTTCAGCTGATGCCCTTATTTCAGCAATTCATGACGGTACTGAAAAAGTTGAGAGACAGCTGGATGTACTGGAACATGGAAACTCAAAGACTTTGCCAGAAAGTAAAATAACGAATTCACTGATCAAAAGTCATAGTCATTTTATTGATTTCTTCATTTTTTCTTGTATGCCACTACTCTTTATCATTGCTGCAGCCTTGGCCGCAGGGAAGCTTAAGAAAATATTCCCAATAGTTGTGAATTAATTTATACAATACAGTGTAGTTGCCGTTTTATGCTTAAACTAACTTGACATTCTACCTATCATGCAGCAGTACAAAAAAGGTTTATTTCAAAAATCAAGATTTTATTTAACATGTTGAACTATACAGAAGTTTCCTGAAACACACTACAGTAAAACCAGAGAAAAATAGCAGGATCTTAAGTTTTGTATGATGGAAATATATGTATATAAGTAAAAACTGACAGGCTTATCTCTAAGTCATTTGCTGCAGATGAGAACAGAGATCATTCTAGTAACTACAGATTCTATATAATACTTATGACTTCCAACTAACTCTACTAGACCTCGATGCCATGGAGAAGTAAAATGTACATTGTGTTAAGCTTTGGCTGTCTAATGGCCTAAAAAGAAGAAATGGTAGGATGTGTGCTTGATATGTGTAATGTAATATTCTTTATTAAAAAGAAGTTTCTTATTACTATCATATTACTGCACTGTTTTCCATTTTATTTTTATTTTCATACCCTCAGTTCTAAGGGTTTTTGAATTTTTAAAAATAGTTCAGAACTATAACTCTCAATTTTCCATGTGTTTTCTGTGGTTTGATTGTAGATGGTACTATTTGTATTCAAAATTATTTGAACCTTTGAACTGCTTAAATTCTGATTTCTTTAAGTTCATAACACTCTTTCCCATTTATGATCTTTATGTATAGTGTCATGTCTAGTCCTTTCCCTCCACTATCATTAACTCTGAAAAATAATAGATATGTAAAGATTATTGGATTCCACTTCAGAAAAACAAATCTTTAAATGTTGCAAAAAGCCCAGTTTTTAAAGTAGCTCATTAAAAGGGGATGGAGGGGACAGTGAGAATTAATCACCTAAAATTTACCAGAGAAAAAACATTTGAGGACCAATTAAATTAGAGAATATATTTCTAAAGTTATTAAACTCATTTTCGATGTAAAATATGTATATTAAGCGTGTGCAAACTCTGCTGTAATTGCATAATTACGTTAACGCCAATCTTACTGAGACTTATAACTTCAAAGAAGATTTAGAAGGTTTAAATCTTCCCCTTTAAATCTCATATACTTTTCTTCTTTTTGAATATCTGAATTTTGACAAGTTCTTTTTTTAAGCAAGTGTTGTTTCAAAATTGAATTTTTAGGAAAATGTACTTGAATATAGAGTGCTTTAGGTCCATAAATAACAGATTACCTCTACTTTATAAAACAGAATAGAAGAGAGAATTTAAAAAAGTTATTAGCCACCCCTTAAACCACTTCATTTTAAAAAATTTATGTATTTGTTTTCAGTTATCAACAATCACTTCCAAAACTTTTAAATTCTCTTCCCTTCTCTCCCCCTTCCTTACTGAGATGGGCATGCAATCTTCTACGGCTTCGACATATATCTATTCTTATTAAACACGTTTTCACATTAGTCCTGTTGTATAGAAGAGTTAAAATGAATGGGAGCAATCATGAGAAAAAACAAAATATAAGAAAACAGAAAATAGTCTGCTTCATTCTGCATTCTAATTCTATAGTTCTTTCTCTGGATGTGGATGGCATTTTGCATCAAGAGTCCTTTGAAAATGTTTTAGGACATTGCATTCCTGTGCAGGGCTAAGTCTATATCAGAAGCAGTCCTCGCACACTGTAGCTGTTACTGTGTATAATGTTCTCTTGGTCCACTCATTTCTCTCAGTGTCAGTTTATATAAGTCTTTCCAGGTTTTTCTGAAGTCCACCTGTTCGTCATTTCTTATAGCAAAATAGTATTCCATTACATTCACATACCACAACTCCTTCAGCCATTCCCCAATTGATGGGTATTTCCCCGATTTCCAGTTCTAGGGCACCATAAAAAGAGCTGCTATAATTATTTTTGTTCATGTGGATCTTTTCCCCACTCTTGTGTTCTCTTTGGGATACAGCCCTAGAACTGGTATTTCTGGGTCAAAGGGTATGTACGTTATTACAACCTTTTGGGCATAGTTCAAAATTGTTCTCCACAATGATTAGATCAGCTCACAGCTCCACCAACAATGAATTAGTGTTCCAACTCTCCCACATCTCCAACAGTTATTATCTTCCTGTTTTGTCATGTTAGCCAGTCTGATAGGTGTGATGTGGTACCTCAGAGTTGTTTTGCTTTGCATCTTTCTAATCAATAGTAATTGAGAGCATTTTTTAATACGATTATAGATAGCTTTAATTTCTTTCTCTGAAAACTGCCTCTTCATATCCTTTGACCATTTATCAACTGGGGAGTGACTTGTATTCTTGTAAGTTTGAATCAGTTCTTTATATATTTTAGAAATGAGACCTTTATCACCGACACCAGTTGCAAAAATTCTTTCCCAGTTTTCTGCTTCCCTCCTAATCTTGGTTGGATTGGGTTTTTTTATGCAAAAACTTTTCAATTTAATGTAGTCAAAATTACCCATTTTGCATTTCATAATGTTCTGTATCTCTTTTTTGGTGATAAGTGTCTCTAATTCTCCATAAATCTGACAAATACCTATCCCTTTTCTCCCTTAATTTTTTTTATAGTATCAGCCTTTACACTTAGATCGTGTACATATTTGGACTTTATTCTGTCTTACAGTGTCGGGTATTGGTCTATGCCCAGTTTCTGCCACATTATTTTCCAGTTTTTCCAGCAGTTTTTGTCAAACAGTGAGTTCTTATACCAAGAGCTGGAGTCCCTGGTGCTACGATCATTGAGTACTGTGTCTTTTGTACCTAACCTGATCTACCCCTTTATTGCTTAGCAAGTACCAAGTGGTTTTGATGATTGCTTCCTTATAATACAATCTGAGATCTGGTAGGACCAGGCCAGCTTCCCTAGCATTTCTTTTCATTAATTACCTTGATATTCTGGACCTTTTGTTCTTCCAGATGAATTTTGACATTATTTTTCCTGGCTCTAGAAAATGATTTTCTGGTATGGCAGTGAATAAATAAATAAACTAATTTAGGCAGAATTGTCATTGATATTATATTTTCCCAGCCTACCCACGAGCAACTGATGTTTTTCCAACTAATTAGATATGAGATGTGACTTTATTTGTGCAAAAAGTGTGTTGTAATTATGTTCATGTAGTTTCTGGGTGAGTTGTGACAGGTACACTCCCAAATATTTTATAGTGTCTATGATACCATTAAATGAGATTTCTCTTTCTATCTCTTGCTGTTGGGATTTGTTAGTAATATATAGAAATACAGATGATTCGCATGGATTAATTTTGCATCCTGCAACTCTGTCAAAGTTCTTTATTATTTCAAGTGGTTTTTTACTTGATTCTCTAAGATTCTGTAAGTATAACATCATATATCTGCAAACTTAGTTTCTTAGTTTCTTAAATTAGTTTCTTCTTTGCCTATTCCAATTCCTTCAATTTATTTTTGCTAAAAGTTAACATTTCTAGTACCATATTAAACAATAGTGGTGATAATGGACATCCTTGTTTCACTCCTGACCTTACTGGAAATGCATCTAGCTTGTCCCCATTGCATAGAGTAATTTCTGATGGTTTTAGGTAGATACTAGTTATTATTTTAAGGAAGTCTCCATTTTTTCTTCTGTCTCTAGAGTTTTCAATAAGAATGGATGTATTTTGTAAAAAGCTTTTTCTACATGTATTGAGATTATAACATGATTTCTGTTAGATTTGTTGTTGATATGTTCAATAATGCTGATAATTTTCCTAACACTGAACCAGCCCTACATTCCTGGTATAAATCTTAGGTGATCATAATCCATTATTCTCCTCATAAGTTGTATTATTTTTTGCTAATATCTTATTTAAAATTTTTGCATCTATATTCATTAGGGAAATTGGTCTATAATGTTCTCTCTGCTTTGGCTCTTCCTGGTTTAGGTATCAGAACCATATTTATATCAGAAAAAGAATTTGCCAGGACTTCTTCTTCACCAGTTTTCCCAAGTAGTCTACATAGCACTGGAATGAATGCTCTTTAAATGTTTGGTAGAATTCACTTGTAAATCCATCTGTTAGAGATTTTTTACCTAGAGAGTTCAATGATAGCTTGTTCAATTTCTTTTTCTGAGATGGGATTATTTAAGTACTTTACTTCCTCTTCTGATAATCTGTTTAATTTATATTTTTTAAAATATTCACCCGTTTCATTTAGATTGTCAAATCATGTACATACAGTTGGGCAAAGTAATTTCTAATAGTTGTTTTCATTTCCTCTTTATTGAAGGTGAGTTCATTCTTTTGATTTTTGATACTGGTAATTTGGTTTTCTTTCTTTTTTTGTTATTAATTTATTTAACTTTTAACATTCATTTTCACAAAATTTTGGGTTCCACATTTCTCCCCTTTTGTCCCCTCCCCCACCCCAGAACACCGAGGGTTCTAATTGCCCCTGTCTGCCAATCTGCCCTCCCTCCCTCCCCACCCCTTCCCTTTGGAAGGCAAGCAATTCAATATAAGCCAGATCTGTGTAGTTTTACAAATGACTTCCATAATAGTAGTGTTGTGTAAGAACTAATTATATTTCCCTCCATCCTATTCTGCCCCCCATTGCTTCTATTCTCTCTTTTGATCCTGTCCATCCCCATGAGTGTCGACCTCAAATTGCTCCCTCCTCCCCATGCCCTCCCTTCCATCATCCCCCCCACCCTGATTATCCCCTTATCCCCCACTTTCCTGTCTTGTAAGATGGGTTTTCATACCAAAATGAGTGTGCATTTTATTCCTTCCTTTAGTGGAATGTGATGAGAGTAAACTTCATGTTTTTCTCTCACCTCCCCTCTTTTTCCCTTCACTAAAAAGTCTTTTTCTTGCCTCTTTTATGAGAGATAATTTGCCCCATTCCATTTCTCCCTTTCTCCTCCCAATATATTTCTCTCTCACTGCTTGATTTCATTTTTTTAAAGATATGATCCCCTCCTCTTCAGTTCACTCTGTGCACTCTGTCTCTATGTGTGTGTGTGTGTGCGTACGCATGTGTGTGTGTGTTATCCCACCCTGTACCCAGATGCTGAATAGTTTCAAGAGTTACAAATATTGTCTTTCCATGTAGGAATGTAAACAGTTCAACTTTTGCAAAGTCCCTTATGGTTTCTCTTCCCTGTTTACCTTTTCATGCTTCTCTTCATTCTTGTGTTTGAAAGTCAAATTTTCTTTTCAGCTCTGGTCTTTTCAACAAGAATGCTTGAAAGTCCTCTATTTCATTGAAAGACCAATTTTTCCCCTGAAGTATTATATTCAGTTTTGCTGGGTAGGTGATTCTTGGTTTTAGTCCTAGTTACTTTGACTTCTGGAATATCCTATTCCACACCCTTGATCCCTTAATGTGGAAGCTGCTAGATCTTGTGTTATCCTGATTGTATTTCCACAACACTTGAATTGTTTCTTTCTAGCTGCTTGCAATATTTTCTCCTTGACCTGGGAACTCTGGAATTTGGCCACAATGTTCCTAGGAGTTTCTCTTTTTGGATCTCTTTCAGGCGGTGATCGGTGGATTCCTTGAATACTTATTTTACCCTCTGGTTCTAGAATCTCAGGGCAGTTTTCCTTGATAATTTCATGAAAGATGATGTCTAGGCTCTTTTTTTGATCATGGCTTTCAGGTAGTCCCATAATTTCTAAATTGTCTCTCCTGGATCTATTTTCCAGGTCAGTTGTTTTTCCAATGAGATATTTCACATTATCTTCCATTTTTTTCATTCTTTTGGTTTTGTTTTGTGATTTCTTGCTTTCTAATAAAGTCATTAGCCTCCATCTGTTCCATTCTAATTTTGAAAGAATTATTTTCTTCAGTGAGCTTTTGAATCTCCTTTTCCATTTGGCTAATTCTGCTTTTGAAAGCATTCTTCTCCTCATTGGCTTCTTGAACCTCCTTTGCCAATTGAGTTAGGCTAGTTTTCAGGGTGTTATTTTCTTCAGCATTTTTTGGGTCACCTTTAGCAGGGTGCTGATTTGTTGTTCAAACTTTGCTTGCAAGTCTTTTATTACTCTTCCCAGTTTTTCCTCCACCTCTCTATCATGATTTAAAAAATTGTTTGGGCTCTTTAAGACCTTTTCCCAGAACAGATCCCATTGAGTGGGCTGGGATTTAGAAGCACTGACTTCCGTGTCTTCCCCTGATGGTGAGCACTGCTCTTCCTCATCAGAAGGGAGGGGAGGAGAAACCTGCTCACCAAGAAAGTAATCCTCAATAGTCTTGGTTTTTTTCCCTTTTCTGAGCATTTTCCCAGCCAGTGACTTGAGCTCTGAATATTCTCCTCACACCCACCTCGGCTCCGGATCCTCCCAGCCCGCACTTGGGGTCTGAGAATCAAATGCTGCTCCCAGCCTCGGGGCTTCGGCAGGGTCAGGGCTGCTATTCAGTGTGAGATCAAGTTCAGCTGCTGGGTCGGGGCAGGGCCGCCTCACGGGTTCAGTTCCCTCAGCGGATTTATGCAGAGACCTTCAACAATGGATCTGAGCTCCTGCCTGCTTGGGGAGCCCTGGTATGCTCCCGCCTCCGCTGTTGCCTTCCGAGGGGGCCTGAGTATGGGGGCACCCCACTCCCCTCTCGACCCACCAAAGAGACCTTCTCACCAACCCCCGTCACCTGTGGGTGGAGGGACCCGCGTGGCCTCTGGAGATCCCGTCCCTGAAGCCCGCTCGGATCTTTTCCTCTCAGTGCCGCGGCCGCAGCAGGGCTGTACTCAGCTCCCAGTCCCAGCTCCCAGTCCCAGTGCCCAGTCCGCGGTGCAAAGGACCTTTTGCGAGAGGTTTGCAGGTCTCTCTGGAACAGAAATCTCCCTCGCTCCAATTTTCTGTGGCCTCTGGGTGCAGAATTCGCCATGAGTTACTTCTTTGTAGATGTGCTATGGGTTGTGGGTTCAGAGCTATGTGTATGTGCGTCTTTCTACTCCGCCATCTTGGCTCCGCTCCTTCTTTCTTTTTTTAATCAAATTGATCAAATGTTTATCAATGTTACTGTTATTTCATAAAACCAACTCTTGCTTTTATTTATTAGTTCAACAGTTTTCTGAATTTCAATTTTATTAATCTCTCCTTTGGTTTTCAGTCCTTCTAATTTCATATTTACTTGGGAATTTTGAAATTGTTCTTTTTCTAACATTTTTAGCTGCATGCCCAATTCATTGATTTCCTCTTTCTCTATTTTACTCATGTAAGCATTAAATGGTATATAAAACGTCCCCTAAAAACTGCTTTTGCAGTGTCCCATTAGATTTGGTAGGTTGTCTTATTACTGTCATCCTCTTGAATCAAGTTATTGTTTCTGCTTTGTTGTTTCACTCACTCATTATTTAGGATTAGATTATTTAATTTCCCATTAAGTATGGTCTATTTTTCCATGGCCCTTTATTACATATAGTTTTTGTTGCATTATGATCTGAAAAGGATACACTGACTTTTTTGCCTTTCTGCACTGGATTGTGAGGTTTTTATGCCCTAGTACATGGTCAATTTTTGTGTATGTTCCAGGTACTGCCAAGAAAAGCTGGATTTCTTTCTGTCCCCATTCAATTTTCTTCAGAGGCTTAACGGGCTTTCCAGGTTTCTATTCACCTCCTTAACTTATTTCTTGTTTGTTTTGAGGTTAGATTTATCAAGTTCAGAGAGGGAGAGGTTGAGGTCCCCCACTAGTATAGTTTTGCTGTCTATTTCTTCCTGTAACTCTTAATTTCTCTTCTAAGAATGTGGATGCTATACCACTTAGTGCATATATGTTTAATAATTATATTGCTTCATTGTCGATGGTGCCTTTGAACAGGATATAGTGTCCTTCTTTATCTCTTTTGGTTAGATCCACTTTTGCTTTTGCTTTGTCTGCGATTAGGATTGCTGCCCTTGCTTTTTGTATATCAGTTGAAGTATAATATATTCTACTCCAACCTTTTACCTTTACCCTGAGTGTATCCCTCAGTTTCAAATATGTTTCTTGTAAACAACAAATTGTTGGATTGTTGTAGGTTTTTAATCCATTCTGCTATCCATCTCCGTTTTATGGAAGAGTTCATACCATTCACATTCACAGTCATTATTACAATCTGTGGCTTTCTCTACATCCTCCCCCCCCATTTATGCTTTTATTTCTCCCTTCTCCCTTCCCCTCCTCAAAAGAGCTTTACTTTTGACCTATGTATCATTATGCACCCCTATATACACAGGCGAGGCTTGCTATCACAGATTCTTAGGTCTGTATTCATAAACGGAAAGGCAGCTTTTGAGGGTTTAACAAACACTTTAATCATGCACATGTATCAGCCCTTTAAGAAGTACATATATCATTCACCTAGCTCAGGGGAGTCATCACCCTGAACCTTAAACAAAATACAGAGAAATTAAAAGTCAACAGATGTGGCTTCCTCTGCCTGAATTCAAAAGACAGTCGAACTCCAACTGCCTGGCCATAGTTACCACAGATGGAAGCACAACATACGTCCACATGACACAGTGTTGTGGGATGTAAAGTAGATCATTTTTACTATATCGAATTAGAAAGGTTTTGCTCAAACAAAACCAATGCTACCAAGATTAGAAGGAAAGCAGAAAATATTGGTGGTCAGGGGGGATTTTATAGCAAGCTTCTCTGATTAAAGCCTTATATCTGAAGTATATAGAGAACTGAGTCTAATTTATAAGAATATGAGTCTTTGTCCCCCACTAGTATAGTTTTGCTGTCTATTTCTTCCTATAACTGTCTTAATTTCTCTTCTAAGAATGTGGATTGTAAGAGAGAGCATAGAACTCTTTGAAAACACTGCATGTCTGCTCAGGACAACGCCCTTGCATATCTGCAAAGTAGCAGATTGAGAAAATGACCCCAAATATAGACCCAAGCAGAGCAATGGAGAACTTTCAGTAAAATCCCATTCTTGTGACAAGCCTTCACAGTAGGGGGCCTCATAATAGATGCTGCACCAGAATCCCTCCCATCATTTCACCAATATTCAGCAGTCTTTTGTAAGCCTTATGGAGGAAAACCACAGGCAATCCTAGACTGAAATACTGCAAAAATATTGCCCAGGCGAAAAGAGGCCAATTTCCAGGACAAAACCCCCCAGAATTCAATCACTGACATAAGGAAGGTGAGGATTGGCTCTGGAAGACAGAGCAGAAGTCATTCCCGACACTGTATGTAGGCCCAAGGCAACACCGTTGGTTATATGGAAAGCAACAGAGAAAGTATAAAGGCCTGAAATTTACAAAAGGAAAAGAAAAGGAGAATTTACAGATTATTGCCAGCCGAAAGAATGACTTAACAGCAGGGGGGCCACCAGGAAACTCGGAGGCAGAATCCCTCACATCCATCCAAAGACAATCAGAGGAATTTAATAAAATTAAGAGGGGAAAGCACAAAAATATCTCTGAAATATTGCCTGGTAAACAATAGGAAAATTCATAGGTCAAATCATCCCAGAATTCAATCATAGACATAAGGACAGTGAGGATCGGCTCTGTCAGAGAGAGCAAAAATCTCTCCCCACACACATATCATCCCAGGGCCAAACCACTGATCACATGGAAACCAATAGAGGAAGAAGAATGGCCTAAAATCTACTAAAAGAAAAAAGAAACAAAGAGAAGGAGAATTTTCTGAAAAATATCATCCAAGGGAAATGGCTTCACAGAAGGGGACCCTTCTGTCAGCTCTGGCCTAGATTACCCCACAGCTTCCACCAGCACTTTCTAGAAGTTAGAAACTACAATGGTATTTAAGAACATGAGAATCAGGCAACAACACCAACAACATGTGCTCCATTACACAAAAGGCTAATGTGTAGTCCCATTCCAAACAGAATTCAATCATTCACAGAAGAGGGGCATACGATGGGCTCAAGCAAAGACGAAGAACACCTTTCACAGACAGAAAGTCTCCTTACCACAATGTCTCTGCAGACTCGCAAAGCATCTGATTCTGGCAGTGACCTCAAATTTATATTCAGGCAGGGAGAGGGTGCATCTTCAACAATATCCCACCTTTGTGACATTGTCGTGGTTGACAATACACAGCGGCTCAGAATCCCTCCCATCCACCCAGCATCACTTCACGGGCATCAGTGAGTCAAAAGGAGGGAAACCAAAGGCTACACAGGTGTTCAGTAGCGCTAACGTATGGCCCCTGTATCTATATGCCCATTTCCAGGCCCAAGACACCCAGAATTCAATCACTGATATACGGGAGGTGAGGATAGGCTCTGGAAAAGAGAGCAGACATTTTTCCCCAAACATTACGTCGGCCTACAGAAATAACACTGCTTACACGGAAAACAACGGAGGAAGGAAAATGGCCTAAAATCTACAATAAGGTAAAGAGAAGGAGAATTTTCTAAATTACGACAGTGGAAAGACTTGCTTCACAGCAGGGGTCCCAGAGTTGCGCTCTGACCCAGCTTTCCTCACCTTTTCCCACCATCACTTTTCAGACATTAGAAAGGCCAGTGATGTGAAGGGGCAGCGGAATTCAGACAATATTGCCCTCAACTGACAAACCGTGTGGGGAAAGATTTCTGCTCTCTCTGCCAGAGCCATGCCTCAGCTCCCTTATACCAGCAAGTGAATTCTGGGTTGATTTGGCCTGCCGATTGACATATTCGGGTATATGTTAACCTTTAATGTCCCGGAGCACACATCATGGGGACCTGAGGCCTAATTCTACTGTGCCTAAACACCGGTGCGTTTTCTAACTTTACGAAAATCTCGGTGGAGGAGGTGGGGAAATCTGGCATGTAGTACAATCCCGGCGTTTCTTTTGAAACATTTCTCCTTCTCTTTGGATTGTTCTAGCTTTCAGGTCATTCTCCGGCCTCTGCTGAAGGTCTGATAGACTGAATGTCTCGTGGAAGCAGCTACTTGCCTTACAAGGCCTCATGTGCGTAATGTTCTGTAGTTTGCTTCTCTGTTTCTCTTTTTCTAGCTGTTACTCTGTCTGCCTCTGTGTCTCCAGGCATGCCTTTATTTTGTTCTCTGTCTCTCAACTGATACAACATATGTGCCTGTGTACGTAAGTGTGCATTTGGTGGGATGTCTTGATAGGTTTTTGCCACTGGCTGAATGAGATCTGCTCCTAGCTGGCAGGCCAGGATAAACACCGGGAACAAGCCCTTTCCTCGCCCTGGCCTTGCTATCCAAATGGTGGCCAGATAAGGAAGTAGGCTCCTGGCCGTTCACTGAGGATTCCAGGTCTCCTTGGCAACGACGCTGGCAACCAGTGGTCAGAAGCGAGCACTTGCTGCCCTGCTATACACTCGAACGTGACTCTAGAGAGATTATATTCGACCAAAGGTGAAGGAGGTAACTTGATTTGTATTTCCATTGGAAAGAGTGTGTGTCCCTGGGCCTACTCTCTTTGAGTAAGCCAGGGACAAATGACTCCGGGCCCAGTCGTTAAGCTTTTGGGCACGGCGGGCTTCAAAGGCTCTTTACGGCTTCACAATTACATTGAACAAACGATGTTCTTCATCCACAACTTATACTGGCCGAAGAAACCAACTAGCATCAGTCACTCATTCAGTGGCAGGGTGTGGAGGTCTGCTGGGCTTACAGGGACTGGACATGGCTCAGGATGCAACGGGAGGCCGTGACCTTCTTCTTCAGCTGGCCTCTGCAGTCACTCACTTAGAGGGCGGCCTCATTAAGGAGCAGTCAGGGAAGGGCCCTTTCAAATGTACAGGAAGCAAAATAAGGAAATCAACCTGGAGCGGGGGGGGGGGGGGGGGGCGGGGGACAGGAACGCTTACTGTTGATTATCAGTCTCCTCAGCTCTAAAATGGGCGGACGGATAGCTCCTGCCTCACAGAGGGAGTTCACAGTTTGTGTTCCCATGGTTCCTGTATCTGTTTCGGTCCATAAACACTAAGCTATTTTACACCGTCAAGGTGTGTTAAATGGTCTTCAATCATACTGGATAACGTTGCTGACACAGTGGAAGTGCTTGATTTTTCACTTTTGACTAAATCGATTTTAACGTTAATTTTTAAGTTGAACTACTAACTTTAAATTTAACTGTAATTTCCACGTTTTCTGAGACCATGACTGGTATGCACGGTTTTGCTTTGGTTTTTCATTAACAGGCTCAATTCTGTGGGTCTGGATATCATCATTGACCTCACCCTGGATGTCACCTGCAGCATCTTCAGCCAGCCTGACAGCTCCAGAAAGCTGATTACCACCTTTCTCCGCTGCTTCATCCTCTTACTCCGCCTGAGCCTGCTTTTCCTCATGCTCTTCCTCTTCCTCCACCAGCTCTTCTTCTTCTTCTTCCATCTTTACCTCCTTCTCCTCTTTCCCCCAGAGGATGATGACCCACATCCTTGAACTTCCAAGAGAGAACCGCCGGGAATTTTGTCCACCTGCCTGACCATCCAGAGATCCACGTCATCCTCCTCTCGCCTCATATCCAATAAGTTATTCTATTTTAACATTCACTGATGTTTCTTTTTGTTTACTGCGATTCCTTTCATGCTCTGTGCGTCAGGATCTTTCTATGTAAGCCAAATCGCCTCACTTATGTGATTTGCAACCCTTCTTGCTCAACAAGGTATTTACTTCTGGTGAAGGGGCTGGGATAATCACTGAAGCTCCACACTTACAGGTAAGGATTCTCTGAGCTCTGAAAGTTCATAATCTGAGGACCCCTTTTCCATATTCTCCCAACCTCAGGCCGGCACTGGAGAACACAGAATAAATGGAGTTTCCCTTCAATTGAGAAAGAGTTTCTATTCGAAACCATCCCCAAGCATTATCTCTAATGGGGATAAGGAAGAAGCCTTCCCAATAAGGTCAGGAAATGAGGAAAGAAAGCCTTCACTCTTTAAACGTCACATACTTAGAGAATCCTAGAGAACAAATTAGTTGAAACAATTCTCAACTTTCACACACTTGCGGGAATTAAAATAAAGCCACAAAATTCATCAACATATCCAAGGATTAGCAAGAAAGGCCAGCAGGGAGACACAGAAAGAAAAACTTTTCAAAGAAACATAGGTGATATAAAATACACGGGAATATACCAACCGTGAGAAATTCAGGTACTCTAAGAGCACAAAATCCTTGTCACACAGAGAAAGTCAGGTCCATAAAAATGGATGAAAATATCACTTACTCGTAGGTACTCAGAGGTGAAAAAAATGCAAATGACCATCCTTCCAAGATCAATTAGTGCTATCCAATCAAGCAATTAAAATCACTTTACAGATCTGGCAAAATCAAAACACAAATTCATTTGGAATTACAACAGGTCGAGAATGTCAAAGGAATTGATGAGAAAATAGGTACACTAGGCACCCCCGATCTCAAACTGTATCATGAAGCAGCCATCATCCCAACGATCTGGAACTGTTCATGAGACAAGACAGTGGGTCAGTGGACTGGATTAGACACACAGACACCGCAGTAACTGATCATAGGATTCTAGTACGAGATTGAACTAAAGACTGTAAGACATAGGAAAGGCACTCACTATTACACAGAATACTTCTGGGAAAACAGGAAAGTAATGTGAGAAACCTAAGTATATAATAACATCTTAAACTATTCGCCAAGAGAAGGCGTGAATCTCTACAGGATTTAGGCAAAAAGGCTGATATCATAAGCAAATTAGGAGGGCATGGGCTAGTTTGAATGTCACATCTATTTAGAAGAAAAGCATAAGGATAAAAGAATGGATAAGAAGCATTATGAGATGTGAAGCGTGTCACTTTGACTGTAGAGAATTTCTTGCACAATGCAACTGTGATGAGAAGGACAATAGAAAGCTGGGGGAAAAGGTTTTCAATCAACTCTCTCTGATACATGCCTTTTTTCTCAAATACAGAGAGAAGAGTGAAATTTGTAAGAAATACTGCATAAATGGGAAGGGACATGAAAAGACCCTTTTCAGATGAACAAATCAAAGCCACCTATAATCAATCGTGCCTCTGAGTATGATGCCACTGTATACAGGGAAAGTACGATATTCAGCAAATGACCAGAAATTTGTACACAGGCAGTGGGAAGGAGAAGCTTCAAGAGAACCGCAACCTTGGGACAGACGTTCACAACAGTGGGGGGCCCAACAAGACACTGGGGGGCCAGAATCCCTCGCATGAATCCACCATCACTCCACAGACATCACTGAGTCGAAAGGAGGACAGCATAGGCTACACTATGCTGAAATACCTCAAAAACGTGGCCCGTGTCGCAATAGCTTACTTTTCGGGCCACGCACACCCAGAATTCAGTCATCGACATAAGGGCGGTGATGATGGGCTCTGGTAGAGAGAGCAGAAATCTTTGCCCATGCTGTACCCCGGAAGAGGGCAAGACCACTGGTTACATGGAAAGCAAGAGAGGAAGGAGAGGGACCTGCTATCAGTGCAAAGGCAAAGGGAAGGACAATTTTCTGAAAAATGTCACCCGTGGAAAAATGGCTTCACAGGAAGGGGCCCCTTTTTGCTCTCTGGGCCGGATTACCTCCCCTCCTTCACGTACACCCTGTAGAAATTAGAAACTGGGATGGTATGTAGGAACATCAGAATTAGGGCACATTACTCCCAAAGTGTGCTCTGGGACACAAAAAGCTAATGTCTACACACACAACACAGAATTTCATCCTTCCCAGTACAGGGGAAAAGGCTCTGGCTCTACCAGACACAGCAGAACGCTTTCCACAGACTTCATGTCTGCTCAGGACAATGACACTGCACTCTCGGACAGCACGTGATTCCAGAAAGGACCTCCAATTGATACCCAGGCAGAAAGGAGACGAATGTTCAGGAACATCCCATCTTTCTGACAGGTCTGCGCAGCAGGGCGGCCCACAATACAATCCAGGTCAGAATCGCTCACATCCATCCGCTATCAATCCACAGACATCGTTCAGTGCAAAGGAGGACGGACCAGGCTACGCCACGCTGAAATACCTGAAATACGTGTCCCGTGTCCCAAGAGCTTGTTTTTCGCGCCACCCACACCCAGAATTCAATCACTGATATAAGGACAGCGAGGATTGGCTCTAGTAGAGAGAGCAGAACTCTTTCCCCACTCTCTGCGTCTGACGAGGGCAAGACCACTGGTTACATGGAAAGCGACAGAGGAAGGAGAGGGTCCTTCTATCAGTGCAAAGGCAAAGGGAAAGATAATCTTCTGAAAAATGACACCCGATGCAGTGCTTTCACAGCAGGTGGGCCAATACTGCCCTCTGGACCACGTTGCCTCACATTCATCCATCATCACTCGGCAGACATACATCGCTTAGCCCAAAGGAGGACAGCAAAGGCTGCAGTAGGCTGAAACCGCTTAGAATTCTTGATCCATGTCGCAACAGGTCAATTTTCAGGGCCTGCACAACCAGAATTCAGTCGTGGACAAAAAGGTGGGTGAGGATTGGCTCTAACAGAGAGAGCAGAAATCGTTCCCCTCACTGTATGTCGACCCAGGGCAACACCCCCGCTTCCAAGGAAAGACACAGGGAAGGACGATGGGTTGAAATTTAGAAAAGGCCAAAGAGAAGGAGAATTTGCTTAAAATGGACAAATGAGGGAAGTGGCTTCACAGCAGAGTGCCTTTCCTTGGTCTCTGGGCCAGGTGACCTCTCCTCTTCCACAACCCTTTCCAGAAGTTGAAAAGTGCCATGGTATTTAAGCACACGACCGTTAGGCCAGAATACCCCGCAGTGTGCTGCTGGACGAGAAAGGCTAATAGATAGGGCTATCCCACACAGAACTGAATCATTTGTACAAAGCGGGTTCCTGGCTGGGCTTCAGCAGAAACGCAGAACACCTTTCACAGACAGCAAGTCTCCTTACCACAGTGTCTCTGCAGGCTCGCAAAACATCTGATTCCAGCAATGACCTCAAATTTATAGCCAAGCAGGGAGAGGGTGCATCTTCCACAACGTCCCACCCTTGTGACATTGTCACAGCCGACAATATGCACCGGCTCAGAATCCCTCCCATGCACCCAGCATCACTTC
This sequence comes from Notamacropus eugenii, assembly GCF_028372415.1. Taxonomy (NCBI): domain Eukaryota; kingdom Metazoa; phylum Chordata; class Mammalia; order Diprotodontia; family Macropodidae; genus Notamacropus; species Notamacropus eugenii. The sequence continues at coordinate 12,604,590 of NC_092879.1, read as the reverse complement.
ACGGACATCAGTGAGTCAAAGGGAGGGAAACCAAAGGCTACACAGGTGTTCAGCAGCTCTAACGTATGGCCCCTGTATCTATTAGGCCCATTTCCAGGCCAAAGACACCCAGAATTCAATCACTGATATAAGGGAGGTGAGGATAGGCTCTGGAAGAGAGAGCAGAAATCTTTCCCCACACTGCATGATGGCCGAGGGTAATACCATCCCTTACACTGAAAGCAACAGAGGAAGGTCAGTGGCATGAAATCCTCACACAGTCAAAGGAATGGACGGTTGTCTGCGAAATGACAGCAGACAGGAATCCTCACAGCAGGGTGAGCTTTACTACACTCTGGAGAAGACACTTTCACCTACATCCACCAACAAAGTGCATGCTTTGGAAACTCCAATGGAGTTAAGGAGCAAGAGACTGAGGTCAAAATATCCCAGAAGAATTCTCCAGGACACAAAGGTCTTCTGCCTAGGCCTTATCCACAGAGAAGTGAATGATTCGCATTAGCGGGGCCTTGGGTGTGCTCTAGCAGAGAGGGCAGAACACTTTCCACAGACTGCCTGTCTGCTCAGGACAATGCCATTGCAGACTTGGAATGCATCTGATTCAGGAAAGGAGCCCAAATTTATCCACAGTCAAAGAGAAGGACAATATTCAAGAGGAGCCCAGCCTTGCGACAGACTTTCACAGTAGGGTGTCCTACAATAAGCTTTGGGCCAGAATCCCTCACCTCTATCCACCATCACTCCACACACATAATGTCGTCCAAAGGAGGACAGGACAGGCTGCACCAGGCTGAAATACCTCACAAATATGCTCCATTCCACGATGGGTCAGTTTACAGGCCCAGCCCATCCAGCATTTAACATTTTGTAACCTGCAACTTTGCCAATGTTTATTATTATTGTTTATTATTTCAAGTAGTTTTTTCATTGAATCTCTGGGATTTTCTAAGTATATCATCATATTATCTGTAAAGAGTGATAACTTAGTTTCTTCTTTGCGTATTCTAATTCCTTCAGTTTCTTTATCTTCTCTTAATGATTATCCCTAACATTTCTCTTACCGCATTGAGTAATAATAATATACTTGTTCCAGCTCTGATCTAATTGTAAATGCATCTAGCTTATCTCCATTTCATATAATGCCTGCTGAAAGTTTTAGGTAGATACTCCTCAATATTTTGTGGAAAGTTCCTATGCTCTCCAGCGTTTTTAATGGGAATGGGTGTTGTATTTTGTAGAAAGCTTTTTCTGCATCTAGTGTGATAATCATGTGGTTTCTGTTAGTTTTGTTGTTCATACAATCAATAATGCTATTAGTTTTCCTACTATTGAACCAGCCCTGCATTCCTGGCATGAATCCTACCTGGCCATAATGTATTATTCTCGTGTTAAGTTGTTGTATTCTTTCTGCTAATATCTCATTTAAAAATTTTGCACCTATATTCATTAAAAAAAATGGTCTATAGTTTTCTTTCTCTATTTTGGCTCTTCTTGGTTTATGTATGAAACTATATTTGTATCATAAAAAGAACTTAGGAGGACTCCTTCCCTAATATTCCCAAATAGTCTATATAGCATTGGAATTAGCTGTTCTTAAATGTTTGATAGAATTCACTTTTAAATCCATCGAACGTTGGAGATTTTTTTCCTAGGGAGTTCATTAATGGCTTGTTCAATTTCTTTTTCTGAGATGAGATTGTTTAAGTATTCATCTTTCTCTTCTGTTAATTTGAGCAATTTATATTTTTTAAAATAATTATCCATCTTATTTAGATTGCAGAATTTGTGGGCATAATGTTGGGCAAAGCAATTTCTAATTATTGTTTTAATTTCTTCCTCATTGGGGGTGAGTTCATCCCTTTCATTTTTGGTAATTGGTAATTTGGTTTTCTTCTTTCTTTTTCTTTTTCAAATTGACCAAAAGTTTATGAATTTTATTGTTTTTTTCATAAAACCTACTCTTACTTTTATTTATTAGCTCAATACTTTTTTAATTTCAATTTTATTAATCTCTCCTTTGGTTTTCAGTATTTCTAATTTGGTGTTTACTTGAGGATTTTCAATTTGTTCTTTTTCAAGCTTTTTCAGCTGGATGTCCAATTTATTGATCTTCTCGTTCTCTTTTTTATTCATGTGGGCATTCAAAGATATAAAGTTTCAGATGTGGTTGGCTGCCTCATTATTATCATTCTCTTGAATGAAATTGTTGATTGTTTCTATGATTTGTTGTTTAACCCACTCCTTCGTTTTGGTTCTTGTCCCCATAGAAAGATTCTATGGTCTTTTCCTTCTTGCTTTGCTTCTTGTTACTCATGATGATGTCACTTTGCCCATTGTGGCCTCTGGTTCTTTCAGTTAGAAGCTAAACAACCTGGTGCTGATCTGGCTGGTGTGTGAAAGTGGAAGCTAGGTGATTTTTTGTTTTGTTTCATGTTTCGCTGTATTAGCCCTGGACCTAGCTTGTTAAGTGTGGGGTAGCGGTGGTCTGATCATGGGAGATCTCCTCAGCTGAGCAAAAGTAAGCTCAGGGGTTGGTGATCCCGGCTGCCTTATTGTCTTTCTATTTCCACTGGAGCACTGAGGCACGTCTGGGCTCCTGGTGTTGCTGTTTGTGAAGCTCCACCCCCCTGTAGCTCTGGATCTCCTTCTGTTCCCTGATGTATGGCTGTCTGGGAAAGCTTTGGTCCTCCACCACAGTAAAAGAAGTATTCCTTAATGATTTTGCTAGCCTCACATGCTATGAGACTGTTTGCCCCTTCTGCTGATCCCACTGTTCCAGGATTTTTCTGGAAAATATTTTATGGTTCTTTCAAGGTCAACAAGGGGGGAAGGAGAGAGCATTTACTGATCACTCCACCATTTTGGTTCCCAGAAGTTTAAGTAAGTGACCTACAGACGTTTAATTTGATAGTATCAGGGGCAGCTACTGCGGTTGATATCTGGGGCTCAGTGGCTCTTACTCACTGGGCTTCGCTGGACTCTTGCCCTGTGCTATTATTCTGCTGAGATGCTGCTGCCTCAGGACACCCTGGAGCTTTCCTGGTCAGCCTTGCTGTGGCAGGGATGCGCTGCTCTGTGTGCTGTGTGCTGCTCTATGCCCGTGGGACAGTGTGATGTGTTTTTTCTTAAACAAAGAGCCCCAGACTAGTCTTTAGGACCTGGGATTGTAACTTGTGGATGTAACTACTCATAAAGTTAATTCCTGTCTTTGTCCTTTAACCTCTTTATCTAAAAGATGACCCATTTGTCCTTAATAATCGCTAAGATCCCTTCCAGCTCTACCATTGTGTGTTCCAAGGTCCTTTTCCCCTTCTTCCAGTGCTCCCATCTTTCTCACTCCTTTAATTTAATTTTTTTAATTGCAGACAAGGAATCCGTATTAATTATCAGAGAGATCTGCTTCACCAGTGAGTTTCCAAGGGAATTATTCATTTCTCATTACCAGTCCCTAACCTGTAACATGTAAGACATGAAAGAGGGTATAATAAAGTTGTTAGAACATTGGCCCTTGGAGATAGGAAGATGGACTCAAATTCTGCCTTCTATACATTTTTTGATGTAATTCTATACTTTTTGATGTAATTCACTTAGTGCCAAGTAGCTTTCTTTATTGAATAGTTTATAATGTATAGTTTACTTTTTGTAATTCTTTTTTAAAAATTTTAATTAATTAATTAATTTTTAGTTTTCAACATACATTTCACAAGATTATGAGTTCCAAATTTTCTCCCCATCTCTCTGCTCCCACCACCCCAAGACATCTTGCATTCTGATTATCCCTTCCTCCAATCTGCTCTCCTTTCTATCACACCCCTCCCTTCCCTTATCCCCATCTTCTCTCTTTTCTTGTAGGGCAAGATAGATTTACATACCCCATTACCTGTCATTCTAATTTCCCAGTTGCATGCAAAAACAATTCTCAATATTTCTCCCTAAAACTTTGAGTTCCAACTTCTCTCCATTCCTCCCTCCCCACCCATCCCCACTGAGAAGACAAGCAATTCAATATAGGCTATACATGTGTAGTTATGCAAAAGACTTCTTTGATAGTCATGTTGAGAAAGATTAAATATGTTTCCCTCCATCCTATCCTGCCCCACCACTTATTCTATTCTCTTTTTTGACCTTGTCCCTCCCCAAAAGTGTTTGCTTCTAATTACTCCCTTCTCCCATTTGCCCTTCCTTCTATCATCCCCCACACCACATTTATTCCCTTCTCCCCTACATTCCTGTAATGTAAGACATATTTGCATTCCAAATTGAGTGTGTATACCATTCCTTCCTTAAGCCAAATGTGATGAGAGCAAGATTCACTTTTTCCCTCTCACCTCCCTGCTTTTCTCCTCCATTGAAAAAGCTTTTTCTTCCCTCTTTAACGAGAGATAAATTTGCCCCATTCCATATCTCCCTTTCTCCTCCCAATATATTCCTCTCTCATCCCTTAATTTTATTTTATAGACATCATACCTTCCTATTCAACTCACCGTGTGCCCTCTGTCTATATGTGTATAATCCCTCCAACTACCCACATACTGAGGAAAGCCTCAAGAGTTACAAATATTATCTTTCAATTTAGGAATATATACAGTTCAACTTTAGTAAGTTCCTTATGATTTCTCCTTCCTGTTTATCTTTTCATGCTTCTCTTGATTCTTGTGTTTAAAAGTCAAATTTTCTCTTCAGCTCTGGTCTTTTCATCAAGAATGCTTGAAAGTCTTCTATTTCATTGAATGACCATTTTCCCCTGAAATATTATACTCAGTTTTGCTGGTTAGGTGATTCTTGGTTTTAATCTTAGTTCCTTTGACTTCTGGAATATCATATTACAAGCCCTTTGATCCCTTAATGTAGAAGATGCTAGATCTTGTGTTATCCTGATTGTATTTCCACAATACTCAAATTGTTTCTTTCTGGCTGCTTGAAATATCTTCTCCTTGACCTGAGAACTCTGAAATTTGGCTGCAATATTCTTAGGAGTTTTTCTTTTTGGATCTCTTTCAGGAGGTGATAGGTGGATTCTTTCAATATTTATTTTGCCCTCTGGTTCTAGAATATCAGGGCAGTTTTCCTTGATAATTTCATGAAAGATGATGTTTAGGCTCTCTTTTTGGTCATGGCTTTCAGGTAGCCCCATAATTTTTAAATTGTCTCTCCTGGATCTACTTTCCAAGTCAGTTGTTTTTCCAAAGAGGTATTTCACATAGTCTATTTTAAAAGGTGCTATTTTCTTGGGGTCTCCTTTAGCAAGCTGTTGACTCGCTTTTCATGATTTTCTTGCATCACTTTCATTTCTCTTCCCAATTTTTCCTCCTACTCTCTTACTTGATTTTCAAAATCTTTTGTGAGCTCTTCCATGGCCTGAGACCACTGCATATTTATTTTGGAGGTTTTGGATGTGGAAGCCTTGACTTTTATGGCTTCCTCTGATGGTATGCTTTATTCTTCCTCACTCAAAAGGGTAGAGGAAAATACTTGTTCACCAAGAAAGTAACCTTCTATAGTTTTATTTTTTCCTTTTGTTGGGCATTTTCCCAGCCAGTTACTTGATTTTTGAGTCCTTTGTCAAGGGGAGGGTATACTCTAGGCACCTGTAAGTTCACAGTTCCTCCAAGGTGACACAGTCAAGGGAAAGTTTCCTCTTCTTCTGGCCTGCACTCTGGTCTGGGAGCAACTACAAGCTTTTCTGCCCAGGATCTGCAAATAGGGTTCCTGCTCCACAACTGCCTGTAGCTCTCCCAGACCAATGCTCCATCTCACCCCAGAGCCACCACTCAGGGCTGAGACCCAGATAAGTTATTAGATTCCCTCCGAGTCTTTAGCAGAGAACTCTTAAAATGGACGCTGCTAACGCAGCAACTGCCGCAGCCCTGGAGCTGGGTTGGAATTCACTCCCTTATCACCCAGGTGAAAGAGCTCTCTCGCTGACCTTTGAAGCTGTTTCTGGCATTTGTGGGTTGAGAACTGCAGCTGCTGCTATTGATTCCATGGCCTAAATCCCTCTGTGGTCCTGTGCATGCCACCCTGTGTGGCCAAGGCTGGGTTGCGCTCCATGGACTGTGCTCTGCTCTGAGAGTGATGTGATAGACTTTTCCTGTCAGCCTTCCAGTCTTCTTTGGGCTGGAAATCTCTTTCACTCTGTCGTTTTGTGGCTTCTGCTGCTCTAGAATTTGTTTAGCTTCCTTTTTTGCAGGTATTTTATGGACTGTGGGAGCAGAGCTAGAGCAGGTTCGTCCTTCTACTCTGTCATCTTGACTCTGCCCCCTCACTTCTTCATTTTTTCTGAGATCATCCCAACATAATGAACTCACACTCTATGTCAACTCCTTCTATTTTCCCTTATATTGACAAATATTTTATGATGTGTGTGTGTCTATATATATATATATCATCCCATATGGAAATGTACACAATATAACCATATTGGGTCCCTTATGATTTCTCTTTCCTGTTGGTGTTTTTGTATTTCTCTACAGTCTTGTGTCTAGAAATACTTACACTTTCTCTATTTCATCAAACGTCCATCTCTCCCCCCCCCCCCCGAATGATTACACTCAGTTTTGCAGATACTTTATTCTACATTGAAATCCTAGATCTTTGTCTTCTAGAATATCATATTCCAAGTTTTCTGCTACTTTAACATGGAAACCTTTAACTCTTATGTGACCCTGACAGTGGCTCCATGATGTCTGAATTGTTTCTTTGTGGATGCTTGTAATACTTTCTCCTTTACCTGGGAGTTCTGGAGTTTGGTCATGGTATTCCTGGGAGTTTTCAATTTGGGATCATTTTCCAGACATGAATGGAAGTTTTTTTTTTTTTATTTCTATTTTTCCCTCTGGATCTAAGATATCAGAGAAGTTTTTTTGAATAGTTTCGTGAAATAATGCCTAGGCTCTTTTTTGATCATGAATTTCAGGGAGTCTGATAACGCTTAAATTATCTCTTTATCTATTTTCCAGGTCAATTGTTTTCCTGATGAGATTTTTAGTATTTTCTTCTATTTTTTTCATTCTCTTGACTCCATTTTGTTGTAAGAATCAAGCCACTCTTGACTTAAATAGGCTGTGGATAGAAGGCTGTGTTAGGAAGCAACACCTGACCATCTACCATAATACTGTAAGTCTTGGAGACTATAGAGTATGGGGGTGGCAGAGGAATGGGTAGGGAAAAAAGAAATAGTTCACTGGTGGTGAATTGTTCATTTTTACTAACTGGATGGGAGCTGGTACCTAGCAGGGTGCCATCCCCCAACCTTACTGCCCTTGCTCCCATGCCCCAGCCCTGCTGGTGACAGCCCTTAACCGCTGCTCCATCTTGACCTTTCTGCCTACTTAAAGGGGTAGGTTCTTCTCTCCATGGTGGTTGTGACAGTGGTGATTGTGTTGGGGCATCCTTCTCTAGAATCCCAACCATTCAGGGAAAGTTCTTAGAACTTGTCATTAGACTTGCCAATGGCACCCATAGTGCCTCTGGCCTTTCCATCGACTCTGCAGTTGATCAGTCCTGTGTACATTGTTGTCCATAGCTTGAGTGACAGCTCCTTGAGAGCACTGACTCTCTTAATTTACTTGTAATGGAAGCTTTTAGTATGACTTTTGTCAAATGGTAAGGCCTTAATCAGTGCTATCCATTTATTCATTAATTTACTTTGCAATTAAAAAAAATTAAGTGTTTTGCCACTTCTATGCCTGTGTGCCAGCCAGGAAATCAGATATTGCTGGTGGAGGTAGGAGTGGATAGTCAAATGTTGAAGTTCGAATATTATCTGGAGGAAGGGTGTTGGGGGGAGGGGAATATGTCATCCTTCATTACAAGAGGGAGCAACTGACCAAGAGTCATTCTCCTGTGTCTGCCTTTGGTGAAAGGGCAAATCCATCAAAGAGTCAAGCTTTTGGAGGCCACATGGACCAAGTTCTTACTTGCATGGCAGATGAAGAAAGTCAGGTCTCCTAAAGGACACATGATTGTGAGTGACTGATACAATGTATGTAGCTTTTCCAATGTGAGTGAATGTGTGTGAGTGTGCGTGTGTGTTTGAGTGTGTAGGAGGGTGTGTGTGAGAATGGGTGGCTGTGTGCTAGAGAGAGAGAGCAGAATGGAAGTGGGATAGTCCAGTCCAGCCGAGACAGTTCCCTCCTTTCCTTTCTCTCTCCTCCTATCACACTTTCATCCTTCAGCCTCAGTGAGTGAGGGAGGCAGCAGGGGAGCAACCACCCTGGGACTCTTCCTCTTCTGTTAGAGAAGCTGTGCCCTAAGGGGCAAGTGAAAAAGAGGGGCGGCCTCAGAGTTCTTCAGAAAGGGACAGAAGAGGGAAGGGGAGGAGTGTCTGTAGTCCTTATGGGAAGGTTGGAGCTCTGACACCTTTTACCCTTGCCTGTCCATCTAGAGAAGAGGTGCGTGTGTGTGTGTTTGTGTGTGTACTTGTGTCTGTTTGTACAATGCTCTATGCCTGCCCTGTAGCTACCTTAACTGGAGTGATTTAAGATTGCATGAATATAAGCATATGATGGAAACTAGGATAGACAACAGAGGGTCAGTTTTGGAGGGAGGAAGAACTTGGTCCAAGTCTTACCTAATGGCTTGACAAGGTGACCACAAGCAAATCATTTAACCTCACTGTATCCCAGGGAACTCCACAATCAATTCCTGACTGATATGAGAAGTATGGCTCTCCAAGCTGGAGTGCCCCCATACCAGTGAAATCACAGGGCTGGAGAAAATAATCATGCCAATAATAGAAACAACTCTTTGTGGTCTTGGACAGACCAAACTGGAATATCATGTTCACTTCTAGGATCCACATTTCTTAAGGATATTGACAGATAGGGATGGTGAGGGGCCTGAAAACCTGACCTTGGAGGAACAGACAAAGAAGGAAGGTCATGTGATGGAAGGAGGTCCGAATGTGGAATCAGGACCTCAATTTGAACTCCAGCTCTACTCCCTGCAACTTGTGTGACCCTGGGCAAGTCACTAAACCTCACCCTCCACGTCTATTTTGTCCAATTTAAAGGGAAGGGATTGTGTACCCTGCCAGCAGTATATTTTGTGAACTTTATAAGTGGGTGGCATTTCACTGTGAAAAGAGAAGATGGCGGTGCGGGGAGCGGCAGGGGTAGCTGTCCTCACATATCTGAAGGACTGTCATGAGGCAAAGGGGTTAGACTTTGGAATGGCTTCAGAATGGAAGCCTAGAATCAAAGGGAATGATAAAGTGCCTGGCATGTAGTTGCTGCTTAGTAAATACTTCTGGGATTGATTGATTAATGAACTGATTGCAGGTATGCATGTTTGTCTCAACATAACGCAAAACTAAAATTTCCAAAGGAATGACCTAGATTGGAAGGCAGTGAGTTCCTCATTAATGAAGGACTCCAAGCAGAGAAACAATGCCCTCTTCTCAGGGATATCATAGGAGGATTCATTGTGTATCAGGTAGGAAATGAGAGGCTGACTCAGTCTAAGATTCTAGGCTCCTGTGAGCTGTCTGCTTTGACATGCTTTGATGGGGTTAGGACAGGGAAGGGAATCTCCATTTCTTTACCCTTCTCTACTAGAAAGATGGCAACGTCTCTTTCAAACACAATAACAATAGTGCTGTTGCTCAATCCCCCCCAATAGGGGACCTGGTGCTGGGCCCCAGACATTGTTCTCAGGGGGACTTTGTGCTACCCATGCGATCTTTCTGCAAGGTTTTCATGATCTCCTAATTGCCAGATCTCTTTTCTACCTCTCTCTCTTAGAGGGAAATAATTTGATTAATGTCTTCAGACTCAATATCCCCATGGCCCATGAGGCAACACCAATGTCTTCCCTTTTGTTGGGCCAGGCTTTTGCTCCATGTCCTTGCTCTCTGGCTCCCTTTCCTTGGGTGGTACGTGAAATCTCCTCACCTCTCTTGCTCCCATTCCCACCTGCTCCTGCCCGTCTCTTACTGGCCCATACTCCAGGCTTCCTTTCCCACCTCTCTAAAAAAGTTACCCTTCCCAGGACTCAGTCTCCCCTCATGTTTAGTGTTCCATGGGATTTGCTGTATTTGGGGTACTCACTTTTCAGCCTTTCTTAGCCCTTCCACAAGCTTTCTCTCAGTTGCTTCCTTCTCCTTTCTCTCTTAGACCTGGGACACAGATCCCTTGAGACAATAATAATGAGTGAAGAACTCATATTTCTGTACAACTCTGAGATGGATAGTTTTCCGTAAAAAAGCCCTAATAGCTGCAAATGCCAGGGTCATTACCATTTTACAGATGAGGAAACTGAGGCTGAAAGAGGTGAGTAGGCAAGAGGGGCAGGGACCTGGATGAGAAAATGGGAAAGATATTATCAGTCAGTGCTGCTGAAAAGAAGGGCCCCCATCAGAGCTGGGTCCTCTGGCCTCCTCCCATTCCTTCTAAGATCCTTGACCAATAGATAGTTCCTATGTCTGGACAGAGATCAGGACAGTTAAGTGGCTCAGTGGACAGATATCTGGTCCTGGAGTCAGCAAGACCTGAGTTCAAATCTGACCTCAGATACTTACTATGTGACCCCAGGCAAGTCACTTAATTCTGTTTGCCTCAGTTTCCCTACTTGTAAAATGAGGTGGAGAAGGAAATGGCAAACCACTCCAATGTCTCTGTGAGAAAATCACAAACTGAGCAACAAAGATTCTGACAAGACCGAAAAATGACAGAACAACAAAATTATGCATAGAACCATCCTACAAAATAAAAAGACTTTTTAAAAAATCATTAAAAGAAATCAATACATTGAAAATGTCTGACAGTGCTGTCATCACTGTGGACCTTTCACCTCTGAAAAGTAATGGTGGGACATGTCTTCTTCTATAGAAGGGTCATTCCTATTGAGTTCTGTATTACTTTTGTACAGCTTTTATGATTCCCTGAAAGCTGTTTATGAACCAAAAACCTATGGTGCCTCACAACTGCTCAGTGCTGATGGAGTCACGTTGATTAGTGATAAGCACATGATCCTAGAGAGATGGGCTGAACACTTCCATAGTGTTCTCAACAGACCATCATCAATCAGCACTGAGGCCATTGACCATTTAACTCAGGTTGAAGTCAATCCCTCCTTAGCTGAACTTCCAATTAAAGAAGAGGTTTTGAGGATAATTAGGCTCCTTTCATGTGACAAAGCAACTGGTGCTGATCCTATTCCAGCTGAAATTTACAATGTAGGGGAACCATTGCTCATACAAATGTTGACTAAAATATTCCAGGTTATATGGCAAGAGGAGGTTATCCCCCAAGAGTTCAAGGATGCCTCCATTGTTCATCTCTATATAGGTAAAAGGAATAGATTGTTCTGCGACAATCACAGGGGGTCTCTCTCTTAGTCATTGCTGGTAAAAGTCTTTCTAGAGTCCTCCTTAATAGGCTAATCCATAAAGATGGTCATCTACCTGGGAGCCAATGTGGCTTTAGAAAGGGCCAAGGATCAGTCAACATGGTGTTTGCTGCTTGATAACTTCAGGAGAAATGCCAGGAGCAGAACAGAGTTCTGTACACAACGTTTGTAGATCTGATCAAGGCCTTTGCCACCGTTAGTAGTGAGGGCTTATGGAAAATTATGTCATAATATCGTTGCCCAGAGAAGTTCATCAGCACTGTATGTCAATTTCATGATGGCATGTTTGCCCGGGTTCTGGATAATGAACAATGCTCTCATGCCTTCCCAGTCACCAATGGAGTGAAACACAGTTGTGTACTTGCTCCCATGCTTTTTAGCATGATGTTTTCAGCTATGTTGTCAAATACTTTCAATGAGGATGAACATGGCATCAAGGTCAATTCCTGTACTGATAGTAAGTTTTTCAATTTGAAAAGGCTACAAGCCAAGACCAAAGTGGAGGGAGTGTTGGTGCATGATTTTCTGTTTGCATATGATTGTGCACTCAATGTAGCCTCTGAAGCTGAGATGCAACAAAGTATGGATCAATTCTCTGCTGCTGGTGCTAATTTTGGTGTAATAACTAACACCAAGAAAACACAGGTGCTCCATCATCCAACACAACACCATCCATACGTGGAAACATCAGTTACAACAAATGGAGAAGTTTTGAATACTGTGAATAAGTTCACTCACCTTGGTAGTGTACTCATTGAGATTGAGTTTGATGCATGCATTGCCAGAGCTAGCTCAGTGTTTGGGAGGTTCTGAAGAAAAGTTTGGGAGAAAAGAGGTATTAGACTAACTACCAAATTGAAGGTCTACAGAGCTATTGTGCTGACCTCATCGTTGTATGATTGTGGAACATGAACAGTCTACCAACGACTTGCCAGGAAACTGAATCACTTCCATTTGAATGGTCTTAGGAAGATTCTGAGGGTCACCTGGCAGGATAAGGTAACAGACACTTAAGTCCTTGTTCAAGCTGAACTGCCAAGCATTGAAACTATGCTTCAGAGAGCGCAACTCCGATGGGCTGGCCACATTGTTTGAATGCAAAATATATGCTTGCCCAAAAGAGTATTTTATGGAGAACTCACATGGGAGAGGCGATCACATAGTGGTCAGAAGAAGCTATACAAGGACACTCTCAAAGTCTCTCTCAAGAACTATAGATTTTATTGTGGGATATGGGAGTCACTGGCACAGGATTGCTCAACAGGGCATGCCCACATCAGAAAGGGTGCAGTGCTCTATGAGCAAAGCAGAATTGAGATAGCACAAAGTAAGCATAGATTGCGCAAATTTGGAGTGTCCACCCCAAATATTCACTTGGACTATCTGTGCCCAACCTGTGGTGGAGCATTCTGAGCTCATATTGGTTTCATCATCCACAATTGGACACACTGAAACTTCACTTCATCATGGTGATGTCACTTTGGTCCTGTTGGAGAACAAAGGACAACAACCAACCAACCAACTCATACAGAATTAATCTCTAATAATAGTACATACTTTTCTCTGAGGATGGGAATATTTCCTTTTTATCTTTGGACTCCTAGTACACAGTATATACCAGGTACAAAACCACATAGTAGTCTGGAAACAAACTTTTTTGACTAATTTAGTAGCATTAAAGATTATATCACAGCCATTTGGTGACATCTGGTGGTCAAAAAAATTGTAAGAATAATTTATCAGGGGTGGAGCCAAGGTGGCAGAATGAGAGCAATGACTCACCTAAGCTCTTGGACAAACTCCTTCCGATAACTCTGAAAGGAGAATCTGACCAAATTTTGGAGGTGCAGAATCCAGTGGGAGGCAGACTGTGGCGGATTCAGAGCCCAGGACAGACTGGAAGGTCCATGGGAAGGATCTGTTCTGTGGGGGTGAGCCCACAGTGCACAGCGCAGTGGAGTGGAAGGGTCCCAGGAAACTTGAGACAGCAGCAGGAGGAACTGGCAGAGCGACCCTGAGGGTGGGAGACCAGCAGAACTGACAGAGTGGTGGTCTCTGGGTGCCAGATATCAACGCAGCAGCTCTTGAGACTTTCAGCCCACATATTGAGCACTGGTAAGTCACCTACTTGAACTTCCGGGAGCCAGGATGGAGGAGTGATCAGTAAATGCTCTCTCCTCCCCCCTTGATGACTTTGAAAGAACTATAAAATATTTCCCCAGAAAAATCCTGGATCACCAGGAACGGCAGAGAGGGTAAATAGTCTCATAACACCGGAGGCTAAGAAAATAGCTAAGGGGGATTCCTCCTACTGTGGCGGAGGCAAACCAGAAGAACAGAGGACCCAGGGTGGAGGAAACTTGCACTAGGAACCAGGCAAGACTCAGTGCCAGGAGAGGAGCCCCAGGAAGTGTAGGAACTTGCACTAGCATCTAGGCGTGTCTCAGCACTCCAGGGGAAAGGGGAAGACAATAGGGCAGCTGGGATCACCATCCCCTGAGGTTGCCTTTGCCTCAGTTCGTGTGAGGAGATCTCCCATGACCAGACCACCTGTCCCCCACACTTAGCAAGCTAACCCCAGGGCTGATCAGGGAAACACAAAACAAGAATCTGCTCTTAGCTTTTTCACACGTCAGCTCAACACCAAGTTCTTCAGCTTCTAACTGAAAGAACCAGAAGCCACAACACACAATCACCATCATGAATTTAAAAAAAGCAAAATAAGCGAGAAGAAACCATAGAATCTTTCTATGAGGCTAAGGACCAAAACACATATAATAGGTCAGTACTGAGACTGTACTTTCATTTGAAACTTCAGAAGGAACTATGAACTGCTGCCATGCACAAACAGCTTTCCTGGAACAGCTGAAGAAGGAAATAGAAGAAAAACTGGCCAATGATTTTAAAATTATAAAAAAAAATTCACTGATGAAAATATCTCTTTGAAAAGGAAAATTGAACAAATGGAAAAGGAAGTACAAAAATTAACTGGAGAAAATAACTCCTTAAAAGGAAAAATTGGACAGATGGAAAAGGAGATGCAAAAGGTAACTGAAGAAAACAATTTGATAAAGATTAGAAGTGGGCAAGTAGAAACTAATGACTCAGTGAGACAGCAAGAATCAGTAAAAGAAAATCTAAAGTATGAAAAGATAGAAGAAAATGTCAAATATCTAATTGGAAAAACAACTGACCTGGAAAATAGATCCAGGAGGGAAAATTTAAGAATTATTGGCCTGCCAGAAACACATGATGAAAAAAAGAGTCTGGACAATATCTTCCAGGAAATCATCAAGGAAAACTGCCCAGAAGTGCTAGATCCAGAGGGCAAAATAGCCACTGAAAGAATCCACCATTCACTTCCTGAAAGGGATCCCAAACTCAGAACCCGAAGAAATATCGTTGTCAAGCTCCAGAATTATTAAGTGAAGGAGAAAATACTACAGGCAGCCAGAAAGAAACAATTCAAATATCGAGGAGCTACAGTCAAGATCACACAGGACCTTGCAACTTCTGCATTAAAAGACTGAAGGTATTGGAATCCAATATTCTGTAAGGCAAAGGAGTTGGGACTACAACCAAGAATCAACTACCCAGCAAAGTTCAGAATAATATTCTATGCAAGGAGATGCTCATTCAACGAAGTAAGGGATTTTCAGACCTTCCTGACAAAAGCGCCAGAACTTAATAGACAATTCGATCTTCAAATGCAGGTCTCAAGAGAAGCATAAAAAGGTAAACAGGGGGAAGGGGAAAGAAACTTGTTACTCAATTTGGGCAAACTGTTTACCGCCCTATAAGGGAAGATGATACCTGTTAATCTTGAGAATTGTGCATCTATTATGAAATATAAAAGGGATATACATAGAGGGAACGGGTATAAGGTAAATGATGTCATGTTAAAAATATGATGTAAGTATGCTGAAGGGATTGTAACAGGAGGTGTGAAAAGGAGGAAGCAGAAAATGGTAAATTACATCACAGGAAGAAGTACAGAACTATAGTAGGGGGAAAGAGGGGAAGGAGATGAGCATTGTTTGAGAGGTACTCTCATCTGATTTGTTTCAAGAAGGGAACAATAAACTTAAGTAGATAATCCTAACTAGCTCTATACGCAGTAGGAGGGGAAGGGGGAAGAAAGGGGAGGAAAGTTAAAGGGAGGGAAGAAGCAATAAGGGTAAAGGGGTGTAAAAGGGAGGGAGGCTAAAAGAAGGAATGGAAGGCTGAAGAAGGAGGTGGTAAAAAGTGAATACTATTGAGGAGGGGAAGGGAGACGGGAGAACTAAAAGCACAAATGGTGGGAAAGAGGATGGAGGGAAATACACAGATTGTAATCATAACTGTGAATGTGAATGGAATGAACTCTCCCATAAAACGGAGACGGATAGCAGAATGGATTAAAAGCCGTAATCCAACAATATGTTGTTTACAAGAAACACATGTGAAACGGGGGCATACACACAGGATAAAATCAAATATTGGAGCACAATATATATAAGCTGATATAAGAAAAGCAGGAATAGCAATCCTAATCTCAGACAAAGCAAAAGCAGAAAGAAATCTAATCAAAAGAGATAAGGATGGAAACTATATCCCACTAAAAGGCACCATAGACAATGAAGCAATATCATTACTAAACATGTATGCTCCAAGTGATATAGCATCCAGATTCTTAGAGGGGAGGTTGGGGGAGTTGAAGGAAGAAATTGACAGCAAAACTATACTAGTGGGGGACCTCAACATCCCCCTCTCTGAACTTGATAAATCTAACCTCAAAATAAAGAAGAAAGAGGTTAAGGAGGCAAATAAAACTCTAGATATGATAGATATGATAGATCTCTGGAGAAAATTGAACGGGAATTGAAAGGAATATACCTTTTTCTCAGCTGTACATGGCACATTTACAAAAACTGACCATGTACCAGGACATAAAAACCTTACGATGCAGTGCAGAAAGGCAGAGATAATCAATGCATCCTTCTCAGATCACAATGCAATAAAAATTATATGTAATAAAAGGTCATGGAAAGATAAACCAAAAATCAATTGGAAACTAAATAATCTAATCCTAAAGAAGGAGTGGGTTAAAGAAGAAATCATAGAAACAATCAACAACTTCATTCATGAGAATGACAAAAAGGAGACAACCTACCAAATCTTACGAGATACTGCAAAAGCAGTTCTTAGGGGAAGTTTTATATCTTTGAATGCCTACATAAATGAAATAGAGAAAGAGGAGATCAATGACTTGGGCATGCAGCTGAAAAAGCTAGAAAAAGAACAAATTGAAATTCTCTAAGTAAACACCAAATTAGAAATACCGAAAACCAAAGGAGAGATTAATAAAATTGAAATTAAGAAAACTATTGAATTAATAAATAAAACCAATAGTTGCTTTTATGAAAAAACTAACAAAATTGATAAACCTTTGGTCAATTTGATTTAAAAAAAGAAAGAAGAAAATCAAATTACTAACATTAAAAATGAAAGGGGTGAACTCACCTCCAATGAGGAGGAAATTAAAACAATAATTAGAAATTACTTGGCCCAACTTTATGCCCACAAATTCAACAATCTAAATGAGATGGATGAGTATTTTAAAAAATAGAAGTTGCCCAGATTAACAGAAGAGGAAATTCAGGACTTCATTTAGCTCCATTCTTTTCCCCTTAACTAGGAGTACATTGTCCCACAGGTTCAAATTCAATAAAAGCAAACTCTGTAATTCATTTGAGTGGAATATTAGAAGTTGAACACAAGATAGAACCTTTAAAGTAACCATGAAAGGATGATATTATTTGATGTAATTAAATTATAAAATTCGAAGTATTTTCCCTTTTCTTAAACTTTTAAGTAAACCGCAGTATCCTGTTTGAAGAAGAGATGTCAATGAAAGACTATACTATCTCCATCAACAGCAATTAATTGGTCAACAAGCATTTATTACACACCTATTTTCTATTCAATTCAATGTATAACCTCCTCCGACCTTTCTAGTCTTCTTGCACCTTATTCTTGGAACCAGTGTCACTGTTCTCCTGCCTATTTCAGAAACAGGGCACTCCATCTCTCTGCTCCTGGCATTCTTTCTGGCTGTCCCCCATACTTGGAATGCTCATCTTTCTCATCTATTCTTACTAGCTTCCCTGGCTTTAATTAAGTCCCAACTTAAATCCCATCTTCTATAAGAAGTCTCTCGTAAGCCCTCTTAATACTAGTGCATTCCTTTGGTTAATTAGTTCCTATATGTCCTGTAAATAGCTTGTTTATATGTATTGGTTTGTTGTCTCCCTGCTTAGAGTTGGAAGTCCTTGAGGGCAGGAGCTGTCTTTGGCTTCTTATCGTATCCCCACCGCTGAGCATATTGTAGGCACTTAATAAATGCTTATTGAGTAATGTTATTATCATTTAATATTATATAATAAGGCTATAAAAATATGATGCAGCCAAGGATGAAAGGGTTTTAAATGTAAACAGAGGTGTCTGTATTTGAACCTAGATGTATAGGGGAGCCACTGGAGTTTATTGAACAGATTGATTGACTAAGGCTTTTGTAATGTTCCTTTGCCTGCTGAATGAATGATGGTGCACCTTCGTGGATATAATCGTGGGGAATTGGGTGATTTGAGTTCCAGGGTCCAAAAATATGAGATCATAAGAAGCCCTTCCATGTGGCCACTAGAGATTCCATGAGGCATAAGACCTTTGATCCCCTGGAGAGACTTGTCTGGGGACCAGGACCCACTCTAATCTAGAGTGGTCTCCTTAAATGGAGTGAGGACAAAGGAGAGGGTAGAGACCTTGGTGCCAACCTTTGTGTCCTCCTTGTAAGAACAGCGGTGTGTTGGGATCAGGAAGGAATTGCACAGTTCACTTTGGTTTGATCTCAGAGCTTGTGCATAAAATGTTGGCGTCTTGGTTTTTGGAAATTTGTGCATGAACAGGGGCATCTTGTATGCTGGAGATCCAAATGGGAATGACTTTGTTCTTCCCTCCCTTCCACCCTGCCCCTCTCTTTGTGTTTCAGGCTTCAGTGAAGCATCTTTATGTCTCCTTCATCTCTAAAAGGATCTGACCTCTTACCAAAGCACTGTACATATCACCATTAATACCAGCAGATATTTCATAGGTACCAATTTTTCTTTATATATAATTGAAAGTAGGACATATGTGACAATATAAGACTCCTGGGAGAGTGGACAATTTGACATAGGTTATACATGTTCAGCTATGCAAAACATATATCCATATTCGTCATGTTGTGAAAGAGGACAGAGAGAGAGAGAGAGAGAGAGAGAGAGAGAGAGAGAGAGAGAGAGAGAGAGAGAGAGAGAGAGAGAGAGAGAAGAAGAAGAAGAAGAAGAAGAAGAAGAAGAAGAAGAAGAAGAAGAAGAAGAAGAAGAAGAAGAAGAAAGTTTTAAAAATATGCTTCTATCTACATTCAGATGCCATGACTTCTTTCTTTGGAGATAAAATAGCACTTTTCTTTATAAGTTGTTTGGAATTGTCCTGAATTGTTATATTGCTGAGAATACCTGTCATTCATAGCTGAGCATCATGCAATATTGTTGTTACTGTGTTATCCTGAATCTGCTCATTTCACTTTACATCAGTTTGTGTAACTCTTTCCAGGTTTTTCTGAAAACATCCTGCTCATCATTTCTTATAGTATAATAACATTCCATCACAATCACATACCACAGCTTGTTCAGCTATTTCCCAATTGATGGACATCCCCTCAGTTTTCAATTCTTTGCCACTACTAAGAGAGCTCTCTATTTATGCACATATCTGTTCTTTTCCTTTTCGTTTTTTTTATCTCTTTGGGATACAGACCCAGTAGTGGTATTCCTGGGTTAAAGGGTGTGCATGGTTTTTATAGCCCTTTGGACACAGTTCTGGATTGCTCTCCAGAATGATTGGATCAGTTCACAACTCCATCAACAATGCATTAGTGTCTCAGTTTTCCCACATCCCCTCCAACATGTCATTTTCATTTTCTGTCATATTGGTCAATCTGATGGGTGTGGAGTGATAGTTCGGAGTTGTTTTAATTTGTATTTCTCTAATCAGTAGTCATTTAGAGCATATATTTGTATAGCTCTAACTATTTTGAAAACTCTCTGTTCATTTCCACTGACCACTTATTAATTGGGGGATGACTCATGCTTTTATAAATTTAGCTCAGTTTCCTATATATTTGAGAAATGAAGCCTTTATCTTAGAAACTCGCTGTGAAACACTTTCACCAGTTTCCTGCATTCCTTCTAATTTTGACTGCTTTAGATTTGTTTGTATAAGACTTTTTTTCATTTCATATAATCAATATTATCATTTTATTTCCTGTGATCCTCTTTATCTGTTGTTCAGTCATAAACTCTTCAAGGGGATCATATTTTAATGGAAGAGCCAGTATGCAAGAACTATGTACATACACAGATGATATGTATAGTTTAAATAGAAGGTGGAGGGGATACTGGGTGGAGCAATGGATAGAGTACCAAGTCTAGAGTCAGGAAGACTCCTATTCCTGCTTCAAATCTGGCCTCAGATACTTAATATCTGTGTGACTCTTGCCAAGTCATTTAACCTTACTCGCCTCAGTTTCCTCAGCTGCAAGATGAGCAGAAGAAGCAAATGGCAAACCACCCCACTATCTTTGCTGAGAGACACAGGGATCTCCCTGTTAAATACCCATCCCATCCATCTCTTTCTCTTCATTCACACAGTGAATGGATCTTCACACTGTCACCTGATCCATGGAGAAAGCCTCCTTATGGGGTCTCCTATGTCATGACTTGAGGCTGGCTGCCTCAGCAATAAGGAGAATCCTAAGCTAAAAGAAGAAGCTAGAAGACAACATTCCCCCTCTACAGGCCACCTAGGTGTTCTCTGCTGGAAACATGATTACTCCTTTCCATGGCTATTGCTCTTCCAGAAGTGGTGGTGTCCTGCCCATAAGGGCCACTGTGTCCCAGCATGTCTGTCCCCTCCCCAGGCACCTTGGCTTTTCTCTCTCTCCCCCTTAATTTGCTAGCTGTGAATTTCTTTTGTTTTCCTTTTCAATCTGCCCAGATACCTGGCTTACTTACACCCAGGCAAGTCAGTGTGTTTGTGTGTGTATCAAAACGAGTTTCACTCTTTCCTTAAGGAAATCTCCTGGAAACCCTGGGTTTTGTTTGGGGAGGACACCGATGCTCTCTTATCCTTGTGAGCAATTATACATTGGGTTGTTTTCCATTTGGCTTCAGTCACTAATTCAAACAATAATGTTAAAAGTCTTGGGAAGTTTGAGACATGAACAAAAAGCCCAGTCAAGTCAACATGTGTCACTTCTTGAACATGCAAATAGTTCCAGTATGAATAAGTCTACAGGCTTTACACCATAATTGTTCATGTTTGCAGGAGAAGCACACCTACCAATTGACTTTTTTTGTAGCTTAGATCAAGGAGATGAGTTTATTACAGATACTTGTTGCATTTCTTAGGTGATACAGGTGAGAGGTACATAACAGCTGGCCAAGGCTTCATTTTAGAAGAGCTTTGACAAAAGCAAAAGTCAGATTATGATGCTTGAGTCTAATGTCAAGGTTTTTAACTGGGAGACACAGTTTTGTTGAGAAATCTTGGCATTCAAAGGACTTCAAAGTTAGGCGACCCATGGAAAACTAACCTCTACACAGTTGTTGAGAGACTAGTCACATTTCCTGTTTACAAAATAGCCCCAGAGAATGGAAGGTGTTAATATTTACTATTAATTGCTAAAACTACCTATTCTACATAGGACAGCTAGGTGAACTTGCTAATGATCAGGTGGAGAGAAGTGATGCACACATCACTCAGCAAAAGGCGAACAAAAAGAGACTCTCTACCAGTTGTAGAAAGATTTTCTGATTAGATTTGGCCACCAGGTATGATAAATCTAGTGAAGAAGACCATTTGGATTATTCTTAGGCAGGAATACTGAATTCTAACACAATTCTTCTCCTGACTACAATAGCTCTGGAAAGTGGCAGGGTACAGAATCATCCCAGAGACTACGAGCATACTGCAGGGGATGGCCAGCTTCCCCAAGTGGTTCAGTGGAGCGGTGACGAAGAAAGACACGTGTCAGGTGGAGAGGGTAAAGAACAACTCTCATTAATCTGAGGGTAAGTGTTTATATAGTGCTTTTACAGGCAAGCAAGCAGGGTTATTCCTATGAGAACATTTTTAGTTTACTTCTTATTTTTCCTAATCTAGATCCTCCAGCGAGACAACCTTGGGATACACAGGCAGGGGCAGGATGTTCTTATCCTTGCATATCAAGAATACAAGTCTCAAGTAAAACCTGGACAGTACCTCACATTCCAGACTCCATCAGTACTGGCTCTCTATAGCATACTAGTAGCCAACCTGCTACTGCTACCAGCCTAGGTGTAGAAAACCAATTTAAAGATCCTGGTGGTCAAACCATGACAGCTACTAATTTAAGTACTGGGTTAGAGAAATCAGTCCATGACAAGAACGTTAGACTCATCAGAGAAGTCACTAAGCTAAATGATGACGTTACAAGTAAACCTAAAGATAGAAGTATTACCCATGGGAAATAGATCTTGCATGCAATGCCATAAGTCTGTTCCTGTATCTGTGCAACTATGTTGCTATAGAAGTGTTTTTAATCCAATTGATTATATTCTAATGGTTACAGTTGAATTGTGCTTTTATTGGTTCTCTGAGTTATTTTTGTAGATAGTAGTTATCTTGCCATGCTTGTTGGCTCTAATGGAATGATGTCTACTCTGGATAAGCATGTACTTTTGAAATGTGCATGTGTTGTGTCATATACCCTCTCAGATATTACTCTAGATAGTGTCATGTCTATTGTATATGCTGTTGGATGTACATCATAATTGTTACACATTTCTTTTATTTTGGTTTCAAGGGTACAACAGATGTGTGATATCACAGAGAACAAAATCCAGAACTGAAAAAAAAGGTTATAGAGAAGTTTATGAAGTCATACAGCAGAGGAGAGAGTCTGCAACTTACACATTACAAAGGATTCAAACAAAGGAACAAGATAAGAGCAGCTGATGGACCAGCACAGAAGCAATTTCCAGATAAGACATCTTGGATGCTATACATACGTAAGGAGAGAAAACTCTATGCATCAGTCTTCAGATCTGAAAGGTGAAGGCCAGCACAACCTAGGTATTAAGCATTAAATAAATCTGCTCTGTAAGTGAAAGTTCTTTTCTCTCAGTCATGCAGGGCTAGGTTCAAACAATGCAACAAGCTGTCCAACAATTTCCTCCATTAGGACCTTAAAGCCCAGCATTCCTATGTGTGCTCAGAAGCACAATCACAGAATCTGAGAGTTTGGTAAAGCTTTAAAATAACCCAAGTCAGGAGAGGCATCTCTTTCACTGCTCATCTTATGAAGAGTTTAACACAAATATTTTAAGGAGCCACAGGGACCAGACTGATGGAACTTATAGTCAGAGGAATGAAACAGAGGCTTAGACTTGTAACTGGAAATGGATGCACTACATGATACAGGGGATTTGAAAGAACATTGAAACAGGCATTGAAATAACACATGCAGCCATGAGTAGCATATGAAAATATAGAGAATTGAGTCAAATTTATAAGTATGCATTTCATTTCCCAATAGATAAATGGTCAAAGAATATGAATAGACAGTTTTCAGAGGAAGAAGTTAAAGCTTTCTATAGTTATATGAAAAACTGTTCTAAATCCCTATTGATTAGAGAGATGCAAATCAAAACAACTCTGAGGCACCACATCACTTCTATCAGATTGGCTAACATGACAAAACAGGAAGAAGATAAATGTTGGAGAAGATGTGAGAGTTGGAACACTAATTCATTGTCTGGTGGAGCTGTGAGCTGATCCAACCACTCTGGAGAGCAATTTGGAACTATGCCCAAAAGGCTACAAAAATGTGCATATCTTTTGACCCAGCAATATCGCTTCCAGGACTGTATCCCAAAGAGGTGATAAAAATGGGAAAGGGTCCCCCATGCACAAGAAATATTTATAACAGCTCTCTTTGTGGTGGCCAAGAACTGGAAACCAAGGGGACGCCAGTCAATTGGGGAATGGCTGAACAAGTTATGTTATATGAATATAATGGAATACTATTGTGCCATAAGAAATGATTAACAGGAAGACTTCAGACAGGCCTGGAAGGACTTCTATGAATTGATGCTGAGTGAAAGGAGCAGAACCCAGAGAACTTTCTACACAGCAATAACCACAGTGTGCAAGGAATTTTTTGGTAGACTTAGCCCTTCACAGCAATGCAAAGACCTAAAAAATTCCCAGCGGAGTCTATTTTCAAAAAATATTTATTTATTTTAAGTTTTTAACATTCATTTCCACAGAATTTTGAGTTCTAAATTTTCTCCCCATCTCTCCCCTCCCCCCAGAAAATGCCATGCATTCTGATTGCCACTTCCACCAATGTGTCCTCCCTTCTAACACCCCTTCCTTCCTTTATCCTCATCTTCTCTCTTTTCCTGTAGGGCAAGATAAATTTCTCTACCCCATTACCTGTATTTCTTATTTCCCAGTTGCATTCAAAAACAGTTCTCTCCATTTGTTCCTAAAAGTTTGAGTTCCAACTTCTCTTCCTTTCTCCCTCCCCACCCATCCCCGCTGGGAAGGCAAGCAAATCAATATAGGCTACATATGTGTAGTTTTGCAAATCACTTCCATAACAGTCATGTTGTGTAAAACTAACTACATTTCCCTCCATCTTATCCTTCCCCACTTTCTTCTATTCTCTGTTTTGATCTTGTCTCTCCCCAGGAGAGACAATTTCTCTCTCCTCTCATTTGTACTCCATTCTATCATTTCCCCATGCCTCTTATCCCCTTCTCCCCTACTGTCCTGTACTGTAAGATAGATTTTCATATCAAATTGAGTGTGCATGTTATTCCTTCTTTGAGCCAAATGTGATGAGAGTAAGCTTCACTTTTTCCGTCTCACCTCCTCCCCTTTTCTGCTCCATTAAAAAAGTTTTTTCTTGCCTCTACTATGAGAGATAATTTACACCATTCCATTTCTCCCATTCGCTTCCCAATATGTTCCTCTCTTACCCCTTGATTTTATTTTTTTAGATATGATCCCTTCCTATTCAACTCACCCTGTGTTCTCTGTGTGTGTTTGTGTGTGTGCGTGTGTAATCCCTCCAACTACCCAGATACTGAGAAAAGTCTCAAGAGTTACAAATATTATCTTTCCCTGTAGGAATGTAAACAGTTCAACTTTAGTAAGTCCCTTGTGATTTTTCTTTCCTGTTTACCTTTTCATGCTTCCCTTGATTCTTGTGTTTGAAAGTCAAATTTTCTATTCAGCTCTGGTCTTTTCATCAAGAATGCTTGAAAGTTCTCTATATCATTGAATTATCATTTTTTTCCCTTGAAGTATTATACTCAGTTTTGATGGGTAGGTGATTGTTGGTTTTAATCCCAGTTCCTTTGACTTCTGGAATATCATATTCCAAATCCTTTGATCCTTTAATGCAGAAGCTGACAGATTCTGTGCTATCCTGATTGTATTTCCACAATACTCGAATTGTTTCTTTCCAGGTGTGTGTAATATTTTCTTCTTGATGGGGGAACTCTGAAATTTGGCCACAATATTCCTAGGAGTTTGTCTTTTTGGATCTCTTTCAGGAGGTGATTGGTGGATTCTTTCAATATTTATTTTGCCTCTGGTTCTAGAGTATCAAGGCAGTTTTCCTTGATAATTTCATGAAAGATAATGTCTAGGCTCTTTTTTTGATCATGGCTTTCAGGTAGTCCCATAATTTTTAAATTCTTTCTCCTGGATTTAGTTTCCAGGTTAGTTGTTTTTTCCAGTGAGATGTTTCACATTATCTTCTATTTTTTCAGTCTTTTGGTTTTGTTTTGTAACTTCTTGGTTTATCTCATAGTCATTAGCTTCCCTGAACTTCACTCTCTCTTTTCAAAAACTATTTTGTTCAGTGAGTTTTTGGACCTTGTTTTCCCTTTGGCTAATTCTGCTTTTTAAAACCTCTTCCTGAGGGGCAAAGCCAAGATGGCAGAGTAGAAAGACACACATACGCTAGCTCCTAACCCACAGCCCATAAAATATCTGTAAAGAAGAACTCCCAACAAATTTGGGAGCAGCAGAAGCCACAGAACAACGAAGCAGACAAGATTTCTGTTCCAGAGAGCCCAGAAAACCTCTGGCAAAAGGTGCGTCATGCCCTGGACCCAGAGCGGAGCCCAGCCCTGCCTTGGATGCGTGGCACCAAGAGGAGTGGATCCAAGCAGGCTTCAGGAACGGAATTTCCAGCTGCCATGCGGGTCCCTCCACCCACGGGCCTCAAAGGTTGGTGAGAGGATCTTCTTGGCTTGCTGAAAGGGGAGTGGGGTCCCCCCATAACTCAGGCCCCCTTGGGAGGCAGCAGCGGAGGTGGCAGCAGACCAGGGCTCCCCAAGCAGGCAGGAGCTCAGATCCATTGTTGAAAGTCTCCACATAAATCCCCTGGGGGAACTGAGCTGTGAGGCCACCCTGCCCCCACCTGAGCACCTGAACTTAATTTCACACTGAATAGCAGTCCCGCCCCCGCCAAAAGCCCTGAGGCTGGAAAGCAGCATTTGAATCTCAGACCCCAAGCGCTGGCTGGGCTGATCTGGAGGCCAAGTGGGTGTGAAGAGAATATTGAGAAGTCAAGTCACTGGCTGGGAAAATGCCCAGAAGAGGGAAAAAAAATAAGACTATAGAAGGTTACTCTCTTGGTGAACAGGTATTTCCTCCCTTCCTTTCTGATGAGGAATAACAATGCTTACCATCAGGGAAAGACACAGCAGTCAAGGCTTCTGTATCCCAGCCCACCCAATGGACTCAGGCCATGGAAGAGCTCAAAAAGGATTTTGAAAATCAAGTTAGAGAGGTGGAGGAAAAGGTGGGAAGAGAAATGAGATAGATGAAAGAAAAACATGAAAAGCAGGTCCACACCCTGCTAAAGGAGACCCAAAAAAATGCTGAAGAAAATAACACCTTGAAAAATAGGCTAACTCAACTGGCAAAAGAGATTCAAAAAGCCAATGAGGAGAAGAATGCTTTCAAAACCAGAATTAGCCAAATGGAA
Organism: Notamacropus eugenii; assembly: GCF_028372415.1. Taxonomy (NCBI): domain Eukaryota; kingdom Metazoa; phylum Chordata; class Mammalia; order Diprotodontia; family Macropodidae; genus Notamacropus; species Notamacropus eugenii. Next base: position 12,578,111 of record NC_092879.1, on the reverse strand, counting down.
AAAGAGGTTCAGAAGCCCACTGAAGAAAATAGTTCTTTCAAAATTAGAATGGAACAGATGGAGGCCAATGACTTTATGAGAAACCAAGAAATCACAAAACAAAACCAAAAGAATGAAAAAAATGGAAGATAATGTAAAATATCTCATTGGAAAAACAACTGACCTGGAAAACAGATCCAGGAGAGACAACTTAAAAATTATGGTCCTACCTGAAAGCCATGATCAAAAAAATGAGCCTAAACATCATCTTTCATGAAATTATCAAGGAAAACTGCCCTGAGATTCTAGAACCAGAGGGCAAAATAAGTATTCAAGGAATCCACCGATCACCGCCTGAAAGAGATCCAAAAAGAGAAACTCCTAGGAACATTGTGGCCAAATTCCAGAGTTCCCTGGTCAAGGAGAAAATATTGCAAGTAGCTAGAAAGAAACAATTCAAGTATTGTGGAAATACAATCAGGATAACAGAAGATCTAGCAGCTTCTACATTAAGGGATCGAAGGGCTTGGAATAGGATATTCCAGAAGTCAAAGGAACTAGGACTAAAACCAAGAATCACCTACCCAGAAAAACTGAGTATAATACTTCAGGGGGAAAATTGGTCTTTCAATGAAATAGAGGACTTTCAAGCATTCTTGATGAAAAGACCAGAGCTGAAAAGAAAATTTGACTTTCAAACACAGGAATGAAGAGAAGCATGAAAAGATAAAAAGCAAAGAGAAGTCATAAGGGACTTACTAAAGTTGAACTGTTTACATTTGTACATGGAAAGACAATATTTGTAACTCTTGAAACTTTTCACTATCTGGGTAATTGGTAGGATTACACACACACACACACACACACACACACACACACACAGAGAGAGAGAGAGAGAGAGAGAGAGAGAGAGAGAGAGAGTGCACAGAGTGAATTGAAGAGGATGGGATCATATCTTAAAAAAATGAAATCAAGCAGTGAGAAAGAAATATTGGGAGGAGAAAGGGAGAAATGGAATGGGGCAAATTACCTCTCATAAAAGACGCGAGCAAAAGACTTTTTAGTGGAGGGAAAAAGAGGGAAGGTGAGAGAAAAACATGAAGTTTACTCGTATCACATTCCACTAAAGGAAGGAATAAAATGTACACTCATTTTTGTATGAAAACCTATGTTACAATACAGGAAAGTGGGGGATAAGAGGAGAAGCAGGGTGGTGGAGATGATGGAAGGGAGGGCATTGGGAGGAGGGAGCAATTTGAGGTCAACACTCATGGGGAGGGACAGGATCAAAAAAGAGAATAGAAATAATGGAGGGCAGGATAGGATGGAGGGAAATACAGTTAGTCTTATACAACACTACTATTATGGAAGTCATTTGCAAAACTACACAGATATGGCCTATATTGAATTGCTTGCCTTCCAAAGGGAAGGGGTGGGGAGGGAGGGAGGGAGGAAGAGAATTTGGAACTCAAAGTTTTAGGAACAACTGTCGAGTACTGTCCTCACTACTAGGAAATAAGAAATACAGGTAAAGGCGTATAAAAGGTTATCTGGCCCTACAGGACAAAAGAGAAGATGGAGACAAGGGCAGAGAGGGATGATAGAAGAGAGGGCAGATAGGTGATAGGGGCAATTAGAATGCTCGATGTTTTGGGGTGGGGAGAGGGGACAAAACAGGAGAAAATTTGGAACCCAAAATTTTGTGGAAATGAATGTTAAAAGTTAAATAAAAATAAATAAATAATAATAAAAGAAAAAAGAGAAAAGAAAAAAAAACCTCCTCCCCATTGGCTTTTTGGATCTCTTTTTCCGGTTGAGTTAGTCTATTTTTAAACATGTTATTTTCCTCAGCATATTTTCGTAGTCCTTTAGCAAGCTGCTAACTCGCTTTTCAAGTTCTTCTATGACCTGCACTCATTTCATATTCACTTGAAGGTACTGGAGGCAGAAACCTTGACTTCCTCTGACAGTATGTCTTGTTCTTCCTCATCCAAAAGCATGGAAGGATTCACCTGTTCACCAAGAAAGTAACTTTCTATGGTCTTTTTCCCCCTTTTTTTGGACATTTTCCCAGCCAGTTACTTGATTTCTGAATCCTTTGTCAAGAGGAGGGTCTTAGTGCCCCTTCTCCCCGCAGTACTGTACTCAGGGCTGAGATTCATATCAACTGCTCAATTCCCCAAGGGGCTTTGGGTGGGGGCAGGGCCACCACTGAGGCCTGAGGTTCAGGTCAGCAGCTCAATTCCCCCAGAGGCTTTAAGCTGAGCTGCCTGGACAATGGACCCAGGCGGCTTCCTTGGCCGCAGTAGCAGCCCACTGCCTGCTGCTGTTACTGCTGCCACCTCTGCCACCATCCGGGGCCAGTGCAGGGAGGACCCCGCTCCCCTCTCACTCAGCTTGGAAAGCCCTTCCTCACTGATCTTTGGAGCTTTCTTTGTCGCTTGTGGGTTGAGGGATCTAGGACTCTCCCTGAAAACTGTTTTTTTATAGAAGTTTTGTTTTATCTTGGACACAGCTTTCCATTTTCTCAATGCACAACAAGAAAATTTAACAACTTCCCTAAAAGGTTTATGTGAAAATATTATATAGTTTAACTCAGCTAATATTTTTAGCAAAATCATGCAATTCTTTCAAGTCAAAGGATCGTAGAAACGTTAGAAAGGACCATGGAGGTCTGGTTCCCAAATCTCTAATGAAGAAACAATTGCATTGGGCTTCAAAGTAACTAAAGTCACCAAACCAGTTAGTGGAAGATGTTTATATGAGCAAAGAGAAAAAATCCCTGTGCCTTCCACCCTAAAGCATAGGCTTTGCATTCCTAAAATAAGATTGACGAGTTGCAAAAGACTCACTCATTTATAAGTGAGGCACAGCAGTGTTACGACTTGCCAAAGACCCCGTGAGTAGCAGAATATTTTGACTCCAAATCCAGTGATAAGCAATATCATACCTTTTGAATGTATTATCCCGTGATTACAAAATGGACCTCCTTTACAACAGCTAAGAGAGGCAGTCCTTTTTGTGTAATAGATTTTAGCTTCCATTTCAGAGCTTGTTCTGCTTTCAGTGAAGAGGACAAATAGGTGCCTGAGTCTTTTCTATCAATTGAAAGTAATTGTAAATTATACTTGTGCAAATAGAACTAAGATAAGACATTAGGACTTTATACTATCTAAATATTTGTTACTATTTGATACTGTGTCCTCATTTGTTCTCAGTAAATCTTTTTGGCAGTTCTTTATTAAAAAGCCTATAATAAATTTTTTAAAAAAGATTCTCAATTCCATGTTTTCTTCAGTGTCATAAAAGTTGAACCAACGTAGTCAAGCAGAGTCATAAATTCAAACATGCCCTATGGAAGCAAACCTAGTAAAACAGACTCTATATGTTAACTAAGTCAGTTAATAGATTATACTTCCTTTAATAAGATTATTTCATCATGTGTCTTAGCTTTCCCATGTAGTCATCTGATACTTAAAAGCAGTTTTTCCTTACAAATTCTGTAGTGGGCCTCATTCTCGAAGCAGTTCTAGAGAGGTAGTCCTCTAACATTTGGTTTTCCAAAAATTTGTACGTGTGAAAGCCAGTTCAAATCTTATGGAGATAATCCTATGCTTGTTTTTTTTTTAATAATTATCTTAGTATTTAGAGAAAAATAATAGAATTATATTGCCTTTTTTTAGAATGGAGTTTACTACTCCATTAAAATCTAGAACTTTTACATCCCTGTCAGTTCACATTTTTTTTTTTGCTCACTGTTCCGTTCTCATTCATCCAGAAAGAATGAAATGCTTTAAGAACCTAATCTTATACATGAACATATAACTATTGTTGTTGTTCAGTCATTTCAGTCATGTCCAACTTTTTATGATCCCATTTTGGGTTTTTTTGGCAAAGGTGTGGAGTGGTTTGCCATTTCCTTCTGCAGCTCATTTGACGAGGAACTGAGTGACTTATCTATCCAAGGTCACACAGCTAGTAAGTGTCTGAGGCCATATTTGAGCTCAGGAAGATTAGTCTTTATGACTCCAGGCCCAGTACTCTATACACTACATCACCTATCTTTGCCTCTCACCAAAATTAGCACAACTCTCCAATGGCTAAGGGAGTTAATTTGAGGGAAGATGTTTCAGGGGGTGAAATCCTCAAGGGTACACATATTATCCAATGTGAAGAAGACTCCTGGTTTGAGGGTAGTTGTATGCTGAGACTGCAGCTGGGGCAGAGTGTGGAAGTCTGGAAATTCAGAAGAACAGCTGGAAAGCATCTGGAGTTTGGCTGACCTGTCCATCAAGTGAAAACAGAAGAAGTGAAAACAGCTGCTAGAGGAGGTCCTAGATCAATGAAAGTGAGACCCAGGAATGCAGAGCGATATTCTTGATGAAGAAGCCTCGAGAGCTCATGGATAATGGAGGATGAGGAGAGCCCAGATGTCAAGGAAGGTGCCAGGGTGAGACTAGAGGTGTGGGGCAATGTTTAAGTCAGGAAAGTCAGGTCAGTTTGAGTCTGTCATCAAAAGGGAAGCTCTAGAGGGAACTCACAAATAGGAGAAGGGGAATCACACATTTCAGGGATGTTAGGTTCCATGATGAAGATCCAGGATCTGAGGCAAGTTTGAGGATAGGAATGCATGTTAACCATGTTCTTGATGTTCACCAAGTTAGAAGTAGTTCTTGAAGTAGGATGCAGCATAGACAGTCTAGGCTTCTCAAGGAAATAGGTGTACCATAAGGAAACTCACCAATGGGAGAAGGCAGACATGATGGAAGAAAGCTATTTCAAATTGAAACCACACAGCTTCATGGATCTATCAATATACAGAGGTCCCAGGTTGGGATGATTTAACTTTTCCATGACTTGCCAGGGAATGGTTTAAGAACACTGGATCTTGTAAAAGCTGGGAAACAAGGTTACAGGAGAGGGAGCCTGGAGACTTGGAAAGATGTTTGCAAAGAATACCAATCAGATCAGGGAAGGAGTTGGTAGGGGTAAGTAGGAGAGGCTGGGTTTTATTAACAGGTTACCGTATTATGTGCAAAAACAGAGACAAGCAGCTAAAGGAAAAAATTCAGATGGAAAAAGAGTTACCTAGTTTGCATGGGAATTCTCAGTCTTTGGGCTCTACTTTGAAGGAGCAGAATGGGGGGGGGGGATGTCTCAGGTGGGAGAAAAGGCTCAGAAGAAGCTGAAGGCTGATCAAAGAAATGAGCATGCGAACTTTGTACAGACCCAGCCTAGTTTTCACAGCGACAACTGCCAGGAGAGGGCATGGGAGGAACGTATAAGGAAATCAGAGCAAGGAAGTGAAGTTTCTCAGACAGAAGCATGCTTAATAGTGAGGTGGAAACAGGAGAACCAAGGAGGTAACACAGTGTTTGGGGAAATAACTGAGGATTTTCTCAACAGGAGGTCACAGAAATTTTGAGTTGGTTCACCCAAAGGATGAGAGAATCATTAATGTCTTGGATGGTGAGAATCAATGATGAAGAAGCTGGAGGTATATCTATAGATGGAGTGGACTGTTTGAAATGTATAGGTATTACTCAGAATCCTTTTGTACAGCAAGCCTTTAGAGATTACAATATACAAGGAGGTAACAATATAACTAATCTGTTAGCTTTGACTGTAGAAGGCTGCAGTAGGCAGTATCCTACTGACTCTACATGGCCTAGTGGAGACAGACCCTGGAATTCACTTAGGGACTGTATAAGAAAGTTAAAGGAGGAAGTAATGAAAACTGTCATAATGATAGGAAATGCAGATGCATACTATGATACTCCCTTTGAAGTTTACCATAGGGATTTAATAGTCAAGACAACTCTTCTTACTTACAAGCATTTAATTTTGACTCTAATAATTGGGGAAATAAGGCACCATCTTTCAGAGGTGCTGGAGAAGATTTCTTAGTTAAGTGACTTAGGGGACTGGGGAAAAGACAAAATTCCTAGAGAGAGAAGAGTATATAGCCAGCAGATTCAAAATCAGAATAAATTGACAAGGAAAGAATTGTTTACTGCTCTATTGAGAGCAGGGGTAGATTTTGGAAGCATAGATGGTATTCCAACTACTGAACTAAACAGAATGTATCGAGAAAAGGAACTTGACATTAGACAAAGTAGAGAAGTAAGAACTGCCCCTACAGATCCTGCCAAACTCTTGTATCCAAGTTTGTTGCACCTTCAGGGAGAATAGGAAGTTGGTCAAGCCCCAGCTCAGATTAAAGAAATATACAGACAGGATTACAGACCCCATATGAATTTGACCATATATTGGAAAAATAGATCAAATAATGGAACTAGGGCATTAACAGCGGGAAGAAGATCTCCTTTATATATGGAAACTCTGATAAGTTTAAACATGGAACTCCTATCATCATCACAAGATAGGAAGGAGCTGAAATATCAGCCAGACAAGTCAATCTAAAGATGAAAATTGGACAATTACCTAAGAAAGAATGTACCACGGTAATTATACCGATTCTTGAATACGTCATTGGAACAGATATATGACTTTAAATTTACCTGATGGGAGATATCAATTTGCAAATTGATAAGGAAGATAGGAATTAAGACAGTTTTAGTGGGTAAAATAGAAATGGACCCAATCACTTTGCCTGAACCTTCTGAAGTGCTTACTTTAAATCGGTATCACGTGCCAGGTGGGCAAGATGAAATTACCAATACTATAAAGGAATATGTTGGGGCAGGAGTGTTAGTCCCTACAACCACTCTATGCAATAATCCTTCCTGGCTAGTATGAAAGTCAAATGGGACATGGAGGATGACAGTGGAGCTGTCCCGGATACCATTACCTTAACAGAAAAGATCCAGATATATGATGGGACTAGGTACACAGTTATTGATATAGCCAATGCTTTCTTTGCTATCCCAATAGATTCAAAACAATGGGACCGATTTGATTTCACTTGGCAGGGCCTACAATATACTTTTACACACTGACCAAAAGGATATCTGCATAGCCCCACTATTTGTCATGGTATTGTGGTTGAATATTTGGATGAATTAGAGCTACCTGGTGTACAGCTTACCCATTACATAGATGATATTATGATACAGAGTAAAACTGTAGAAGAAGTGGAGAACAGTTTGACACTTTAAATTGAGCATATGAAAAGTAAAGGGTGGGAGATTAACCCTGCAAAGATTCAAGGGTCAGCATAAACCATAAAGATTTGGCATATATAATGCCGAATCAGGGGCTGTGAGAGATTCTCCTATAAGCCCGACAAAAGATTCAGGATTTTCCTATCCCCACCAATAAGAAAGAGGCCCCAAAGTTTATAGGATTATTTGGATATTAGCGACATCACATACTGTATCTAGGACAAATTTTGAAACCTTTATACAAAATTACTAGGAAAAAATATTAATTTTATTGGGGACTTGAGCAGAACAAAACTTTTGATGAAGTCAAGGCTGCTATACTATTGGCCCTAGATTTATGCAAAATGATCCAGTGGAATTATAAGTGATTGTATAGGATGAATATGCAAACTGGAGTTTATGGCAAATACAACAAAGCTGAAATGTACCCTTAGGACTTTGGTCTAGGAAACCCCTTTCATCTGGTGCTCAGTATGCCTTTTTTGAAAAGCAGTTGTTAACTGCATATTGGACTTTGGTACAGACTGAACAGCCAACTTTAGGCCATGAGGTAATACTGAGGCCTGGAATTCCAATTATGACCTGGGTAATGAGTATGCCAACTTCTCATAGAATTGGACATGCATAGGAATTACACATATGCACATAATTAAATAGAAATGGTATTTTCAGAATAGATCTAGAACAGGCAAAAGTGGAGTTTCTGCTTTACATGAATCTATACCAAACATAGATACCAAGGGAAATGATACACCCTTTGACCCAAAGTGACAGTTGTTACAGTCCTTGGTAAAATGGAATGAGGGATATGGTGGATTAACTGAAGGACAAATGAGACATGCCTGGTTTACTGATGGGACAGCAAAATACGTGGGCCACAGAAGACATTGGAAAGTGGTAGCCATGTACTAGGTGGACTTTGAAAAGTACTGGGATAGGTCGAAATAATCAATATGCTGGACTATTAGCAGTACACCAAGCTATCAAAACAGAACAAAGAGAACAGTGTCATGTATCCACTGATGCATGGGCGGTAAATGGATTAGCTACATGGATGCTCATGTGGAAAAATCAAAACTGGGAAATTCATGGCAAACAATTCTGGGACAAAGAATTATAGGAAGATATATGAGACATGTCTTTGGTTACTAATCTGTCAGTTTTTCATATAGATGCTCATGTGGCCCTCACCACGCCAGAATGTGAGTACGATGAACATGCTGATCAACTAGCAAAGATTACTACTCAACATATTGTCCCTACTCTGACACCAACTGATGATCCAGTACTAGCAAAATGGGTCCATCAAATGGCCAACTACTTAGGGGTCCAGGCCACCAGTGCTGTGAATATTACCTTGGCGATACACTCAGCAAAGGAAGAAGTGGATTGGCATAGCAAAGCAATGGTCCAGGTAGACAAGTCTAGTGAACAACAGTGACATTGAAGGGTGAAGGTGCCCTAGTGCTGAAGTTCCAGGGTGAGACTACACCTGAAGCATGCTACTAAAGTAGGGAGGGTGAAAGGCATAGGTTACAGGACAGAAAGTGCCCTTGGATAAAATAGAGGCCCTTTGTGGAACTCACGAATGGGTGAAGGGGCTGGCTTGGCAGGACGTTCCAGAGTGAAAAGTCTTTGTGGATTGACATTCCAGGGTGAGGTGGCCACAGACACAGAGGACATCCCCAAGGGATGACTACAGTTGCAGGACTGGTTTCACTTTCCAGTGAAGTCTAGACTCATTTACCAATTCAAGCCGGGGAAGGAACTATGAAAATTCTCTGACATTTCAGATGAATTATGTCAATTTGATGTTTCTCATATAGCTCTATTTTATATTGAGTTTGTATTGTCTTTCTATATGCTCTTATAATCTGAGAAGCAAATAGGCACAATTCCCTCAGTTCAGAAAAAAGAGGTATCCCACTTTCCTGAAATATCTGGTACTTTACAGGAATGACTAAACAGCACACAATTGAGCCATGGGACATTTGGCATAAAACTGTAGGTGATTCAACTGATCATTTTCTTTATTTTATTTGAATCTTCCCACTATTGCAAATTAAATTAATGAATAGTAGTCAACTGAAAAGTCTTATTGTGATCACATGGACTTTTGGTTTTGAGGGTAGCCATAAGTGATGGTTTCTGTCCACCCCCTCCTAAAATGGGTGGACCCAATTGGCAAATTAGACTAAAACAATTTGTATGGTTAATAAATTAAAAGTTTTATTGATAAAATTCTAAAAACATTATGATAATTAAGAAACAGAAGAATTATCTTTGGCTGACAGCAAGACTCCAGCTACAAAATGGTCATAAGTTCTATACTTAATAGACGACATAGGTAAGATTATGACTTCAAAATCTCCTAGAGAAAAATCTTAGAAGTTCAGGTCTGATTTAATGTTGTGTCTTGTTATATCTTCTGCGTGTTTCTGTTTGAAAATAAGTTTAGAAATGATGAGTTTTTTACTTCAGATAGAAAGGGCCCTTACACAATTTTAAAAATCTTTAAAAGAATGGCAAATATGTCTCTGTTTTGTCTGTTCTATTCGTGCTCTGTTCTAACCCATAACCAACAGGATCCTACTGAAGCCAAAGAAGGTTCCTTTGCATGACTGGAAATTTCTACCTCTGTTCTGTTGATAACCTTCACCTTCCTTTCCCTCAGTGAAAGGTCAACTGCCACTCAGTCCACCTCCCCCAAGAATTCTTGATCCCTACCTCTCCAAGGCTTGCTTTCTTTGGCCAAGGCTTTGCTATTGCTAGCATTTATGGCATGCCCAAGGCACTTATTTTCCCAAGATAGTCAATCTATCCCAGTCTGGGAGTTCTCTGAGGGCAGGGAAAAGGGACCTTGCTTATGCTTCCAGCCTCAGGAAAATGTTCAAGTAGGACTGTCACTGAAGCAGGTCAGAGTCATCACCCTGATTTCACAAATAGAATCAAACCATTCAGTGAAGGCATAGGATTTGATAAGAGGCAACGCCCATTCATTGAAGGGATCTGTTTAAGAAGTAGCCAGGGCATGGCCCCTTTAATGAGGCCAAGAAAAAGAAAGACGTCAGGCTGGGTGGGAAACAGAAACAGTTACTATTGATAAACACTCTAAAGCTAGGAGGGTCAAGAGGAGTCCTTAGGCAGAGGCCCATTGGTGTCCCAGTTTCAGAGTGCAGTAGGTTTAAGGTCTGGGGAGAGGACAGGACAGGACAGAAAAGGAGAAGGGGAAGAGAAGGGAAGGGAAAGGAAAAGAAAGGAAACAAAAGGAACCAGTAGAACTCGTCTCCTCTCCAAAGAACTGTAAATTTGGATGGCCAAAAGATGACCAGTTGACTTGGGTTTTACTGGCTCCTTTCCTTTCCTTCCCTTCTCTTCCTTTCTCCTATACTGATCTTCCACCCATGAACCTTGGCAATCAGAAAAGGAAGAGGCCAGGATGGAAGCCAGCTATCCTGGAAGACAAGAGAGACCCAGGCTCAAGGTCTAGGTCTATTTCCTCCTGGTTCTGTGCCCTTGACCATGTCCCTGCTCTCCTCTGGACCTCTGTTACGCTTTTCCTCAAAATGGGAGGTGGGACCAGAAGATCTCTGAGGTCTCTTTTAGGCCTCCATCCTATTCAAACTTACAAGCCCATTCAGACTCTCCCCTCATGATCATACTCCCCTGCTCCTTAGTACTACATATCCCCTCTTGTCCCCTATTCCTTCTGACAAAATCCTGTTAATCTAACGCTTTTTCTTTGAGCAGCCCCAAATCAGCAAGTTCTGCCCTTATTCTAACCCTAAAGATTGGAATAAAACCAATGGTTCTTCCTGGAACAGCCTCTTGAACCACAGGTGCCCTTTCCCCATGTCACAGGGACTGTCAAACCTAAATATCCAAGGGAGTGTAAAGCCAGAGTCCTTTAAGGACTCCTTGTGGACCGTTTACCTACCATGGACAGCAGTCCTGTGCTCTGAGGCTTATGCTTCCTGGCCCCTAGACTCCCATCTTCAGGAGACTGAGCCTCAGATGGTCTCTGAGCTGGTCTGTGGGCATCTTTCGTCCCTTTGGTATCCACTCCCAGCTCTCACAGTCTTCAACGAGTCACCAGCCAAGCACAGCTGAGCCTGGGCAAAGTGGACCCTTCTGCTGAGCTCCAAGGATGATGACGTCAGCTCTGACCTTTGTCAGTCAGGAATCCCCTTCCTCCAAGCCCTCCCCTCCCTTCCTTTGCTCTCTTCAGGCATCCCACTCACAGGACCTGTAGTCAGCATCCCTTTCTCCCCCACCCCCTAGGGCTCATTTACACCACCCCATAAGACCTTCTCCCGATTTCCCCTCACTCCCTCATCGCTGCCCACTTGGCTCGAGCAGCCGGTGGGTTTACCTGACTTGTCATTCAGGGAGCAGGGCATGGAAGGAAAGGAACCCACAGAGACAAGACTGACACTCAACAATCCTTTGTGCCTGTCCAGAAGGTTATCTACCTCCCTTTCTTCAAAACCACTGGGCCTTGATATTCTTACTCATGAATGCTTAAATCTTTCCTCTGTATATTCATGTAAGGGAGTGGTAACCTACCATTCTGTCTCTCTATCCCTCTTTACCAGTGCTGGTTGATTCTCTTTATAATGGTATATATGGGAGTGTCTGTGTGCATGATTACATCATATATATATATATGAAAGACTCGTATTTCATTTATATATACATATATACTTTCTTGATCTATATATACTTATATATGCCTACTGAAATATTATGAAATATTATGAAATATAATTCCATACTTATGTAAATGAATGTGTAGATAATATATTAGAACTCACATGTATGAGTAAAAAGAATATATTCATGCTATTAAGTACTGAAGTTCTTTCTCTTCATTAGTATGTGCATAAAATAGCTTATATTTTCTATAAATTCATTTATATTAACATATTTTGTCTCAAGAAAATTAGTAACCATGCTTTTTTCTCCTAAGTATATGAGCACTCACATATTCACTCTCTAGTCATGTCTATGAGTATCCATATTCTCTCTCTCTCTCTCTCTCTCTCTCTCTCTCTCTCTATATATATATATATATATATATATTATATATATATATGTATGTATGTATACACACTTATGCCTGTATACATTCAGTTTCTATTTTAATTTTATTTTTTGAATTTTATTTATTTCAAAATTTTATTTATTAGTTTTATTAGGAGAATTTTAATTCTCCTATATCCTATATTCTTTCTATATTCTCAAAAGTGTTCCTCTGTTTCTGTCCCTTCAAGAGAATATAGGAAAAGTTCTTGTCTATTTACACACAGAGTATATCAGTAATTCTATATAGGAATGTAGACAGAGAATAAGGTATATTCAATAAATTGAATTGGTACTCATAAAGTACTCATTTAAGAATATAGAAAGACTATATAATGCTCATATAATGCAAACATATAGAAAAATAGATGAATAATCATATAAAGGAATCTAAAAAGAACAGATACTACATTTATATGCACTGAATGCATGATTGTTAACTTAGAGATAGATCTATCGACCAATTGAGAGTGTATGAAAGAATCCATGTATATCTGTAGAGAAGATATACGAGTATTACTATATGAACATCAAGGGACTATGGAGGAATACATAAAGAGAACATACCAGGACTCAAATGAATCGATGTAGTGAGAGAAGAGGTGATTACTCATACAAATAAACATGTAAAATAGGAATGCTTATCTAAGATGAGATATGTCTAAATATTCCATCCTTTTCCATGAGATTTTCCTTAGAAAATAACCTTGTTTTGCCTTTGTCTGACCAAATTTTGCCCTTCCAAGTCAATCAGATGTTTCTGAAGGCTCATTTTAGACTCCGGTTTGTCTCCTCACCATGATTACCGATTTATAGAGATCAAATATTTTTGTTTGAAATTATTGTACCAGAGGTGCACACACACATGTGTGTGATAGTATGTGTAAATATGGGAGAGTATGTAAATATTTAGTATTTCTGGGTGTGCTACCATATTCAGCATGTCCAAGGCACCTTTTCCACCATTAACCAGGAGGTCTCTGCAGGCAGGAAACAGTCACCTGACGCAGACTAACACCTCCCAGCAACTGGAAAATATTCAGTTAAGGCTCTGAGGGAAGCCGCTAGGAGACATCTGCCTCATTTCATATATGGAAGAAACCCATTCAGGGAAAGCATGAAATTTGCTCAGTCTCACACTGCTTAATACACATCATGCTTGCCCAAAGTTGGTGGGTGAAGGAGTGGTTGGTTTGTCCTTCACTTAACCACACAGTCATAACTGAATATTCCCAGAACCCCTACCTCTATGAGGAACCTGTCCCCTGGCTCCTAGCAAGTGCCTTCTCAGAAGTAATTGACTCATGAAGCTTAGATGTCAGAGGAGGAAATGACAGAAGCCAGTTAGCCTGGTAGGCAAAAGAGACTCAGGCTTAAGGTCTAGATCTGCCCCTCTCTGGTTCTGTGGTCTTGGCCATGTCTTTTCCTTCCTCTTGAAAAGTTACTCTTTTCTCAGATGAGGAGGTTGGACCAGATGACCTCTGGGGTCTCTTTTAACCTTCCATTCTATTCAAAACCGGAAGCCCATTCACACTTTCACAACATGACCTTATTCCCCTAAACGCCTCATCCCAATATCTATTATTTGCCACCACTGAGAAAACTGTTAGTCTTATCCTTTCCCTTTTGGGAGCCATCAGTCAGGAAGATTAATCTAACTTCAAAGATTAGAATAAAACCCATGGTTCATCCTGGACTGGGGGTGGGGAGGGGAGAGGAGTGGAAGGGTAATATCCAATAGGGACCAGTTCTGGACTGATTTCCTAGCATGGGCAGGAGTCCTGGGCTCTGGGGCTTATGTTTCCTGGCCATTTGTCTCCCATGCTCAGGACCCCGAGCTTTTATGGGCTGTAGGCTCATCACTTGGCATCTTTTTCACAGATGTTGACTCCCAGTCCTCGGGGTCCTCAGGAAAACACCAGCCAAGGCCCGCTGGGGTTGGGAGCTCTCACTGAGCCCTGGGGACTCAGAAGTTCTTTTCCCACCACAGCCTCCTGTCGTTCGACTGGCCCCCAACAGGCACCCCACTCACTCCTCTACCTAGAGTCAGAGTCCCTCCACCCTACACTCTCTAAGGTTCAATTTCCCCTCCCCACTACCGCTACAGGTGTCTAGAGCAGGTTTCTCAACTGTGGTCACTTGGGGAGCTAGAGAGAGGACCCTGGGACCAGGATTAATGCCCTACGACCCTCTGCTGTTCCTCCAAACGTCCCTCTTTCTCCCTCTTCAAACCATTGGACTTCCTGTATCCTTATCCATGAGAGCTCAAAATTTCCCCCTATATGTTCCTATAAGGCAGTAACTTTCGATTCTCTCTCTCTATTACACTTCATGAGTACGATATGATTCTCTTCATAATAGAATGTGTATATGTGTGTATACATATATATGAAAGAACTAATATTTTCTTTCTATATTCATTCACACGTATTCTCACATATCATTACAGTCTCCAATAAATTCATATTGTACTGCACTCTGAACCGGGGACTCCAATGGTCCCCTGCCTAAGGGTTCCTCTACACCCTCCTAGCTTTAGAGTGACTACCAACAGTAACTGTGGCTGTTTCCCACCCAACCTGATGTCTTTCTTTTTCTTTGCCTCATTAAAGGGGCCCTGGCTACTTCTTAAACAGTTCTATTCAACGAATAGGCATTGCCACACCCTAAGTGAGTACCTGCAAAGACTTGGGCCTAAAGGGCCCAAGGTCTCCCAGTGCATCCTGGGTCATCTCCAGTCATCCTGAGGAATATCAAGTCACTGGATTCAGATGGCTCTGGAGAAGTGAAGCTAGTGACCTGCACAGCCCTCACTCACTCAAAACAAAGTCAAGTGCAAGTCATGTCATCGTTACTCTAATGGCATGATCTTCTTTGGCAAAGAAGGACGAAAACGATTTATGTCAAAGAATATACAGAGAACATGACAACTCATATATGTAAAGACAGAGTATGTATTTGTGAATATAAGAATCACCTTCTTTCTCTTCATTCCTAGGTTTCAGTGCTTATTTATGCTATCTATAAATTTATTTATATTATTTATTAATTATATTGCCTCTAAAACATTAATAACCATTTTCTCTATTCCTACTTTATATGTACTCACAAATTCACTCTTTTTCATTTGTATGGCCAGTCATATTCTCTGGATTCTCGAATACATATGTGTAAATCCTCTCCGCATATTCACCTTAAGAATTCTCCTATGTCCTCTCTATATTCCTAAAAGTATTGCATCCTTCTTTCCTTTTGACAAAACATATGAAGAGTCCTGTCCGTGAGCACACAAGGTATATCAGGATTCATAGAGAATAAGAGTACTTGTACGTAGAAGAAGAACAATGCATACTCATGATTTAAGTACATGATTTAAGAATATAGAAATACTATATGAGGGTTCATCCATGTGAACGTAAAGAGAAAACATATAAATAATCCTAAATACGAGTCAGAGACACTATGCCGAATACGTGATTGCTCATGTATATGTGACTGAAGAGAGTATACAGGGGAAATCATATATATTGATTCATTTATAGAGAGGACACCTGAGCACTTCGATACGAATAACCAAGGAGTATAGGAGAGTATTCATACTTTCAATCCACAGACAGAGCACAGTAATGCTCATACGTATAGATCAATAAAGAGAAGAGGACACTACTTGTACATGTCAAAATATAAATGGAAGATAAGCATCCTCATCTAGGAGGGCATATGTCTAAAATTTCCATCATCGGTTTCCATAAGAGTTTCCTCAGGAGATAAGGTTTTTAGCCCACTTTGTCTTTGGCTGCCCTACCTCTTCATGTCCCAAGCCAATCACATATTTCTGAAGGCACTTTTAAGACTCTCTTTTTTATCCTCATAGTAATTGCTAATTGATATATGTTGGTGCTGAAGAACCTGGGGATCCAGGTAGACCGCTACATTGCCTCAGAGGTGTGTGAGGACTCCATCACTGTGGGCATGGTGAGGCACCAAGGGAAGATTACTTACATGGTGGACATCCACAATGTCACACAGAAGCACATACAGGAATGGGGCCTTTCGATTTGGTGATTGGTCTCTGAAATGACCTTTCTATTGTGAACCTTACTGAGAAGGGTCTCTATGAGGGCACTGGACAGCTCTTCTTTGAGTTCTACCACCTTCTCCCCGAAGCCCGACCCAAGGAGGGTGATGACCGCCCCTTCTTCTGGTTCTTTGAAAACGTGGTGGCCATGGGCGTCAGTGATAAGCGGGACATCTCATGCCTTCTAGAGTCCAACCCTGTGATAATTGGTGCCAAAGAAGTGTCAGCAGCACACAGGGCTTGCTAATTCTGGGGTAACCTTTCCGGTATGAACAGCCCATTTGCATCGATGGTGAATGATAACTTGGAGCTTCAGGAGTGTTTGGAGCATGGCAGGATAGCAAAGCTCAGCAAAGTGAGGACCATTACAACTAGGTCAGACTCCATCAAGCAGGGCAAAGACCAGCATTTTCCCATCTTCATGAATGAGAAAGGGGACATCTTATGGTGCACTGAAATGGAGAGGGTCTTTGGCTTCCCAGTCCATTATACGGATGTCTCCAACATGAGCTGTTTGGCAAGGTAAAGACTGCTAGGCCGGTCATAGAGTGTTCCTGTGATCCTGTGATCTCTTCGCCCCTTTGAAGGAATATTTTACCTGTGTGTAAGGGGCATGGAAGTGAACTGGGATAGTGACATCTAATAAAAGCAAAACCACAAAGAACGAGAGGATGGAGAGAAGTATCAGCCCCTAGAAGAGAAAAAAAGGAATTTCAAACAAACAAACAAACAAAACACAAAAAACCCACCACAGACAGGAAAACATCCGCAAAGCTATTGTCAAGCAAAAGGGTTGGACGTCATCTCCTGTTTTCTCAGTGTTAGACTTTGATCTTATTTAAAAAACAAAACCAAAAAAAAAAAAAAAAAGAAAAGAAAAAGCTTTTTCTTGCCTCTTCTGAGAAATAATTTGCCGCATTCCATTTCTCCCTTTCCCCTCCCAATATATTCTCTCTTATCCCTAAATTTTATTTTTTAGATATCATCCTTTCCTATTCAACTCACCCTGTGCTGTCTGTCTATCTATCTATCTAAACCCTCCCACTCACCAAATACTGAGAAAAGTTTCAGGAGTTACAAATATTATGTTTCCATGTAGGAATGTAAACAATTCAGCTTTAGTAAGTCCCTTATGATTTTTCTTATCCTGTTTCCTTTTCATGCTTTTCTTGATACTTCTATTTGAAAGTCAAATTTTCTATTCAGCTCTGGTCTTTTTTATCAAGAATGCTTGAAAGTCCTCTATTTCATTGAATGACCATCCCCTCCCCCCAAAAAAATATTTAGTTTTCAGCTTAGTTTTGCTGAGTAGGTGATTCTTGGTTTTAATCCTACTTCCTTTGACTTCTGCAATATCATATCCCAAGCCCTTCAATCCCCTGATTTAGAAGCTGCTAGATCTCGCGTTATCCTGATTGCATTTCAACAATAGTCGAATTGTTTCTTTTTGACTCCTTGCAATATTTTCTCCTTGACCTGGGAACTCTGGAATTTGGCTACAATATTCCTAGGAGTTTTTTCTTTTTGAGTCCCTTTCAGGAGGTGATTGGTGGATTCTTTCAATATTTATTTTACCTTCTGATTCTAGAATATCAGGGCAGTTTTTCTTGATAATTTCATGAAAGATGATGTATAGGCTCTTTTTTTGATCATGCTTTTCAGGTAGTCTCATAATCTTTAAATTGTCTCTGTTGGATCTGTTTTCCAGGTCGGTTGTTGCTCCAATGAGATATTTCACATGGTCTTCTACTTTTTCATTCTTTTGGTTTTGTTTTGTAATTTCTTGTTTTCTCATAAAGTCATTAGCTTCCATCTGCTACATTCTAATTTTTAAAGAACTACTTTCTTCAGTGAGCTTTTGAACCTCCTTTTCCATTTGGCTAATTCTGCTTTTTAAAGCATTCTTCTCCTCAGTGGCTTTTTGCACCTCTTTTGCCATTTGAGTTAGTCTATTTTTAAAGGTGTTATTTTCTTTAGCATTCTTTTATCTCCTTTAACAAGCTATTGACTCCCTTTTCATGATTTTCTTGCATTGCTCTCATTTCTTTTCCCAATTTTTCCTCCACCTCTCTTACTTGATTTTCAAAATTCTTTTTGAGCTCTTCCAAGTCCTGAGACCATTGGATATTTATTTTGGAGGTTTTGGATGCAAAAGCCTTTACTTTTATGTCTTCCTCCGATGGTATGCACTTTTCTTCCTCATTTGAAAGGATAGAAGAGAATACCTGTTCACCAAGAAAGTAACCTTCTATAGTCTTGTATTTTTCCCCTTTTGGTGGCATTTTCCCAGCGAGTTACTTGATTTTTTTAGTCCTTTGTCAAGTGAAGAGCATACTGTAGGGACTTGTAAGTTCTCAGTTCCTCCAAGGTGGTACAGTCGATGGACAGGAGCTTCCTGCTCTCCTGATCTGCACTCTGGTCTGGGAGCAATCACAAGCTTTTCTGCCCAGGATACACTAGAATTCCCTCTCCAGACCCTCTACCAGCTCCACCATGTCTTCCAGCACTCCTCCTCACCCCAGGACTGTCACTCAGGACTGAGATCCTGATCAGCTGCTTGACTCCCCCAGGAGCTTTAGGCTGAGGCCTCTGAAAATGAACACTGCAGCAGCAACCACTTTCACCCTCGGGGCAGACCACATTCCCTTCTCTCCAGGTGAAAGCACTTTCTCTCTGACCGTTAAAGCTGCCTTTGGCATTTGAGTAATCTGAGAATTGCAGTTACTTCCAGGGATTCTGCTCCCTGCGGCCTCCTCTAGTCCTGTCCATGCTGTGCCACATGCCCAAGGCTGGACTGTGCTCTGTTCTGAACCCGATGTCATAGACATTTCCTGTTGACCTTCCAGGCTGTCTTGGGCTGGAAATTTATTTCACTCTGCCATTTTGTGACCTCTGCTGTTCTCGAATTTGTTTAGGTATTTTTTTACACGTATTTTATGGGCTATAGGTGGAGACCTTGAGTGGGTGAGTCTTTCTACTCAACCATCTTGGCTCTGCCTTACTTGATTTTCAAAATCCCTTTTTGAGCTCTTTCATGGCTTGAGACTAATTCATATTTTTCTTGGAGGTTTTGGATGGAGGAGCTTTGACTTTGTTTTCTTCTGTTTGCATGTTTTCATCTTCCTTGTCACCAAAGTAAGAGTCTGTAGTCTGATTCTTTTTCTGGTTTTTGCTTATTTCCACAGGCATTTACTTGACTTTTGAGCTCTTTGTCAAGATAGTTCTCTGCTTCCAATTGGGATGCAGGGATGTACTGTCAGCCACTTGATTTCCCCCACAATCTGTGGGCCTAGAGCTCCAGAAATAATCACTCCTTCTGCTGTAACTGCTTCTGCTGTGGCTGCCTTGGGTCCCTCTCCACTCCCCTGCAGCTGGGGCTGGACCACTTCACTCTCCGACATTGGTCCCACAGGCTTCTTGCAATGACCTTCCAATTTGTCCTCAGCGTTTTGGGGTCATAAAGTCTGGAAACCGCCACAGGTGCCCGATATTCATTCCCCCTGAATCCTCCTCAGGTCCCCTCTGTGGCAGCATGACCCATACTGGACTGCTCCCTGCCCCCACTCTGGCATCATAGACACTTCCTGGCTACCTTCCAGGATGTCTTGGGCTGCAGATTTGCTTCACTTTGTTATTCTGTGGGTCCTGCAACTTCAGAATTTGTTTAGAGCCATTTTTTGTGGACGTTTGGCTGGGCCTGGGGGCAGCACTCTGGAAAGCTGGTGCTGTTATTCCACTATCTTGACTCCGCCCCCTACTACTTATTTTTTTATTCCTCTATTCTCCAGTGTTTTCAACAGGAATGGGTATGGTAATTTGTCAAAAGTTTTTTCTCCATCTATTAAGATGTCATATGCTTTCTGTTAGTATTATTGTTGATATGATCAATAATTCTGATAATTTTCCTAATATGTACCAGTCATGCATTGCTGGTATCAATCCTGCCAGATTGTAATGTATTATTCTCATGATAAGTTGATGTAATCTTTTTGCTACTTTCATTTAAAATTTTTGCCTCTACATTCATTAGGGAAATTCATCTATAATTTTCTTTCTCTGCTTTGGCTCTTCCCGGTTTAGGTATCAGAACCGTATTTATATCATAAAAGGAAACTGGTTGAACTCCTTCATCAATTTTCCCAAATAGTCTACATGGTATTAGAAGTAACTTTTCTTTAAATGTCTGACAGAATTCAGGTGTAAATCCATCTGGCCTTGGAGACTTTTTCCCAGGGACTTCATTGATGGCTTGTTCAATTTTGTTTTTCAAAAATGGAGTTATTTAAGTATTTTATTCCTCTTCTGTTAATCTGTGTAATTTATTTTTTTAATATATTCATCCATTTCATTAAGATTGTCAAAAGTATGGGCATACAGTTGAGGGAAGTTATATCCAATTATCGTTTTAATTTCCTCCTTGTTGCAGGTGAGTTCATACTTTTCACTTTTGATACTGGTAATTTTGTTTCCTTCTTTCATTTTTTTAAATCAAATTGACCAAAGGTTTACGAATTTTATTGTTTTTTTTATAAAATCAACTCTTACTTTTATTTACTTGTTCAATAGTTTTCTTTATATCATTTTATTAATCTCTCTTTTGGTTTTCACTATTTCTAATTCGTTATTTACTTGGGCATTTTCAATTTGATCTTTTTCTAGCTTTTTCAGTTTCATGCCCCATTCATTGATCTCCTCTTTCTCTGTTCTGCCCCTAAGAACTAATTTTGCATTGTCCCATAAATTTTGGTAGGTTTTTAGCTCATATGGAATAACAAGCTTATTTTTCCCCCTGTTTGCCTTTTTATGCCTCTATTGACCCTTGTCTTTGAAGAAAAAATTTTCCATTGTGCTCTGACTTTTTCATCTTGAAGGTCTGGAAATCCATTTCATTGAATGTCCATCTCCTTGCCTGAAATGTGATACTCAGTTTTCCTGGGTCCTTGGTTGTAGTCCAAGCTCCTTTGCCTTGTGGAATATCATATTTCAATCCCTCTGATCTTTTAATGTAGAAGCTTCAAGGTCCTGTGTGATCCTGACTGTAGCTTCTCAATATCTGAATTGTTTCTTTCTGACTGCTTGAAACATTTTCTCCTTAACTTGATAGTTCTGGAATATGGCAACAAGATTCCTCTGTGTTGTCAGTTTGGGATCTCTTTCAGAAGGTGATCAGTGGATTCCTTCTTTTTTTTCTTTTATTATTTCCAGTGTTCTAAAATCACTAACACATAACTTAGATTTTTTTCCTCCCTCCTTCTCCCTCCCACATAACTCCCCCCACCCTCCCCAAGA
Source organism: Notamacropus eugenii (assembly GCF_028372415.1). Lineage (NCBI taxonomy): Eukaryota > Metazoa > Chordata > Mammalia > Diprotodontia > Macropodidae > Notamacropus > Notamacropus eugenii. Next base: position 12,556,559 of record NC_092879.1, on the reverse strand, counting down.
TGGCATACAATTTTGTATAGGTTCTACACGTACATTCCTATTAAATACATTTTCACCATAATTGTGTTGTATAAAAGAATTAAAATGAATGGGAGAAATCATATAGCAAACCAAATCATAATACAAAAGAAAATCATCTGCTATATTCTGCAATTGAATTCCATAGTTCTTTCTCTGGATGCAGAAGGCATTTTGCCTTAAAAGACCGTTGGGAATTTTTCAAGTCCTTGCATTGTAATGAAGATCTAAATCTACCAGAAAAAAATCCTCATACACTGTAGTTGTTGTTAATGATTTTATGAGAAATTAAGAAAGTATAAAACAAACCAGAAGAATGAAAAAATAGAAGACATTGTGAAGCACCTCATTGAAAAAGCAACTTACTTGGAAAATGGATCCAGGAGAGAGAATTTTAAAATCCATGATCAAAACAAGAGCCTAGACATCATCTTTCAAGAAATTATAAAGGAAAACTGCCCTGAATATTTTAGAATCAGAAGGTAACATAGAAATGGAAAGAATCCACCAATCACCTCGTGAAATAGAGCTCCATAGGAAAACTCCCAGGAATATTATAGCTAAATTCCAGAGATTCCAGGTCAAGGAGAAAATATTTCAAGGAGCCAGAAAGAAACAATTCAAGTATTGTGGAAACACAATCAAGATAACACAAGACTTAACAGCTTCTAAATTAAGGGACCAGGGTCTAGAATATGATATTACAGAGGTCAAAGGAGATAGGATTAAAGTCAAGAATCGCCTTCCCAACAAAACTGAGTATAGTACGTCAGGTGGAAAAATCGGAACTTCAGTGAAATAGAGGACTTCCAAGCATTCTTGTTGAAAAGACTAGAGCTGAAGAGAAAATTTGACTTTCAAATACAAGAATAAAGAGAAGCATGAAAAAAGGTAAACGGGAAAGAGAAATCATAAGGGACTTATTAGAGTTGAACTGTTTGCATTTCTACATGGAAAGATAATATTTGCAACTCATGAGACCTTTCTCAATATCAGGATAGTTGGAGGGAATACATATATATGTGTGTGTATGTATGCACACACACACACATGTATATTATATATACATATATATATGTGTATATATATATATATATATATAGCATTCGTTCATGTATATGTATGGAGAGACAGAGACAGTGCGCACAAAGTAAGCTGAATATGATGAAGGGATGATATCTAAAAATAATATTAAGTGTTGAGAGAATGTACTGTGTGTATGTTCGTCCTTCGTTGCCAAAGAAGACCATGCCATCAGAGAAATGATGACATGACTTGCACTTGACTTCGTTTTCAGTGACTGAGGACTATGCAGGTCACCAGCCTCACTTCTCCTCCAGAGCCATCTGGATCCAGTGACCAGATATACATCAGGATGACTGGAGATGACCTAGGATGAGGCAATTGGGGTTAAGTGACTTGTCCAAGGTCACACAGCTAGTGAGTGTCAAGTGCCTGTGGTGAGATTTGAACTAAGGTCCTCCTGACTCTTGCACTGGTGCTCTATCCACTGCACCACATAGCTGCCCCAGAGGAATGTAATAGGAGAAAGAGAAATGGAGGGAGAGAATATAATAAATCATCTCACATAAAAGAGGCAAGAATGAACTTTTACAATGGAGGGGAAGAGGGAGAAGGTGAGACAGAATAACTGAACCTTACTTTGGTTGGATTTGACTTCAGGAGGAAATAACATACACATTCAATTGGGTATGGAAATTTATCTTACCCTACAGGAAAGTAGGGGAAAAGGGTTAGGGTTACAGAATATGGTCTATACTTTTCTTTCTCCACTTGGATTCCACCCAGTTGAGGCATCAAGACCATATTTATATGATATAAGGAATCCCCATCTTTATCTGTTTCTTAAAGTGTTTAGGTAGAATTGTAATTAATTATTTTTAAATGTTAGTTAGAATTTACATTTAAATATATTTAATCCTAGCTTTTTGTTTTCGTGGCAAAGTTATTTTGGCTTCTTTGTTTTCTGTCTCTGAGACCGGGCGATTTAGATAGTCTAATTATTCTTTTATTGGTCTGTGTTCCAGAAAGGAATTCTTCTACAAGCCCATGGACTTCTGCCAGAAGAAGCTCTGCTTGGGCTCCACCAGACCATGCCATCCACAGCCATGGCTCCACGGACTTCCTAGATTGCTATTTGAATTTCTCCTATAACCTTCCAAGGTCCTTATTCAATCACTCACTTATTCAGTAGGCTTTTATTAAATATCTACTATGATTGAGTGCTGAAGATAGAAAGAAATACAAAACACAGTCTTGGTCTCAAGGAGCCCATAGTCTAGTGGGGGAGAAAGGTCTTCTCTCTCAGTACTGGAGGTTTCACACCAAGTCCTGATCCAGAAATGCTGGCAGAGGTCTCTCTGTGTATTTCTTGTTCAGTTTTCACTTTGAAGATGTTTTAGTTTTAGGGGTTTTGGGGGAATGGGGGTTGGGAGAGGTTGGAAGTCAGGAAGCATCCAGCCAAGAAACAGTGGTAAAACATGGAAAGAGTATAATGCTGTATAATAAGGGGACTAATAGAAGTGAAGGCAGATTGTGGGATAGGGTAATCTGTAGCAAACAGCGTTGTCAAGGGATAGGTCAAAGGAGAGAACAGAATAAATGGGGGCACAGGACAGGATAGAGGGAAATATAGTTAGTCTTTCACAACGTAATTGTTCTGGAAGTGTTTTGCAAGACTACACATTTTTAACATATGCAGAATTGATTGCCTTCTCAATGAGGGTGGGTGGAGAGAGGGGAAGGGAGAGTATGTGAAACTCAAAGTTATTAAAAATGAATGCTAAAAAATTATTTTACATGCAACTAGGAAATAAGATATATAGACAATATAGAAACCTATCTTGCCCTACAAGAAAACAGAAGGGAAGGGGATATGGGGGGGGGGGGTGATAGAAGAGAGGGAAGATTGGAGGAAAAGGTAATTAGAATATATACTGTATTGGGGTGGGGGAAGGGGGAGAGATGGGGAGAAAATTTAAAATTAAAAATTTTGTGAAAATGAATGCTGAAAACTGAAAATAAATAAATTTATTTTTTTAAAAAATTAAGAATATCAAGGAAATTCAAGGGAAAAATGGTAAGAAAAGGGACATGGAGCAACAGATCTTAAAACTACATTACACAACGGGTAATCTTTAAAGCAATTTGGTGTTTTGTAAGAAAGAGATAGGTTCACCATTGGAATATTAGTGTGGTACACAATATACTGAAACAAAAGAGCCCCAAACCAAATCTTTGACAAATCTAAAGATCCTATCTTTGAGAGATCTCATTGTTTGATAAAAACTGTTGGGAAAACTGGAAAGTAGTATGACATAAACTAGACATATACAAACATCTCATGGAGAAGACGAAGACAAGCTCCAAATGGGTATGTTACATAGACATAAAGGGGAACATCTGAAACAAATTAGAGAAGCATGGAAGAAATTATCAAAAGTCATGACAAAGGAAGAGATAGCCATTTTCATGGGAGGTAAAAAGAATAATTTGGATTATATAAAATTACATAAAATTGTACAAATAAAACCAGAAGAGATATGAGAAGTGGGGGGAAATCTTTGTAACAAGTTTTCTTTTTAATAAAAGTCTCATTTCTAAGACGTACAACAAACTGACTCAAATTTGCAAAATTAAATCATAGGACCATTAATAAATGACAAAAATCATATAGATAGGCAATTTTTAGAGGAAGAAATCCATGCCATTAATAACAATTTGAAGAAAGGATTCTGGGTCACAACTAATTAGAGAAAAACAAATTGAAAGAACTTTGATGTACTACCTCAACCTCATTAGACTGCCTGTCAGAAAAAAGGGGAAATTATCAGTGCTGGAAGGAACATGGTAAAACAAGTACTTTTATGCACTATCCATGGAACTATGCACTGGTTTAGCCATTCTGGAAAGCAATTCGGAACTATGCCTAGACAAGCATGAAAGTATCCATACTCCAAGAAGATGAGAAAACATCTTTGCAACAAATTTCTCTGATAACTTCTCATTTCTAAGATTCAACTGATTCAAATTCACAGGAATGAAAGCCACAAATTTAACCACTAAAATGGAGGACTTGACATTTTGTCTAACTTACTCAACCTTTTGTACCTCTCCAAAAAAGAAATTATGCACCAAAGAAAAAGAAACATCCATTGTCTCCATGATACACGGCACCTACAATCGAAAAGAAATGTCAAAAATTAAAGCAAAAAATAAAGACAAAAAAAATCAATGAATGAAACTAAGATCACTCCACCCCTCCTCCCACTCCAAACTGTTTCCAAAATGGCTACACAAGCTGACCCATAGGGGTTCACAACAAAACCATCCCCATACCCTGGTTTCTCCTCCCCCTTTCCAGTGTTGTGGAGAATTTGGCCTCAGGTTGTACCAATATGCTCTGGACAGCACATACTAGACTACAAAAGCCTAACTGCGACACACAGCCATCATCTTGGTGGGTAGCATTCTGTGCTGCCAAAAACATCTTTAAGAGGGTCAGGAACACAGAGAAAATGGCAAGACATATGTCTGGGACTAAAACAGAGCTCAACCCCCTCCATCCAAACCCCATCCTCCTCCCAGTGCCTCAGAGACCCAATTTATTAAAATTAACCCTTAAAGGAAGAGCAGGGTGGTTCTCTTAGAAGCCAGCGCTAGGTCAGAAAACCAAGCCACAGAGGGAAGGGGATAATAGGATATAGTGTTCTTTCCTATTCCTATTCCTAAAGAAGAAATTTTTACATAATATGAATTTTCCCAATGATGTGAAGGAAGTGAGGGTCAGAGGTAGAAAGGAGGGTGTGTATACATGGAGAGAGAGAGAGAGCTAGCATACATTAAAGTATTTATGGGGTCTAGAAGAGAGAAGCAAGGGCAGAAGGAACAAACTAGTGCCAAGGTCAGCCATGTGGAGGTCTGGTTAGAACTGACAAAAAGAACATGTGAGGGGACTGACAAGTGGGAACCTCATACAAACACAAACTGGAGCAGATAGGCAATATGTGGGGGCCAGGAATAGACCTACTGTAACTAAGCTCAGATGAACAGAAGATAGACACAGGGGGGTGAGAGAGATGGGCTGGTTGGTGGAGTGGGGCAAAGGCCTCCTCTCTCAGTACTGGAGGTTTCATGCCAAGTCCTGATCCAGCAATTCTGACAGAGGTCTCTCTGTGCATTTCTTCTTCACTTTTCACTTTGAAGATGTTTAAGTTTCAGGGGTTTGGGGGGGATGGGAGTTGGGAGAGGTTGGAAGTCAGGGAGCACCCAGCCAAGAAACAGTGGCACAATATGGAAACAGTACAATACTGTAAAATAAAGTTAACATAGGTGGTTTTGTGGAATGAGGATTTCTTTCAGAGTTCCTTATGTAGAATTGAACTTGTATAATGTGAATTTACCTAAAGGGAGAACTGTTTGTATTCCTTTATATTCCCATTCGGTATTTTCCACAGGTCTGTCATAGCTAACTTTTTAAAGATTCTATTCATCTCCTTGACTTCTTTCTTATTTATTTTATGGTTAGGTTTATCTAGCTCTGAGAGGAGAAAGTTGAGGTCCCCCATTACTATATTTTTACTATTTCCTCCTGTAATTTAACTTTTAAGAATTTGGATGCTATGCCATTTGCTGAATATATATATTTAATATTAACATCACTACACTAACATACTGTCTTTTAGCAAGATGTAGTTTTCCTGTTTATTCCTTTTAATTAAGTCTATTTTTGCTTTTGGTTTATCTGACATCATGATTGTTACCCTTGTCTTTTTTATTTCTGGTGAAGCACAATAGATGCTGCTGCAGAACCTTATTTTAAATCTGTATGTTTCTCTCTGTTTCAAGTACATTTCTCGTAAAAAAAAAAAAAAAACCAACCACATATTCTTGGATTCTGGCTAATCCATTCTGTTATCTGCTTCTGTTTTAGGGGGGAGTTCATCTCATTCACATTCACAACTATGATTATTAACTGTGCATTTCCTTCTATTCTATGTTCTGTGTATTCTCTCTCTCTCTCTCTCTCTCTCTCTCTCTCTCTCTCTCTCTCTCTCTCTCTCTCTCTCTCTCTCTCCCTCTCTCTCTCCTTTCTGATCTTTAAAGTGTGTTTTGTTTCTGACTTCTGACCACTGCCTTCTTTTATCTGACTCAATTTTGAGTCCCTCTTTCTCTTATTCCTTTCCACACCGACTTCTCTGTTAGGGAAGATAGGTTTAAATGACCTGTTGATTGTGTTTGTGTGTGTGTGTGTGTGTGTGTGTGTGTGTGTATGTATAAACACATACATATTCCCTTATAGAAAGGTACACAGCTTAACCTTCTTAATTTCCCTTGTGATTTCTCTTTCATATTTACTTTTTTATGCTCCTCTTGAGTCTTGCATGTGAAAGTCAAATTGTCTATTTAGCTCTAATCTTTTCATCAGAAATGCTTGAAATTTCCTGATTTCATTAAATATTCATTTTTTCCCTTGAAGAACTATAATCCTTAGAGAGTAATCTTGTAGTAACCAGCATGTTTTCAGATACTGTGTCTCTAGTCACAAGTGTCTTCCCTGCTGAATTTTCTGAAACTAGATGTGTTTCCCCAGAAAGAAAGCCTGTAGTAAAAAGAATGTTCTTAGAGACAGTGATTTCAACCAAAAATATATTCACCTCTGAATATTATGGAGTTATACTTTCTTATTTTCCCTGAAACAAAAAGTATTATTTGTCACACATATTAGCCCTCAGGACGGAAAGGAGGAGAGGGAGAAATACATGGGATATTTTATGTAAGAAATAGAAATTATATTATAAGAAAGAAGTCAAGAATCTCAATTAATGGAACTGGGGGAGAAGAGAAAGGAGTTTCAGACACACAGAGAGATCACCATCACTGCCTGATCTAGGGCTTGGCTTGTGACGTATGGCAATGAGGGAAGAGTCCTTTGCCCTGCTCTGCCCACTCACCCATGTGTCCACATGTGTGTCTTCTTTTCATCACCCCTCAGGTACTGTGTGTCTGTCACCATGCCACCTGTCTTCTCTTGTCTGGGTCAATGTCCAGTCCACATGTGTCTTCTTCTTGGTTCCAGGCAGGTCCCCATGGGGCTGGACTCAGGCCCCGCATGTTCTTTCTCCTGTTCTTGATTTTCTGTTGCTGGCCACTATGTGTTCTTGACCCAGGTGCTGGCCCCCTTTCTCTTGCACATGAGCTCCTTCCTGCCTCCCTCTATCCTTTCTCTAGGTCAGTGAGCAGATTTCCATTTGATCCAAAATAGATGAGATAGATGGAAAGCAGTTTGGAAAAATTTGGTAGGAAATCAACACCTTATACAACATATCAGAGTAAAGTAGAAATGGATACAGGAATTAAATATAAATGGACACATCACTAGCAAATTGGAACAAGGAGGAAATTATTTTCACGTCTATATTTTCACATCTATGGATAGGAGAAGCCACAGCACGTAATGGAAAATAAAATTAATAATTCTGCCTCTATTAAATTGAAATGTTTTTTTTTTCACAAACAAATCTAAAGTAGTTAAATTAGAAGGGTAACTGCAAAATAAGGAAAAACATCTTTGTAGTATGGTACATTTGCAAGATGTATAAGGAATTGATTCCAATAGGAGTCATTAAGAGTCATTCTCCAAAGGGTCAAAGGAGATGAACAGGAAGCTTTCAAAGGAAGAAAGCTATCAATGTCAATATGAAAAAATGCTCATAATCCCTAAAGATTGGACAACTGTAAATTAAAACAATTCTGTTCTTTCCGTCCATAAATCATAGAGACCTGCAGATTCACAAACCGTCCCCCTTTCAGTTTAATAACAACATATATGGAAATGCCCCTATCACCAGGTGGTGGTTGAAACCAGAACAAAAATAAATGTGCCATTAAATTACATGTCACCAAATGAAAAAGATGATGGGGAGAAGAAAAAGAGAAGAGTTCATAGACTATAGCCTCTTTCCCCATCCCCAAGGCTATGTCAGCTCAAAGAAAACCTGCTACTGTTAACTGTAATGAGTTCTCAGTACTCCGTTTCATTCCAACATTGAATCTGAACTAAGAGATTGCTGGTGCTCAACCCTCCTTGAACAGCTTGGCACAAGGGAGATATCTGTTCAGACACTTCTGGATTGACTGACACTGTCCAAAAGAAAGCTGCCCCAACTGTAGGTCCTGGAGGGCCAAAATTATATTGTATGTTAGTCAGACAAATCACAATAACAACTATATACAAGAATTGGAAGAATTGGCAACGCTATTGTTAGGCTCAAAAAAATTGAGGAAGTTCATAATTAACCATCAAGAAAATCAGAGTTAGGCAGTTCCTTGTTTATTAGATTTTAAGTCAATTAATTTTAGAATAAACATAATGTGTGGAGTAGCTAGTGAATGGTCATAATGCTAGGCTTTTTGTAAGGATAAGAAAGAAAGGTAGCTAAAACAGCACCCCTGGGGAAGCCCCAAAACTAGATGGGCTAGCTCTGTTCTTCTGCTTCTTATTTCCCATCATTCCCTTAAAATCAATGAAGAATAAATTCTAACAGGAAAGATCTTCCATGTCCCTTGTGTGACCTTAATGGGAATGTATAATGTAGTAAGAGTCAAGCTCTCTGGGAATGTAAATGGTTCCCAAGAAGATATGTTCCAGGAACTAGGCCAGTTCTCTGCAACATGTAAAATTATGTAGTGTCCCAGGATGCCTCCCTCGCTTAAGGAACCTGGTTAATTCCTGAAGCAAGGGAAAGCGACCTCTGGAGTCATGAATACGCTTGACTCGAAGCCTTCTTTGTTTCAAGCTTCATGTAACTTCTACTTGGGAAGACAGTCTTTGGATTCTCACCCACTGAAAGGATGTTCTGCCTGGGGTCTTCCCAATTTGAACCCTGAAAAGCTGTTCCCAGAGAATCTCCAGTTTGGACTTTAGGTGGTGTTGGTGCTTCCTCAAATTGGTGATGACTCTTTACTTTGCTATTCTATGTATTCTTGATTTCAGTTTAGTCATTATGCTCATTATCTGTTGTTGTAAGTTTAAGTTTCATCTGCTTTATAATTCTTTATTAAAATCACTTTCATTTTTCTTTGGGAGTGTGTCTTATTGTGGGAACGAATCTGAACCATTCCTATTCCTTAATTACACAATCAAGAAGGATAGTTCCACCACACTGGATATTTCTTTGGGAAAAATAACATTTAATACCTGAACATAGATTTCTGTAGTTCAGAAAGAGGCAGTGGGGATTGGCAATGAGGGTATGAGGTACAGTGCTTAGTGCAGCATTCTCTGGTTTTTCCTTTTCTTTTCTAGAGGTGATCTATGCATTTTTAAACTGTTATTTCATTTTCTACCTTAGAAAAGTCTGGGAAGTTCTCTTCTATACTATAAAATGGGGATTAATAGCATCTCCGTCCTATGGTTGTTGTGAGGATCAAACGAGATTGGTTGGTTATTGTCCTTGCTTCTCGAAGAGGATGAATGAGATCGTTATGATAAGGTCAAGTTTCAATGTGTCCGACTGTGGCTGATCAGACCAACACCAGTTCAGAATGTCCTACCACAGATTGGGCACAAATAGTCCATGTGAACAATTGGGGTGAATACTCTAAATTTGCACATCCTATGTTTCCTTAGGGCTGTCTCAATTCTGCTTTGCTCATAGAGCCTAACACCTTCATGGGCACGCCATGCTGGGCGATCCTGTGCCAGTGTCTCTCATGTCACACAATCAATTCCAAAGTTCTCAAGAGAGACTTGGAGAGTGTCCTTGTATCACTTCTTCTGATCACCACGTGATCACCTGCCCCGTGTAAGTTCTTCATAAAACAGTCTTTTTGGCAAATGTAAGTTTTGAGTTCGAAAAATATGGGTAGTGCGTTGGAGTTGCACTCTCTGAAGCACAGTTTGAATGTTTGGCAGTTTAATTCAAATAAGAACCTCAGTGTCTTGTACCTTATCCTGTCAGGTGATCTTCAAAATCTTCCTAACACAATTCAAATGGAAGTGATTCAGTTTCCTGCCATGGCGCTTGTAGACTGTCTATGTTTCACCAGCATACAACAATAAGGTCAGATGGTCCAAGAGTACATAAATATATGGAAAGGTATGGAAAAGAAATATTGCCTTAGTTCAAAAACTGCTGGAGTGTAAATTCTTTTCCTGCTCTTTAGGGTGAACATTTTAATTGAAAAATGATCTTGAATACTAAAATTTTACAAATTCAGGTTTAATTGGATCCTAAATTATAGTTTATAGATTATGTGCAATCTAAATCTGAGTAACTATCTGCTATCAGGGCAATAAAACTGCAATTTTTTAAGACACTTTGATCAAGGTTTTTCTATCCTACCCTGATATACAATCACTTTAGAATTTCAGAAACTTATGTTTAAAATGGACATTACTATTTTAAAAGCTGTTTGTATAAGCAACGTTGGTAAAAATTATGAGAGAAATACCACTCTCTTGATTTACGAATAATTAAGTGTTAACTCTCTCCAGATTCTGAAAAGTGGCAGGAAAGAAAAGAAGGTATGACTTAAACTTGCAAAAATGTTTTGTAGGCAACATGACAGATCTCTATTGCTTGATTTTTTAAAATAATTATTTTATTTGTTTTCAGTGTTCTACAATGACTTCCATATATGTCAGATTTTTCCCCTTCCTATCTCCCATTCCCTTCTTGCTTCCTCCCTGAGACAGCAGGCAATCTTATATAGGTTCTACACATACATTCCTATTAAATAAAATTTCACCATAGTCATAGAAGAGAATAGAATAATTAAAATGAATGGGAGAAACCATAAGACAAAACAAATCAAAACGTAATAAAAAAGAAAATTATCTGCTTCATTCTGTGATCCAATTCCATAGTTCTTTCTCTGGATGTGGAAGGCGCTTTGCTTAGAAAGTTCATTAGGAATTTTTTAAGTTTTCGCACTTCTATGAAGTATCAAGTCTACCAGAAAAATTACTTACACATTGTGGTTGTTGCTGTATACAAAATTCTCCTGGTTTTGCTTCTTTCCCTCAGCATCAGATCATATAAGTTTTTCCAGGTCTCTCTGAAGTCTTCCTGTTCATCATTTCTTCAATAGTCTTCCATTACATTCATTTACCACAACTTGTTCAACCATTCTCCAATTGATGGGCATCCCCTTGATTTCCAGTTTTTGGCCACCACAAAGAGAGCTGCTATAAATATTTTTGTACATGTGGGACCCGGTCCCATTTTTATGATATCTTTAGGATACAGTCCTAGAAGTGATAGTGCTGGGTCAAAGGGTATGCACATTTTTGTAGCCCTTTGGGAACAGTTCCAAATTGCTCTCCAGAATGGTTGGATGAGCTCACAGGTCCACAAACAATGAATTAGTTTTTCAACTCTCCCACAATTTCTCCAACATTTATCATCTTCCTGTTTTGTCAAGTTAGCCAATCTGATAGGTGTGATGTGGTACCTCAGAGTTGTTTTGATTTGCACCTCTCTAATCAATAGTGATTTAGAGCATTTTTTTTAATGAGTATAGAAAGCTTTAATTTTTTCCTCTGAAAACTGCCTGTTCATATCGTTGGACCATTTATCAATTGGGGAATGACTTGTATTCTTGCACATTGGACTCAGTTCTCTATGTGTTTTAGAAATGAGGTGTTCATCACAGATACCAGTTGCAAAAATTCATTAGTCTATGCCAAGTTTCCGCCACACCGTTATCCAGTTTTCCCAACAATTTTTGTGGAACAGTGAGTTCTTATCCCAGAAGCTGGGGTCCTTGGGTTTATCAAATAGTAGATTGCTATACTCATTGACTACTGTGTCTTGAGTACCTAACCTATTCCACTAGTTTGCCCCTCTGTTTCTTAGCCAGTACCAAGTGGCTTTGGTAATTTCTGCTTTATAATACAATTTGAGAATAGATCTCTATTGTTAATTGGGCAGTCAAGTCTTTTGTAAGCTGTTAATGGGGTTGGGAGAATCCAGAATCCTACTTCTGGACTTCAGTGGGCCTCCGAAAAGTTTTTTTTTGTAATTACTAAAAAAAAAAAAAACAAAAATGCTTAACGTATTTTTAAGAGATTTATCACACAAACTTCCTCTGGGACTAGGAATAAGTAGATTTCTATTCTCTTTTGAGAGAAGGAAAAAGGGTTGGTAGTCTTTGATCTAGTACGTAACACCTGAATGCAAATAATCAAAGGAAAGGCTATAATTATAGGCAAATTAATGAAGAAAATCACTTAGGTTGAAATTAACTCTATAGCTTGGGAAGGTTTAACAACAGTATGTGCAGTCTGGGATATGACTGAAATGTAAAGGAAAGCTGAGTAGTCTGAGCAATGGTTCTGAAAACTTTGGAAAGAAAGACTGGAGGGAAATTACTGAAAGCAGATAAAAGAGCTTAGGAATAAAAATGGGGGACATAGGAAGTGGGAAGGTCACATTCTCCAAGCCCCTCTTGTCCTTGGACAGTTTTTCTGGATGCCTATCGTAAAGTGTAAAGCAAAAGTCAGTGGAGTACAAAAATAATTCGGTCTGTACGACTTGGAAACAAAGGACAGAGGAATGAGAGAAAGAATTTTTGGTCCTACTGAAACAGCAACTTTTTAAAAGCACTGTCCTTTTGACAATTGCTGCATCTCTCCTTTCCCACATAAATATACTATCACAAAACAAGTAGAAATTTAACAAATACCTATTGGCTGATTGAAAAGAGAAAGGATTATGTCTTTGCTCTGGTTTAAATAGTTATACTAAAGGATTAGTAATTTAGAAAATTTAAAGGAAGTGACTTGAATCTTTGGGTAATTCAAAGAAAAATTTAAAAACTGTAATGGGAAGTTGGGGGCATCACCACAAATTTTTGTACGTTAGTGAACTAAGAACAATGGAACCTTGTAAAAAAAGTGAGCTTTAAGTACTAATGATAGTAAGTTATAAATCAATAATTGAACATTTTGTTGTAAACTTAAATAATTTTGTCTTGGTATGTAAATTGGGATAATAAATATTTGCAACTATCTCCCATGGTTGTTCAAGAAACAAAGAGTTAAAAAAACAAAGTGCTTAACACAGTGCCTGGCTTGTGTAAAGGATGAGCACTGTAATATTCAGATCTTATAGGGTTAGGGTTACAAAATGTTCATTTACAGCATTTATACCATTTATAGGTACTTTTTTAACTGGCATGGAAAGTTAAGAAAAATGAGAAATTATAGACAAAACATTCTAAAGTATTACTAAACGCAGATTTAAACAACTTTCAAAACATAGAATAACCCAGACACGAGATAGGCACTACATAAACTTCTATGATTCTCATGAAAATATGAGGGGTAATAAGACAAATGACTTTCCATGAATTGATGAGGATGAAAAGCATTTAACTCAATTATTGTCACCTGATCAGAGATGTTTTAATACAAGAAGACTAAGAGAAGCTGTTAAAGCAAGTTTCTTCCTCCTTTCAATTTGAACAGTTACACTATAAATATATGTTAAATGATTATTAGAGTACATTTTGTTTTATAAAACTAGAAAATAATAATAATGATAGCAAATGACTTGTTGCTGGGAGAAAAACATGGCAAAATCCTCTTAGATCTTTGTCTGTGAGGTTCATTGGGATAAGCCCTGCTGACAGGGTGTGATGAAACTCTGCAACATCGCCATTTGAGGAACTAGGGCCACTCCCACCCAAAGTGGAGAAATGAAACTTTTGAATAGTGAATGGGTGTCATTTGAGAGCACTTGGAAACTCATATAATTGTATCTTTTGATGCTATTATTTTGAATTTTCTATTTTCTATTTCTATTATTATTCACTGTGTATCAACGTGTGGTGAAGAAGTAGAAACAGCAGTACAATGCTAACTAAGTCTCTTGTGTTTGAGTGACTGTGGAAGGTAAGCCATTCCTTCCCAGATCATCTACCAATAGGTATACATTTTTTAGTTCATAATAGGGTCACTGCGGCATACAAGGGATAATAGATTCAGTCAAGAATGGGTTACTCCACACACCACCCCTGGGGCAACCTGCATGACAACCACTTGTCCAACTTGTATAGCTTTTTTTTTTTGACTTTTATTATTATTCATTTTTAACACAGTTTATTACAGATTAAGCAATTCAAACTTTTGGTCAGGTGATACTTCTTTTTAAAGCATTTACAATGTGGACCACAAAAAAAATTTTTTTTAAACATTTACCAACTGAGACACAAACTATATTTATGTTGCTAACTTCACAAGCTCTTGACCTAATTGTCTCTACAGTATTACTAAGAATTAAAGGAACCTAACTTAATGTTGTTGGTCTAAAGTCCTAAGCCTAATAGCTTAATTTTAGACAACCTCGGATGTTCCCCTACCCATAATCTATAATTGAATAGATCTGGTATTAAGCTGACAAACTTTTTGACTATAGGAAATTGCCACCAATGGTAAGGACACTGCAGGGATACAATATCTCCCCAACTTCATGTCAGTTCCAGACAGGATTAGATTATCCACTTGCATTCAGTCAGGCTTGAAGTCTGCCAGGTGTCAATGTGGAAACTGAGTCAGGAGAATCCCACCTCAGCTCATGCTGAATAGCTGCTCTCCTACCCTTCCTTTGAGATCACTTATGCAGTTCATAGCAGCATCTCATCAGCTTACTGGCGTCATGTATTGGAGGCTCATATCGCCTCTTTTGCTACCAATACCTGGAGTTGGACTTTGAAGAACAGTCACTTAATAGTCCCGTAGCATCCAAAAATGGCAAGTTCCAATAATCAGGTTTCAAATATGATTATAGTTTCACTTTGGCTAAGGAACATCTCTTGAGGCAAGTCTTAAGTGGCTTTCATGCCTTTTATACATGTTCTAGTTCCTGATTACATGGCAATCATAAAATCAAATTTACCATTAAAACCTTGACTTTTCCATCAATGCCAAATTTTACCTGAGGTTACCTTCCTCTAGGAAATTTAGACTGAAATTCTTTTCTCCAACTAAAGATGTCATTGATTTATTCTCAGTAATTAATTCAGTCTATTGCTTTAATACTAATTGCTTCTACCTCACTTTGTAACATGTCCAATTTTTCCCCCCATCACTCCCCTCCTCCCGCTTCCTAATACCTTGCATTGTGATTACTCCTTCCCTCAATGTACCCTCCCCTCCATCACACCCCACCCCTCCCTTATCCCCATCTTCTCTCTTTTCTTGTAGGGCAAGACAAATTTCCACACGCCTATCCCTGTAGTTCTTATTTCCCGATTATATGCAATAAAATTCTCCACATTTGTTTCTAATACTTTGAATTCCAACTTCTCTCCCTCCCCCCTCCCTCCCCAGCCCTACTGAGAAGGCAAGCAATTCAATAGAGACTAAATATGTGCTGTTTTGCAAGAGACTTCCATAGTAATCATGTTGTGTAATACTAATTATATTGCCCTCGGACCTACCCTATCTCCCCTTATTTCCTCCCCCTACAATTGACCTTGTCCCTTCTCAAAAATGTTTATTTCTAGTGACTCCCTTCTCCCATCTGCCCTCCCTTCTAACATTCCCCTCGCTCCACTTGTTGCCTCCTCTCCTACTTTCCTGTGGTGTACATAAATTTTCATATCAAATTTAGTGAGCATGTTATTCCCTCCTTCAGCCACACGTGGGGAGAGTAGCTTTATTTCCTCCACTCTGCCCTTCTCCCTTATCTCCTTCATTGAATAAGATTTTTCGTATCTCTTTTATGAGTTATAGCCTGCCCCATTCCATTACTCACGTTCTCTTCTCGTAATTTTCCTCCTTCACCCCTTAATTTTTATTTTTTTTATTTTATTTTTGTGTGTGGATATGATCTCTTCTGATATAACACACCCTGTACTCTCTGTCTATCTATGTGTATGTGTATGTGTGTGTGTATGTACAATCTCTCCATCTACCCAAATACTGAGAAAAGATTCAAGAGTTAAAAATATTTTCTTTCCATGTAGTAATGTAAACAGCTCAGCTTTAGAGAGTCTTTTATGATTTTTATTTTATGTTTACCTTTTCATGCTTCTCTTGATTCTTGTCTTGGGAAGTCAAATTTTTAAATACAGATCTGGTCTTTTCCTCAGCATGAAGTCTTGAAAGTTGTCTATATCACTGAATGACCATTTTTTTCCCTTGAAGTGTTATATTCAGATTTGCTGGGTAGGTGATTCTTGGTTTCAATCCCAGTTCCTTTGACTTCTGAAATATCCCACTCGATCCCTTAATGTTGAAGCTGCCAGATCTTGTGTTATCCTGATTGTATTTCCACAGTACTCCAATTGTTTCTTTCTAGCTGCTTGCAGTATTTTCTCCTTGATCTGGGAACTCTGAAATTTGGCCACAATAAACTTGGAGTTTATCTGTTTGGGTTTCTTTCAGGAGGTGATCGATGAATTCTTTCAATATCCATTTTGCCCTCAGATTCTATAACATCAGGGCAGTTTTCCTTGATAATTTCATGGAAGATAATGTCTAGGCTCTTTCTTTCATCATGGATTTCAGGTAGTCCAATAAATTTTAAATTTTTTCTCCTGGATCTATTTTCCAGGTCAGTTGTTTTTCCAGTGAGTTGTTTCACATTATCTTAAATTTTTTCAAATTTTTGGTTTTGTTTACTAGCTTCTTGGTTTAACTCATAGTCGTTCATTTCCCTGGATTCAATTCTCTCTTTCAAAGAATTATTTTGTTCAGAGAGCTTTTGGACCTTGTTTTCCATTTGGGTAATTCTGCTTTTTAAAACCTCCTTCTCCTTGTTGGCTTTTTGGACCTCTTTTTCCAATTGAGTTAGCCTCTTTTTAAAGCTGTTATTTTCCTCAACATTTTTTTGGTTCTCCTTTAGTAAACTGGTAACTTGTTTTTTAAGGTCTTCTATTGCCTGAGCCCATTTTAAGTTCCCTTTGGAGGCAGAAGCCTTGACTTCCCCTGACAGTATGCCTTGTTCTTCCTCATCCGCAAGGATGGGGGGAGACACCTGTTCCCCAAGAAAGTAACCTTCTATGGTCTTATTTTCCCCCCCTTTTTGGGCATTATCCCAGCTTTTTCTTGACTTCTGAGTTTCCTCTCCACATCCACCTCGCCTCCAGTTCCGCCCAGCCAGCACTTGGGGGCTGAGGCAACTGGTATAGCTTTTAATCATCTTGCATTTCATGTCACATCCACTGGTGGACATCTGCCAGCTTGCACACTTCTTTGAGAACTTAAACAAAAGGATTATTATTGTATCCAAGTCAGTCCTTGCCAAAGGTTGGACTATTCCGTAGTTCTAAAGCCATAGCTTCCTTTGATATCATAACTTTCACCACGGAAGTTATGCCCAGATATGACCCACTTGTTTACATGAAATCTAATGATGAATCTAATATTCTCCCTTTGGCTTTGTCTACAGACCTAGGGAGCTGATGATAGTTGTGAGTAGATGAAATGTGAGAATGAAAATTGTGAATAGATTCAATTTTTGAAAATAGAAAAAAGTTCTAACTGAAAATTTGAGGCTAATATATGACAAAAATAATACTTATCTTGCCATAAGCTGTAGTTAGTGAAATTATGCTGTTTGAGGTAGAGTGCCTTGGGACTTGACTTTGCTGCTGTTCTAAGTCTTGAATCCAATTGTAAGTGTCTGACTGTTGATAGGGTTGTTGGTTCCCTTCAAAGTAAATGTCTTGTGTCCCTACAGTGTGAGGACAGCCACAGGTGTATGACTGTCGCTGGGAAAGTCAAGAGATTAACTTTTTGAAGATGAAGGTAGGAATTCCCATTTTGGTAAATAAGATATTTTCCCACCTGGTTAATTTTGAGCCTGGCTATGGCATCTTGTCATAAAGTTGACTGCCTGTGACTCATACCTGAAATCAAACAGAGCTAATTCTTCTGTATATACCCCTGCCTTTCTCCTCACAAGGCAAATTCCATTGGAACAGGCAAGTATAGAAGAAATGAACCCTATTGGTGACTTTTTGTTAAGTAATATATGCTACTATAAAGAGGGATCATTTTGAACTGTCATTTGAATCACAAATAATATTGCTATGAAGCCTTACAATTTATGGGGTTATAGACGATCAAACTATAACACTCTTTGCAACATAATTGTATTAAAAATTATACATGTAAAAAGTGTTTGAAACATCTATCTAATAATAGTAATAAAGACTCATTTTTCAATTTAGATCTTCATAATGCATCATTTGAAATTCTCCGAAATTTCAGGTGAACTGTGTATTTATTTGTAATATAAGGATTCTTCCTACAGGCTTATTTTAAACTAGTTTATATTAAGTCTTCCTACATTCTCTTAGATTCAGGGAAGTAGCTTGAGAAGGAAGAAGCCCCTTCAGAACTGACCTAAGAATATGGCATTATTTTAGAAATATAAAATGATTGACTTCGAACTTTTTTTCATCTATATGAAAGATATCTCATCCTTAATAACTGAATCCACCTAAACCTATGAAGTTATGATTATTGGAACCTGCTGTTATACCTCATGGGATTTTAATTGATATTATTCTGAGTCTAATTTTAGGTCTGATTCTAGATGTCATCAAGGAATCCTATTAGACCAATGATCCATGATACCAGTAACACCACAAGGTTGACATCCATGAACTATAGATGAAGGTCTCATGACTGGATGAATGACTCTTGGTATGGACTATGGTAGATTCTCCTGACTCAATTTGTTCAGTATGACATTTCCTCATGAATGGAAAATACCCCACTTTTTAGACCTGACTCAGTACAATTGGCTATCTATATGACTCCAGCCTGGAACTGACATGAAGTTAGGGAAGCATTGTTCATCTACTGTATAATGTCCCTATTTTCCTTCTATAGCCAACTTATTTTTCTTTATTATTATTAGTTTATTTGTATTCAGTTTTCTACTATCACTTCCATAAGTCTTAGATTTTCTCCCCCTCTCTTTCACCTCCTTCCCCAAGATGGCATGTGATCTTGTATGGGTTCTAAACATACATTCCTATTAAACACATTTTCACATTAGTCATATTGCATAGAAGAATTAAAATGAATGGAAGAAACCATGATAAAAACCTAAACTAAACAAAACAACACAAGATTAAATATTCTTCTACATGCTGTTTTCCAATTCCATAGTCCTTTCTCCGGATGTGGAAGGCATTTTGCCTCAAGATTCCTTTGGGAATGTTCCAGGTCCTTGATGTGCTGTGAAGGACTAAGTATATCAGAAAAATTCCTCGCATACTGTGTCCTTGCAGCACTCTCTGAAGTCTCCTGATTCATCATTTCTTATAGTACAATAGTAATCCATTACATTCATGTGCCACAACTTGCTCAGCTATTTCTCAATTGAGGGGCATTCCTTCGTTTTCCAGTTCTTGGCCACCACAAAGAAAGCTGATACAAATAGTTTTGTACATGTGGGACCCTTTCCCATTTTTATGATCTCTTTGGGATACAGTGTTAGAAGCGATAGTGCTGGGTCAAAAGGCATGCAGACTTTTGTAGCCCTTTGGGCATAGTTCCAAATTGCTCTCTAGAATGGTTGGATTAGCTCACAGCCCCACTTAAAATGAATTAGTATTCCAACTCTCCCACATCTTCTCCAGCATTTATCATCTTCCTGTTCTGTCATGTTAGCCAATCTGATAGGTACCTCAGAGTTGTTTTGATTTGTATCTCTCTAATCAATAGTGATTTAGAGCATTTTTAATATGATATCTTTAATTTCTTCCTCTGAAAACTGCCTGTTCATATCTTGTGACCATTTATCAATTGGGGAATGACTTGGATTCTTGTATAAATGAGGTCTTTATCACAGATTCCAGTTGCAAAAATTCTATCCCAATTTTCTGCTTCCCTCCTAATCTTGATTGTGTTGCATTTGTTTGTGCAAAAACTTTTCAATTTAATGTAATCAAAATTATCCATTTTGTACTTCATAATGTTCTCTATCTCTTGTTTGGTCATAAATTACTCCATTCTCCACAAATCTGACAAATACACTGTTTCTTGCTCCCCTAATTTGTTTCTAGTATCAGCCTTTATACCTAGATCATGTATCTATTTGGACTTTATTCTTGGTTATGATGTCAGGCATGAATTTATGGCCAATTTCCTCCTAACTATTATTCAGTTTTTCCAGCAATTTTTGTCAAACAATGAGTTCTTTAATCAGATGCTGGGGTCCTTGAGTTTATCAAACAGGAGATTGCTATATTCATTGATTGTAGCAAGTGGTTTTGATGATTGCTTCTTTGTAATACAATTTGAAATCTGGTAGGGCTAGACCACCTTCCCTAGCATTTTTTTTTTCAATAATTCCCTTGATATTTTGGATATTTTGTTCTTTCAGATGAATTTTGTTATTATTTTTTCTAGCTCTTGAAAATAATTATCTGATAGTTTGACTGGCACTGCACTGAATAAGTGTAGTGGACGACCTGTGTCCCTACACGGCTCTGTGATGTGGTGAAGAAGAAAGACACGGGAGGCGGGAGAAGAAAGACCAACTCCACTTTATTGATCTGAAGGTCTGGGTATTTGTAGACAGAAACTGCAAGCCTACTTGACATTCTGCTTGTCTCCACCCTAGTGATTAAATCAGTCAGGGTGATTAAGTCAGTCTTATAAGACTGATTTAATCAGACTATGAGCCTAGGGGCATTTATTTTACATATCCCTAGTTTTCCGTAATTCTCTTGTTTGTCTCACAGAGACAGCAACCAACATCTGGGAGGCATGGAGAGCCATTCCAGATGATAATGAGCACAGTCTCAAAGAACAGTTTCCCTAAAGGTCTATCCTGATCTTGTCAACCGTGCTCCACCCTGGCCCTCAACAAATAAGTAAATTAATTTAGGTAGAATAGTCATTTTTATTATATTATCTCGGCCTACCCAGGAGCAACTCATGTTTTTCCAGTTACTTAGGTCTGACTTTATTTGTGTGAAAAGTATTTTGTGATTGTGTTCATATAGTCCCTGGATTTGTTTTGGCAGGTATTTTTTAGTGGCTACAGTAGATGATTTTGCCCTCTTGATCTAGGACCTCAGGGCAGTTTTCCTTGATGATTTCTTGAAGATATGGTCCAGGATCATTTTTTTATTATGGTTTTCTGGTAGACCAATAATTCTTAGATTTTCTCTCCCAAATCTATTTTCCAAGTCAGTTGTTTTTCTAATGATATATTTTACATTTCCTTCTTTTTTTTCATCCTTTGGATTCTGTTTGACTGATGTCTCTTAGAGTCATTAGCTTCTACTTGCCTTATTCTAATTTTTAATAGATTGCTTTCTTCAATTAATTTTTGCATCTCCTTTTCCATTTGTCCAATTGTTCCAGTTAGATTTTCTATCTCTTTATTCTTTTCTCCAATTTTCTTTTTAAATTCTTCTGTGAGAGGCAGAGCCAAGATGGCAGAGTGAGAGCAACTACTCACCTAAGCTCTTAGACAAATTCCTTTGGATACCTCTAAAAGGAGAATCTGACAAAATTTTTCAGGTACAAAATCCAATAGGTGACAGACTGTGGCAGATTCACAGACCAGGACAGACTGGAAGGTGGACTAGAAGGATCTGTCCCATGGATGTGGAAGAACCCACAGCATGCACAATACGTCCTGACTGAGCAGGAAAGCTCCCCTGGGGAAGGCTGAGGTATAAGTCACAGGCACTCCTGAGACTATCAGTCTGCAGATTAAATGTCTGTAAGTCACCTGCTTGAACTTCTTGGAGCCAAAATGGATGAGTGATAGGTAAATGTTCTCTATCCCTCCCCTTGTTGACCTTGAAAGAAACATACAATATTTCCCCAGAAAAATCCTGGATCAGTAGGATCAGCAGAAGGGTCAAACAGTATCTTAGCACCTGACGCTAGGAAAACTCCTCTCACTGTGGCAACAGGCCCAACTCAGCAAGCCAACAGAAAGGAGATCTGGAGCCGGTGAGGGTGGAGCCTTGCACTAGGACCCAGGTGTGCCTCAATGGTCCAGGGGAAACGGGAAAGCAGCTAGGATCACCAAGCGCTGATCTTGCCTTTGCTCTAGCTCAGCTGAGGAGACCTCCCGTGACCAGACCACCCCTCCTCCACACTTAACAAGCTAGCCCCAGGGCTAATCTGGGGAAACACAAAACAAATGCCAAAGAGGTCAGTATTGAGACTGTATTCCCATCTGAAACTTCAGAAGGGACTATGAACTGCTTGCAGGCAAAAAGAGCTCTCCTAAAGGAGCTGAAGAAAGAAATAGAAGAGAAATGGGTCAATGATTTTAAAAGTATGAAAAAAGAATTCTATGAAGAGAACAGCTCTTTAAAAAGGAAAATTGAGCAAAGGGAAAAGGAAGCATAAAACCTAACTGGGAAAACTGAACAAATGAAAAAGGAAGTACAAAAACTAACTGGAGAAAATAATTCCTTAAAAGGAATAATTGGACAGACGGAAAAGGAGATGCAAAAGTTCACTGAAGAAAACAATTTGATAAGAATTAGAATTGGACAAGTAGAAACTAATGACTCTATGAGACATCAAGAATCACTCAAACAAACTCTAAAGAATGAAAAGATAGAAGAAAATGTACAATATCGAGTTGGAAAAACAACTGACCTGGAAAATAGATCCAGGAGAGAAACTTTAAGAATTATTGGCCTACCATAAAGTCACAATGAAAACAAGAGCCTGGACAATATCTTCCAAGAAATCATCAAGGAAAACTGTCCAGAAGTGCTAGATCAAGTGGGCAAAATCTTCATCAAAAGAATCCACCGTTCACCTCCAGAAAGGGATCCCAAACCAAAAACACCAAGAAATATTGCTGCCAAATTCCAGAACTATCAAGTGATGGAGAAAATACTACAGGCAGTCAGAAAGAAACCATTCAAATGTCGAAGAGCTGCAGTCAGGATCACATGGGACCTTGCAGCCTCTATATTAAAAGATCGAAAGATTTGGAATATGATACTCTGTGAGGCAAAGGAGCTGGGACTACAACCAAGGATAAATTTCCCAGCAAAGTTCAGGATACCATTTCAGGCAAGGAGATAGACCTCCAGTGAAATAAGGGATTTCCAGACTTTCTTGTCTTCTTGACAAAAAGACCAGAAGTCAATAGAAAATTCGATCTTCAAATGCAGGTCCCAAGAGAGACATAAAAAGGTAAACAGGGGAAAAGAAAAACTTGTTACTAAATTTGGGTAAACTGTTTACCTCCCTATAAGGGAAGATGATACTTGTTAATCTTGAGAAATGTACATCTATTGTTGAGGGCCAGGGTGGAGTGCGGTTGACAAGATCAGGATAGACCTTTGGGGAAACTGTTCTTTGAGACTGTGCTCATCATCATCCAGACTGGCTCTCCATGACCCCCAGATGTTGCTGTCTCTGTGAGACAAACAAGAGAATTACAGAAAACAAGGCATATGTAAAATAGATGCCCTCTTGGCTCACAGTCTTTAAAGACAATAAGACTGGACAAATCACTGGGATAAGAGATGAGCAGAATGTCACATAGACTTGCAGTTTCTGTCTACATATACCCTAATCCTTGGAACAATAAATGGAATTGGTCTATCTTTTCCCACCTCCCGTGTCTTTCTTCTTCACCACATCACTGAGCCGTTTGGGTATGCAGGCCGTCCACTACATCTGTTATGAAATATAAAAGGGATACACATGGATAGAGGGAATGGATATAAAGTAAATGATGTGATGATAAAAAATGATAAAAAAAAATGTGATTCAAGCATGAAAAGGGATTGTAACAGGAGATGTGAAAAGGAGGAAGCAGAAAATGATAAAGAAGTACAAAATTATATTATAGTAGATGGAAAGAGGGGAGGGAGATGAGTATTGTTTGAGAGGTACTCTCATCTGATTTGGTTCAAGGAGGGAACAATAAACTTAATTAAGTATATAAATCTAACTAGCTCTATAGGCAGTAGGAGGGCAAGGGGAAAAAATGGGATGCAAAAGGTAAAAGGAAGACAAGGGTAAAGGGGAGTAAAAGGGAGGGGTTCTGAAAGAAGTAAGGAACACTGCGGGAGGTGGTGGTTAAAAATTAAAATTTTATTGAGGAGGGGAAGGGAGAAGGAAGAAAGAAAAGAACAAATGGTGGGAAAGAAGATGGAGGGAAAGACACAGATTGTAACTATAACTGTGAATGTGAATGGAATGACCTCTCTCATAAAGCAGAGATGGACAGCAGAATAGATTAAAAGCCATAATCCAACAAATATGTTGTTTACAAGAAACATATTTGAAACGGGGGGATACTCACAGGGTAAAGGTAAAAGGTTAGAGCAGAATATATTGTCCTTAAGCTGATGTAAGAAAAGCATGGGTAGCAATCCTCATCTTAGGCAAAGCAAAAGCAGAAATAGATCTAATCAAAAGAGATAAGGAAGACAATGAAGCAGTATCATTACTAAACATGTGTGCTCCAAGTGGTATAGCATCCAAATTCTTAGAGGAGAAGGTAAGGGAGTTGCAGGAAGAAATAGACAGCAAAACTATACTACTGAGAGATCTCAACCTCCCCTCTCTGAACTTGGTAAATCTAACCTTAAAATAAACAAGGAAGATGCTAAGGAGGTGAATAAAACTGTGGTTAAGGTAGATAAGTTAGATTTCTGGAGAAAACTGAATGGGAATAGAAAGGAATATACCTTTTTCTCAGCTGTACATGGCACATATACAAAAATTGACCATGTACTAGGACATAAAAACCTCATAATTCAGTGCAGAAAGGCAGGGATAGTAAATGCGTCCTTCTCAGATCATAACGCAGTAAAAATTATATGTAATAAAAGGCCACGGAAAAATAGACCAAAAATTAATTGGAAACTAAATAATCTAATCCTAAAGAAGGAGTCGGTTAAAGAAGAAATAGAAACAATCAACAACTTCATTCAAGAGAATGATAATAATGAGACAACTTACCAAATCTTATGGGATACTGCAAAAGCAGTTCTTAGTAGAAGTTTTATATCTTTGAACGCCTACATAAATAAAACAGAGAAAGTGGAGATCAATGACTTAGGCATGCAGCTGAAAAAGCTAGAAAAAGAACAAATTGAAAATTCCGAATTACATACCAAATTAGAAATACGGTAGAGATTAATAAAATTAAAATTAAGAAAACTATTGAACCAATAATTAAACTAGTAGTTGGTTTTACAAAAAACCAATAAAATTGATAAATCTTTGGTCAATCTTATTTAAAAAAGAAAGAAGAAAACCAAATTACCAATATAAAAAATGAAAGGGGTGAACTCACCTCCAATGAAGAGGAAATGAAAACAATAATTAGAAATTACTTTGCCTTACTTTATGCCCATAAATTCGACAATCTAAATGAGATGGATGAGTATTTCAAAAAAAATAAATTCCCCAGATGAACAAAAGGGGAAGTTGAATACTTAAACAACCCCATCTCAGAAAAAAACCATCAATGAACTCCCTAGTAGAAAATCTCCAGGGCCAGATGGATTTACAAGTGAATTCTACCAAACATTTAAATAATAGTTAATTCCAATATTATATAGACTATTTGGGAAAACTGGGGAAGGAGTGCTCACAAATTCTTTTTATGATACAAATATGGTTTTGATACCTAAACTAGGAAGAGACAAAAAAGAGAAAGAAAATTATAGACCAATTTCTCTAATAAATACAGATGCAATAATTTTAAATTATATTGTCGCAAAAAGAATGCAACAACTCATCATGAGAAAAATACTCTATTTCCTGGTAGGATTCATACCAGGAATGCATGGCTGGTTCAATATTGGGAAAACTATTAGCAGTATCGATCACATCAACAACAAAGCTAACAGAAACCACATGATTATCTCAATGGATGCAAAAAAAGCTTTTCACAAAATACAACACCCATTCCTATTAAAAACGCTGGAAAACATAGGAATAAAAGGAACTTTCCATAAAATCATAAGCAGTATCTACATAAAACCTTCAACAAGCATTATATGCAATGGAGATTTGCTAGATGCACTCCAATAAGATAAGGTGTGAAACAAGGATGTCCATTATCACCACTATTATTCAATATGGTTCTAGAAATGTTAGCTGTAGCAATTAGAGAATATAAAGAAATTGAAGGAATTAGAATAGGCAAAGAAGAAACTAAGTTATCATTCTTTGTAGATGATATGATGGTATACTTAGAGAATCCCAGAGATTCAAGTAAAAAACTACTTGAAATAATAAACAACTTTGGCAAAGTTGCAGGTTACAAAATAAACCCACACAAATCTTCTGCATTTCTATATATTAGTAACAAAGCCCAACAGCAAGTGATAGAAAGAGAAATCCCATTTATAGTTAGCGTAGACACTATAACATATTTGGGAGTTTATCTGCCAAAACAAACCCAGGGACTATATGAACAAAATTACAAGACACTTTTAGCCCAAATACAGTCAGATCTAAGTAAGTGGAAAAACATCAGTTGGTCGTGAGTAGGCTGAGCCAATCTAATAAAAATGACAATTCTACCAAAATTAATTTACTTATTTAGTGCCATAACAATCAAACTATCAGATAATTATTTTCCAGAGGAGGAAACAATAATATCAAAATTCATCTGGAAGAACAAAAGGTCCAGAATATCAAGGGGACTAATGAAAAGAAATGCTAGGGAAGGTGGCCCAGTGCTACCAGATCTCAAAATGAGTATTATAAAGCAACAATTATCAAAACCACTTGGTATTGGCTAAGAAATAGAAGGGGAGACAAGTGGAATAGGTTAGGTATTCAAGATACAGTAGGCAAAGAATATAGCAATCTACTGTTTGATAAACTGACGGACCCCACCTTCTGGGATAAACACTCCCTGTTTGACAAAAATTTCTGGGAAAACTGGATAACAATATGGCAGAAAGTAGACATAGACCAATGCCTGACACCAGACACAAGAATAAAGTCCAAATTGGTACATGATCTAGGTATAAAAATTGATGGTATGGACAAATTTGTGGAGCAAGGAATAATGTACTTATCAGATTTATGGAGAAGGGAAGAATTTTTGACTAAAGAAGAGATAGAGAGCCTTATGAAGTACAAAATGAATAATTTTGATTACATTAAACTGAAAAACTTTTACACAACCAAACGCAATGCAATCAAAATGTGGAGGGATGCAGAAAAATGGGAAAGAATTTTTGCAGCTGTTGTCTGTGATAGAGTCTTCATTCCTCAAATATATGGAGAACTGAGTCCAACGTACAAGTATACACATCATCCCCCAATTGATAAATGGTCAAAGGATATGAACAGGCAGTTTTCAGAGGAAGAAATTAAAGACGTCTATAGTCCTATGAAAAAATGCTCTAAATCACTACTGATCAGACAGATACAAATCAAAACAACTCTGGGGTACCCCATCACACCGATCAGATTGGTAAATATGACAGAACAGGAATATGATAAATATTGGAGAGGATGTGGGAGAATTGGAGCACATTCATTGTTGGTGGAGCTGGGAGCTGATCCAACCATTCTGGAGAGGAATTTGGAACTCTGCCCAAAGAGCTACAAAAATATGCATACCTTTTGACCCAACAATATCACTTCTAGGACCATATCCCCAAGAGATCACAAGAATGGGAAGGGATCCCACATGTACAAAAATATTTATAGCAGCATTCTTTGTGGCAGCCAAAAAGTGGAAATCAAGGGGTTGCCCATCATTTGGGAAATGGCTAAGTAAATTATCGTATATGAATGTAATGGAATACTATTGCGCTATAAGAAATGATGAACAGAAAGACTTCAGAGAGGCCTGGAGAGACTTATATGATCTGATGTTGAGCGAAAGGAGCAGAACCAGGAAAACTTTGTGCGCAGAAACGTACACAGTGTGCAAGAGTTTTTCTGGTAGACTTGGAACTTCATTGCAATGCAACAACTGATAAAATCCCCAATGGTCTTTTAAGGCAAAATGTCTTTCACATCCAAAGAAAGAACTGTGGAATTAAATTGCAGAATGTAACAGATCATTTTCTTTTGTATTACATTTTGGTTTCTTATATGATTTCTCCCATTCATTTTAATTCTTCTACACAGCATGACTATGGTGAAAATGTATTTACTAGGAATGTATGTGTAGAACCTGTATAAAATTGTATGCCATCTCAGGAAGAGAGGGGGAAGGGAGGGGAGAGAAAAGAGGAAAAAAATCTAAGTTATATGGTAGTGATTGTAGAACACTGAAAATAAATAAAATTAATAAAAAATAAAATAAAAAAATAAAATAAAATCTTCTGTGAATTCTTTTTTCCCCTTATTTTTAAAGTTATTTGCCAATTTTTCTTCTACCTCTCTTATATGGCTTTTTAAATGCTTCTTGATCTCTTCCAAGAATGCTCTTCTGGCTTGAGACCAGTTCATATTCCCTTCTGAAGTTTCAGATGTTGACCTTTTCTGTATTCATGTTTGGGTCCTTCTCTGTGTAGTAAGATTCTATGGTCTTTTCTTTTCCAGTTTTCTTCCTCTTCATGATGACTGTCTTTTTACTGGCTTTTAGAGTGGATCTCTGCTTCTGTAGCATAGGGAGCTCTGTCCAGTAGTTCTTGTGCTTAGACCTTGAGGCTCTCTGTATTGTGGCCTCTGGTTCTTTCAACTAGAAGCTAGAATGTTGCAATTCACCTGGTGCTGAGCTGGCAGGTGTGTCAAAGCAGAGACCAGGTGAAGTCTTTCTGAGTTTCCCTGGAGTTACACTGGAGCTTGCTGCACAACGTGTGGGGGAGGGGTGGTCTGACCAGAGGAGGTATCCACTCCTGAGCTAGAACACAGGCAGGCTCAGTGGTTCGTTAACCTCTTCTGTGTCCCGATTCCCCGGCCTGAGATAAGGCATGCCTGGGGTCCTTGTGTTGGCACTTACGGGCTCCACTACCCTGAGGCTCAGGATCTCCTCCTGATTTGCTGAGGTTGGGCTGTCTGAGACAGTTCCAGTCCTGCACTAGTCCCCTTGAGGCATATCAAGATAGCCTTTGGGATTTTCCTAGTCTCACGGGCTGAGACTGTTTACCCCTTCTGGCTGATCCCACTATTCCATGATTTTTTCTGGGGAAATTTTCTCTGAGTTTTTTAAGGACAACAATTGGAGGGGGGATAGCACTTACAGATCACGCTGCCACCTTGGCTCCCAGAGGTTCAAGCAGTATAGCAAACTTCTATAATCATGGCAGTTTATCAGTATAAATACCACCTTGCTTTCTTAAGTTAATACTGGAGCATATATGAGGTATTTTTAAAAAATACAGGTATAAGATTTGAGCTATTTAGTCTAAAATTTTTGGTCTTCCTAAAATTAATGTGAGGATAATTGGGTACTGATGGAACAGGTTTTGAAACCAAAATGTTGTTTTATTAATTATTAAGCCTAAAACATCTTCAGTTTTGGTTTGAAGAGAAGAATGTTAGAATACTGAATATTTCCTAAATTGGAAAGGTCAATTTTATTTGGTTTTATTATTACTACCTTGATATTTAGCACCTCTTGAAAGGCAAATGTGTTTTATTATAAATAACTTATTCAGTCTTCACTCTCTTGAAACTGACTACTCAATGTATTTAAATATCCCATTCTGGAACTTTTGTTACAAATTAAATTATTTTAGCAACTTTTAAATGAATTTCATTGTGTGTCAGAGGTCACCATCTTATTAAAAAGTATTCTGTTAATAGTTCCTAGGAAAATCTCATCCTCCTAAGGGAGAAAATAAGGGGAGAGATAAGCAGGTAAAACAAAATAGATAAGAAAGAAAATTGCTAGAGTGAAAATATTTTGGTTGGTTTTTCACAAATTGTTGTAATGAGATCAGGTAATTATATATGCCAAATACAAAACGTGGGTTCAGAATTCTTTAATTTTTCACTTATTTGAATTTGCAAACCTAAACAAGTAAATGCTCTGGTTTAGTGATATTCCTGTTAGTGCCATTAAGGTATGAACTAGGTCTCATTACTTGATGTGGTTATTGTCATACAAAACTAGATTTTTTATCAAATTCTGTTTTTTAAGAGAATTTGAGTAGAGTAGGGGATCTCTGCAATCCACTGGGGACCACATGTCTGCATCAGAGATCTGTTTCATTTGTTTCAGAGACTGGACCACTGTATGAGATTGGACGATTGATCCTTAAGATATGATGGTCTAATTAAATGGACAGAAGGGAAGGGATTACTAAGAAATAGATATGACCCAAAGGGGGTTGCCCACCAACAGCTTCTTTCAATGTGTTGATTAATTTCTCTCTGCTTTCCTTTCACAGTTGACTACCCGCTCTTGTTTTATATCACCTGTAGAGGACTGCCCTCTACATATTTAGATTGTAATGATGTAAAAAAAGACTGGGATCTTTCTGTGGACTGAAAGGGGGAATGTGAAATATGATTCATTAGGACACCCTACTCTATTCTAATCAATATTAATCAATTTGGTATTTTATATAAGTCATATAGAGATCTTATAGTACACCTCAATTTTTAAATTTATTTTTAACACAACTTATAACAGACAAAGCAATTCAAACTTTTGGTCAGGTGATACATCTTTTTAAAGCACTTACAATATGGACCACAAAAGAATTTTTTAAAGATTAACCAACTGAGACGTAGATAATATTTATGTTGCTAACTTCACAAGCTCTTGACCTAATTGTCTCCACAGTATTACTAAGAATTAAAGGACCCTAACTTAATGTTGTTGGTCTAAAGTCCTATGCCTAATAGCTTAATTTTAGACAACGTTGGATGTTCCCCTACCCATAATCTATACTTGAAGAGATCTGGTATTAAGCTTACAAACTTTTGACTATAGGAAATTGCCACCAATAGTAAGGACATTGCAAGGATAAAGCCTCAAGTTTTAATGTAATGTTCACTACTTGTCTATCAGTTATGAAGATCACTTTCACAACCATAAGAATACTGACAAACATATCTCCATCCTGTTTTCCTGAAATTCCCATGAGTGGGACACCTTGATTCTTTTGAAAGTCCCCTATCTTATTTTTTTTTTTTACCTCCGCATCACCTTCTCTTACCCAAAATGAGCAGATGATCATTTTATGAGCACTTTGTCAGTGGGATTGATTCTTGCCTTGACCGTTTTAATTTTTAACCCTTAATAACAAGATCTACCAACCACTGAGCGTCTGTATTTTACCATACCTGTTTTGTATATTTGAGTATCAAACATATTTGGGCAAGTTCCTGGGGACCAGGGATATCTCAGACCATGAGGAAGGTTTGTGATTCACTTCATTAGAGAGGACCACGGACCATTAAATAAAGAGACATTGGCTCAGAGCTCTGCCTCAGTTTCTTTCATTGTAGGTTGGACAAATTTAAACTCCACAATGCCCTCATCTTACCATCTGACCTAGAGAGGTATCACAGAATAGTACTGATATGGGAGACATCTGTATACTTCTCCACCACTTAAATATAACCTGTGTGAACTCATCTCTAATGAATTGGAGGATTAGAGTACAGTACAGTTTTCAGAGCCTCTGTCTTCTCAACTGTAAAATGGATTGATAGTTTTGCATCATTGTCTTTCAAAGTGGTGTGTGAGAAAAGTGTTTGCAAATCTTAAAGTTGTATAAAAAGCATTCCCTAAAAACTCTCACTTTAAGGCTTGCAATTAATTTTCTGTGTGTAAATGTGGGGGTAGACTGAATCAAACAAGCAGTCAGTTATTGGGGATATCTTTAACAAGTCAATGGAACAGAAGTGTGATCCCAGTGTGAAGGAGGCCAGAAATCTCTTACATGTTTTCTTCTGTGC
The DNA here is from genome assembly GCF_028372415.1 of Notamacropus eugenii. NCBI lineage: Eukaryota > Metazoa > Chordata > Mammalia > Diprotodontia > Macropodidae > Notamacropus > Notamacropus eugenii. The sequence continues at coordinate 12,524,713 of NC_092879.1, read as the reverse complement.
TAGGAAGTCAGCCCAGATTAGTTGAGGAATTTAGCCCTGTCTTGTGGGCTACATGTATAAAATCATCAGCCTAATCTGGCCAAGATCAGGGAAGGTGAGCATCTGAGAAGTACCTCATAAAAATTTTCAGGGGAACCAAGGATTTGTGGAAATTTCATTAACATTCTGGCTCTGTGAATGGCAGCTAGCCCTTAATTTCTGGATCAGAAACCAAACGAAGATGGGACACAAGGAGAAAAGGCAAATTCAAAACTGAACAAGGATCCCAATTGAAACACTAAACCACAAATAAGGGGGACATTCCAGAAAATAATTCCTTAAAAATTTGACTTGGGTGAATGGAAGATAATAACTTTGTGAGACATCAAGAATCAATCAAAAAATTACCAAAGTAAAAATACAGAAGATAATGAAAAGACTTCATTGGAAAAACAAATGACTTGGAATCCAGAAGATATCATTTAAGAATTATTGGGCTACCTAAAAGTCATGATCAAAAAAAAGAACCTAGACAGCATCTTTCAAGAAATTATCAAGGAAAATTGTCCTGATATCCTAGAATCAGAGGATAAAGTAGAAATTGAAAAGAATCCATTGATCACTTTCTGAAAGTGGTCCTAAAATTAAAAACTCCCAGGAATATAATAGACAAATTCCAGAACTCTGAGGTCAAGGAGAAAATACTGCAAGCATGCAGAAAGAAATAATTCAAATATTGTGGAGCCACAATCAGGATTACATACGATTTAGCAGCTTCTCCATTAAAGAATGGGAGGGCTTGGAATACGATATTTCTGAAGGCAAAGGAGCTAGGACTATAACCAAGAATCAGGTATCCAGTGAAACTGTGCATAGTCCCTGAGAGGAAAAAAAGACATTAAATGAAATACAGGCCTTTCAATCATTCCTGATGAAAAGACCAAAGCTGGACAGAGAATTTGATTTTCAAATACAAGACTCAAGAGAAGCATTAAAAGGTAAACAGGAAAGAGAAAACATAAAGGATTCAATTAAGTTAAGCTGTTTACATTTCTACACAGGAAGATGATATATTTAACTCTTAAGAACTTTATTACTATTATAGCCGTTAGAAGGTGTATACATAGACAGAGTGTGTGGGAATAAGGTGAATGTGAAAAGATGATATTCAAAAAAATACTGAAGGGTGCGAAGGAAGATTGCACTGGGAGAAGAGGGAAAGCAGAGGTAAAATGGGGTAAATTATCTCACATGAAGAGCCACAAAAAACCAAGTACAGTGTAAGGAAAGAAGATCAAAGTGGGCATCAGTTGAATCTTATTCTCATTGGAATTGGCTCAAAGGTAGAATAAGATGAACACTCAGTTTCGCATAGAAATCTATCTTACTCTATGGGGAAGTAGAGTAGGAGGAGGATAATAGAAAGGGTGAGACTAATAGGAGGGCAGACTGGAGGAGGCAGTGGTCAGAAGAAAAACACTGATGTGGACAGACAGGATGAAAGGAAAGAGAAAGAAGGATAACAGGGGGAAAATAGGATGGAGAGAAATAACACAGTAATCATAATTGTGAATGTGAGTAGGATGAACATACCTGTAAGGCAGAAGGAGATACCAGAATGGACCAAAAAAAAAAAAATTCAACAATATTTTGCTTAAAAGAAACACACTTGAAACAGAGAGAAACACAGAGAGTAAAAATACAGGGTGAGATCAGAATCTATTATGCTTCAGCTGAGATGAAAATAAAATAAAAAAAGAGGTAGCAATAACGATCTCAAACAAAGCAAAAGCAAAAATGAAAATACATTTTGCTGAAAGAGATCACAGAAAATGAAGTAACATCAACAACATATATATGCACCAAATGGCATGGCTTCCAAATTCCTAGAGACATAGTTTAATGGTGAAAATAGACAGCAAAATTATATTAGTGGGGGACTTCTACATTGTCTCTTAGAGCTATGAGTTCTATCAAGTCATATAACAAACCAGAAAGAAGTTAAGTTAGAATTAGAGAAAAGGTAGATATGGTAGACTAGTGAAAACTGAATGGGAACAGAAAGAAGACCTTTCATCCAGCTGTACATGGCACTTTCACAAAAACTGATATGTGTATTGCAGATGATATGATGATATACTTAGAGAATCCTAGAGATTCAATCAAAAACTACTTGAAATAATAAACAACTTGGGCAAAGTTGCAGGTTACAAAATAAACTCACACAAATCTTCTGCATTTCTATATATTTCTAATAAAGCACAACAGCAAGAGATAGAAAGAGAAATGCCATTTAAATACATATTTTATAAATATAAAATACCTAATGCTAGCGCAGACACTATAAAATATTTGAGCGTCTATCTGCCAAAACAAATCCAGGGACTATGTGAACACAATTGCAAAATACTTTTCACACAAATAAAGTCAGATCTAAGTAAGTGGAAAAACAACAGCTGCTTGTGAGTAGGCCAAGCCAATATAATAAAACTGACAATTCTACCTAAATTAATTTACTTGTTCAGTGCCGTACCAATTAAACTATCAGATAATTATTTTCTAGAGCTAAAAAAATATCAAAATTCATCTGGAAAAACAAGAAGCCCAGAATATCAAAGGAACTAATGAAATACTAAGAAATGTGACCTAACTCTACCAGATCTCAAATTGTATTATAAAGCAGCAATTATCAAAACCACTTGGTACTGGCTAAGAAACAGAAAGGTAGACCAGTGGAATAAGTTAGGTACCCAAGACAAAGTAGTCAATCAATATAGCAATCTACTGTTTGATAAACCCAAGGACTCCAGCTTCTGGAATATGAATTCACTGTTTGACAAAAATTGCTGGGAAAGCTGGATAACAGTATGGCAGAAACAAGGCCTGACACCGTACACAAGAATAAAGTTAAAATGGGTACATGATCTAAGTATAAAGATTGATACTATAAACAAATTAGTACAACAAGGAATGGTGTATTTAACAGATTTATGGAGAAGGAAAAATTTTTTCACTAAACAATAGATACAAAGCATTAGGAAGTGCAAAATGGATAATTTTGATTTCATTAAAATGAAAAGTTTTTGCACAACCCAATCCAATGCAATCAAAATGTGTAGGGATGCAGAAAAATGCGAAAGAATTTTTGCAACTAATGTCTGTGATAAAGGCCTCATTTCTAAAATATAGAGAGAACTGAGTCAAATGTGCAAGAATACAAGTCATTCCCCAATAGGTAAACGGTCAAAGGTAGTTTTCAGAGGAAGAAATTAAAGATATCTATAGTCATATGAAAAAATGATTTAAATCACTACTGATTAGAGAGGTGCAAAACAAAACAACTCTGAGATACACATCACATCTATAAGATTGGTTAACATGACAAAATAGGAAGATGATAAATATTGGAGAAGATGTGAGAGAGTTGAAAAACTTTGTACACAGCAACAACTAGAGTGTGTGAGGAATTTTTCTGGTAGACTTAGAACTTCATCACAATGCAAGGACTTAAAAAATTCCCAATGGTCTCTTAAGGCAAAATGCCTTCCACATCCAGAGAAAGAACTATGTAATTTCGCAGAATGTAGCAGATCATTTTCTTTTGTATTTCATTTTGGTTTGTTTTATGAATACTCCCACTCATTTTAGTTCTTCTATGCAAGATGATTAAGGTGAAAATGTATTAAGTAGGAATATATGTTCATAACTTATATAAAATCTAAGTTATGTGGAAGTGATTGTAGAACACTGAAACCAAATAAAATCATAAAATAGGGTAAAAAATTGACACGTATTAAGGCATAAAATCCACACAACTAAAAACAACATAGTACAAGTAGTAAATGCTTTCTTTTCCAGGTTACAATGCAATAAAAATTATATACAACAAACTGCCATGGAAACACACATCAACACACTTTGGTACAGTGCCTAGGTTACCCAGCTTGGAATCAGAAAGACCGGTATTCTTGAGTTGAAATTTGGCCTCAGACACTTACTAAATATGTGACCCTGGTCAAGTCACTTGACCGTGTTTGCCTGAGTTCCTTACCAGTAACATGAGCTGGAGAAGGAAATGGCAAAGTACTCCAGTATCTTTGTCAAGAAAACCCCAAATGGTATCACAAGGAGTAAGACATGACTGCAATAACCAAACTTTGAAAAATCTAGGGGCAGCTATGTGGTACAGTGGAAAGGGTTCTGTTCCTGGAGTCAAGAGTACTTTAGTTAAGATTGAACCTCAGACACTTACTAGCTGTGTGATACTGAGCCTTAACCCTGCCTCAGTTCCTTATCTGTAAAATGCACCAGAAAAGGAAATGGTCAACCACTCCAGTATCTTTGCCAAGAGAAAGCCTAATGGAGTGAAAAAGAATCAGACAAGATTAATGGATTAAATAACAAATAATCTAATTCTAAAGAATGAGTGAATCAACAAACAAATCTTAGAAACAATCAACAGTTTCACTGCAGAGAATGAAAACAGTGAGAAAACTTATCAAAATGTATGGGATGCAGCCAAAGTACTACTTAGGGGAAAATTTATATCTCCAAAAGCATAACAATAAAATAAAGAAAAGAAGGTGAATGATCTGGGCACAAAACCAAAAAAAAATCTCAAAAGAGAATAAATTCAAAAGTCTCAATTAAACACCAAATTGCAAATAGTGTAAATCAGAGAAGAGATTATTAAAATTGAAAGTCAGAAAACCAGTAAACAAATAAGTAAAAATAGGAGCTGGTTTAATGGGGAAAAGATAATAAAATAGATAAACAACTGGTGAATTTTACTTAAAAAAAAAGAATCAAACCAAATTACCAGTATCAACAAAGGAAAAGGTGACTCCACCACCGATGAAGATGAAATTAAAATAACTAATAAAACATCTTACCCAATTGTATGCCAGTAAATCTTACAATCTATGTGAAATAGATGAATGTTTACATAAATATAAATTACCCAGATTAACAGAAGGGTAAATAGAATGCTTAAATAATTCCCTTTTAGAAAAAGAAACTGAACAAGGCATAAATGAGTTCCCATTCTCAAGTCAGATGGACTTGCAAGTACATTCTATCAAGCATTTAAAGAACAATTAATTACAATATTTTAGAAACTACATGGAAAATAGACAAAGAAGGACTTGTCCTATCAAATTTATGATATAAATATGGTGCTGATACCTAAACCAAGAAGAGAAGAGTAAGATAAGGAGACAGATTTCCCCAATGAATATTGATTTAAATATATTAAATAAAATACTAGCTTGGATATTAAAGTAATATATCACAAAAACAATACACTATGAGTAGGTAGGATTTATACCAGGAATCCAAGCCTTGGTCAATATTAGGAAAACGATCAGTATAATTGATCATATCAATAGCAAAAACAACAGAAATCATATGATTATATCAATAAATGCAGAGAAAAGCTTTTAAACAAATACAACACTATGGTGCCCTGAAATCTGTCTTCCTGAGTTGTGATATGTGCCAGAAGCAGAAACACTGAACCCAGAGTATACAAGAAGCCCCAAATTAGTCAAAGATAAAGCTTGTCTTGAGCCAACATCATTTGCTACTTCTACCCCTAACTGAATTCTTAGTGTGTGCTTGAGAGTCAAACAAACTACAATACAGGTTCCAGTCAGTCTGCACCAGAATGATAACCTGTGCAGCTGGGACACTTGAAGATGAACATATCATCATAACTCCTAGTCTAGCAATTCCCAAGGAAAAAGTAGGCTGCTTTTGCCATACTACTTACACATGCTCCCCCTCCCTTTCTCCTCCTATTTGAAGTGGGAAAGGTACTAGTCCTTTTCCCAATCTCACAACTCCTTTCCTCTTCCCCTAACACTCCCATTTGTGAAGAGACTGTCTTGTACCTCTTCCATGTGACTTGCCCGTTTGCAGGGTTGCATATTTGGTATAAGAAGTTCCCCATGCATGTTTGTTTCTCTTGTAATAATTCTACTTTCTCATGGAGTTGTGATTTCTGATTAACAATCCATTTCTATTAAAAACACCAGATAGAGGGGGACAGAGCACAGATGGCACAGTAGAAAGACACACATACGCAGTGTCTCCCCACACAGCCCATAAAATACCCGTAGAGAGAGACTCTCAACAAATTTTGGAGCAGCAGAAGTGGAGAACAGCAGAGTGGAGGAGATTTCCAGCCCAGGGTGACCTGAAAGGCCCACAACAAACATCTGTTGCACCCGATGCTGAGCGGAGCGCAGCCTGGCCTTGGCTGGGCAGCCCAGCTCGCAAACAGCCCTTGGGAGCAGAATCTCCAGTCGCAGAAACCCCAGTTAGAGGAGCAGCGGTTCCCAGATCCCTCAACCCACAGGCACCAAGGGTCAGTGATGGGGATTTCTCAGCTGGCCAGGAAGGGAGAAGGGCCTTCTATAGCTCTGGCAGCAGGCAGTTGCCAGAGAGGCTGTGCAGCACCCCATATGGACCCACTCCATTGTTGGAGTGGAAAAACCCCTGGGGGCACTGAAGATCTGAGTCTTACCTCCCCTGGGGGGAGCTGGTCTTTGACTCACACTGAATGGCGGCACTGATCATCCAGCTTATCTGAAAATCAGCTCCCAGTGCTGACTTGAGAACTGGAGTCTAGGTGGCTGTGGAGAGGAACCTCTGCTCAGATTCTGGGCACAAAAATTCCTCTCTGGGCCCAGACCAGAACACGCTTGACTGTGCCACCTCGGAGGAACTGGGATCTTACAGATTCCCAGAGCATATCCTACTATTGACCCAAAGGGGAAAAAAATAATATTATAGAAGGTTATTTTCTTGGTTAACAGATGTCTTCTCCCATCCTTTCAGATGAGGAAGAACAATGCTTACCATCAGGGAAAGACAAAAGTCAAGACTTCTGTATCCCAAACAGCCAAAATAAATATTCAGTGGGCTCAGGTCATGGAAGAGCTCAAAAAGGATTTTGAAAATCAAGTAAGAGAGGTGGAGGAAAATTGGGAAGAGAAATGAGAGAGATTCAAGAAAAGCATGAAAAGCAGGTCAACAACTTGCTAAAGGAGACCCCCAAAAATGCTGAAGAAAACAACACCTTGAAAAATAGGCTAACTCAACTGGCAAAAGAGGGTCAAAAAGCCAATGAGGAGAAGAATGCTTTCAAAAGCAGAATTAGCCAAATGGAAAAGGAGGTTCAAAAGCTCACTGAAGAAAATAGTTCTTTCAAAATTAGAATGGAACAGATGGAGGCCAATAACTTTATGAGAAACCAAGAAATCACAAAAACAAAACGAAAAGAAGGAAAAAATACAAGACAATGTGAGATATCTCATTGGAAAAACAACTGACATGGAAAATAGATCCAGGAGAGACAATTTAAAAATTATGGGACTACCTGAAAGCCATGATCAAAAAAAGAGCCTAGACTTCATCTTTCATGAAATTATCAAGGAAAACTGCCCTGATATTCTAGAGCCAGAGGGCAAAATAAATATTGAAATAATCCATTGATCACCTCCTGAAAGGGATCCAAAAAGAGAAACTCCTAGGAACATTGTGGCCATATTCCAGAGTTCCCAGGTCAAGGAGAAAATATTGCAAGCAGCTAGAAAGAAACAATTCAAGTATTGTGGAAATACAATCAGGATAACACAAGATCTAACAGCTTCTACATTAAGGGATAGAAGGGCGTGGAATATGATATTCCAGAAGTCAAAGGAACTCGGACTAAAACCAAGAATCACCTACCCAGCAAAACTGAGTATAATGCTTCAGGGGAAAAAATGGTCTTTCAGTGAAATAGGGGACTTTCAAGCATTCTTGATGAAAAGACCAGAGCTGAAAAGAAAATCTGACTTTCATACACAAGAATGAAGAGAAGCATGAAAAGGTAAACAGCAAAGAGAAGTCATAAGGGACTTACTAAAGTGGAACTATTTACATTCCGACAGGGAAGGATAATATTTGTCACTCTTGAAACATTTTTCAGTATCTGGGTAGTTGGTGGGATTACCCACAGGCACGCACGCACACACACACACACACACACACAGAGAGAGAGAGAGAGAGAGAGAGAGAGAGAGAGAGAGAGCGCACAGGGTGAATTGAATAGGATGGGATCATATCTTTAAAAAATGAAATTAAGCGATGAGAGAGAAATATATTGGGAGCAGAAAGGCAGAAATGGAATGGGGCAAATTATCTCTCATAAAAGAGACAAGTAAAAGACTTTTCAGTGGAGGGAAAAGGGGGAGGTGAGAGAAAAAACATGAAGCTTACTCTCATCACATTCCACTAAAGGAAGGAATAAAATGCACACTCATTTTGGTATGAAAACCTGTCTTACAATACAGGAAAGTGGGGGATAAGGGGATAATCAGGGTGGGGGGGATGATGGAAGGGAGGGCATGGGGAGGAGGGAGCAATCTGAGGTCAACACTCATGGGGAAGGATAGGATCAAAAGAGAGAACAGAAGAAACGGGGGGCAGGATAAGATGGAGGGAAATATAGTTAGTCTTACACAACACGACTATTATGGAAGTCATTTGCAAAACTACACAGATACGGCCTGTATTGAATTGCTTGTCTTCACAAAGGGAATCGGTGGGGAGGGAGGGGATGAAGAGAAGTTGGAACTCAAAAGTTTTAGGAACAACTGTTGAGTATTGTTCTTGAAACTAGGAAATAAGAAATACAGGTAAATGGGTACAGAAAGTTATCTTGTCCTACAGACAAAATAGAAGATGGGGATAAGGGAAGGGAGGGATGTTAGAAGGGAGGATAGACTGGCGATAGGGGTAATTAGAATGCTTGGTGTTTTGGGGTGGGGGGAGGGGAGAAATGGGGAGAAAATTTGGAACCCAAAATTTTGTGGAAATGAACGTTGAAAACTTAAATAAAGAAAAAAATTTTAAAAAAAATACCAGATGGAATAAAAGTCAATACAGCATTTCCTAAAATGACAAGTAGTATTCATTTGAACCAAGAGCATTATCTGTAATGAGGATGAGCTTGAATCCTTCTCTCAGTAAGATCAGGGTGAAGCAAAGATATTCATTACTACGATTATTGTTGAATAATATATTAGAAATACTAACTATAGCAATAAGACAAGAAAAAGACAAAGGAGGAGTTAGAATAGGAATGAGGAAACAAAACTATCCCTTTTTGCAGATGGTTTAAAGGTATACTTAGAGCACCCTAGAAAATCAACTAAAAAGCTAGCTGAAACAATTAACAACTTTAACACAGTTGCAGTATATAAAACAAACCCACCTAAATCATCAGCATTTCTATATGCTACCAATAAAACACCAGCGGGTAAATATAAAAAGAGAAATTTCACTTCAAATAACTGCAGAGAATATATGCTGTACTTGGGAGTCCACGTTCCAAGACAGATCCATGGGCTATAGGAACACAAAACACTCTTTACCCAAATAAAGACAGATCTAAAAAACAGGAGAAATATTAATTGCTCATGAGTGGGCTGAGTCAAAAGAATAGAAATGACAATTCTACTAAGTTAACTTACTTATTCAGTGCCAAACCAATTAAACCACCAAAGAATTATCTTATAGACCTACAAATAAAGAACAGAATTCATTGAGAACAAAAGGTTAAGAATATCAAAGGAATCAATGAAAAAAAATGTAAAAGAAGGCAGCCTAGAAGTACCAGATTTCAAACCAGAATACAACGCAATAACCATGAAAACAATCTGGTGTTGGATAAGAAGTAAAGTGATGGATCTGTGGAATACATTAGATACACAATACACAGGAGAAAATGATCACAGTAATCTAGTGTTTGATAAACCCAATGATCCAAGTTTCAGGGACAAGAACTCAACATTTGACAAAAATTGCTGGGAAAACTGGAAAGCAGTTTGGCAGAAGATTAGCATAAACAACTTCTCATGTTGTATACCAAGATGAAGTCAAATCAGGTATAGGACTTAGACATAAAGCATTTAGGGTTCGAGTTAGGGGAGCATGGAAAAATATACCTATCAGATTGATGGATAAGGGAAAATGTTGTGACTAAACAAGAAATGGAAAAGATCATGGGAAGTGAATTGGGTAATTTTGATTACATGAAATTAAAAATGGTTTCCACAAAAAAGCTAATGCAGCAAAAATTATAAGAAAAATAGCAAAGTAAGAAAAATTCACATCAAGTTGCTCTGAAAAGGGTCTCATTTCTCAAATATATAGGGAACTGAGGCAAATTTACAGTGAAACAAGAAATTCCCAAATTCATCAGTGGTCAAAGGATATGAACTGGAAGTTTTCAGACAAAGAAATCAAAGTTATCTATAGTCATATAAAAATGCTCTAAGTCACTACTGATTAGAGAAATGCAAATTAAAATAACTCTTGAGATAACACCTCAAACTTATCAGATTTCTTAACATAACAGAAAAGGAAAATAACAAGTGCTAGAGGGTATGTGGAAAAACTGGGACATGAATGCGCTGTTGGTGGAATTGTGAACTTATTCAGCCATTCTAAAGAATAATTTGGAAGTATACCCAAAGGATATAAAACTGTGCATATGCTTTGACCAACTGCCAGGATTATATCCCATAAAAGTGCAAATATAACCTATTCGTACAAAAATATTCCAAACCACATTCAATAGTACAGTGTAAATAAATATAGGACCGTATAATAAAATATCATACTAACAAAAAAACTCAGAAGAGAAATAGATTATGTACCTCTCACTGCTATGGGTAAGAAATGTATATTTGACCAAAGAAGCAGTAGAGACAACTAAAAAGGATAAAATCTGTAACTGCGATTACTAAAAACTGAAAAACTTCTGCATAAGCACATTAAAACAACTAGGATAAGATGAGAAGTGATTGAATAGAGAAAAACAAAACTTTTGTATCAAATTTCCCAGGTTAGGATTTAGTGTTCAAAATATATAAACATCATTCCTCTGTTAAATGGTCAGAGGACATGAACAAATAGTTCAAGAAGAACTGCAAAGTATTCATAACCACATGAAAAAATGCTCCAAATCACTAATAAGAAGAGAAATACAAAACAAAATAACCCTAAAGTTTTACCTCACACTATGTTAATTGGCAAAAAGGACAAATATCAGCAATGGTCCAAGCTGGAGAGATTAGATAGAGAGGCACACTAATATACTGCTGGGGGAACCGTGGAATGGCACAATCATTTTTTGGAAGTAATTTGAAATCATGCAAAGTAAGCAGCAAAAATGACTATACCATTTAAAATAAAGATTCCAGTACTAGGTTTATACCCCAGGGAAGCTGTTGAGAAGAAAAAGACCCCACATAATCCAAAATAATTATAACAGCACTTTTTATTCCAGCTTATTGGTATATTGGAATATAGGTATATTGGAAACAAAGTAGATTTGCATCAGCTGGGGAATGGCTTAACAAAACATGGTACAGGAACGTAATAGCATACCACCAAGGTGCTATATGAAATGATGGGTTTGATGAGTACAGAGAAGTTTGGAAATATCTTTGTGAACTGCTGCAAAGTGAAGTAAGCAGAGCCAAGAAAAGAACATTAACTACAATTTAAATGGAAAGAACCATGCACCAAAAACTTAAAAGTACCTGGAACAAAATGTGAAAAAATCAAATGGTCTCAGAACAAGACAGAAGACACGATCAACTTACACCTTCCTAGAGGTGAGAAGTCCACAGGTGTTACACATTATACATGTTTTCCAAATGCATCCTTCAGTTGTGCTGACTTTTTTTCTTCCTTAAAACAACAACAAATAAATACTCTTTGTCGCATGAGATGACTCTCAGGGAGGATCACATGGGGTACCATGGTAATGTAAGAAACAGAAAACGTTAATAAAAACTTTTAAAAAGAGGTCAAGAATATCAAGAGTAATAACAGAGAAAGGGAAAGGAGGAAAGAAAGGGGTCTGGGTTAGTGTTTACAAGTAGCAGATCTCAAACTATACTACAAATTTGTGACTATGAAAATTATTAGTACTTGTTAAAAATAGAGCCTGAACAATGAAAAGAATTAGGTGTGCAATATACTGAAGCAAACGATTACAATATCATGGTGTTTAATAAATCCAAAGACATGAGTTGTTGGAGGAGGGAAAAGAGGGGTAGGATAAGAAGAGGGAATGGACAGATGGAATAGGTGAAAAACAATTTGGCAGAAGTTTGATAGATCAACACCTCACACCGTAAATCAAATTAAACTACAGGTGAATACAGGAGTTAGATATAAAAGGGAAATCATTAGCACATTAGAAGAGCATGAACAAGGAGGAAATGACATTTCACATCTGTGGACAGGGGAAAGAGGTAATGACAGAACAAGCCACGGAGAGGATCATAGAAAATAAAATCGATAATTCTACCTCTATAAAATTGAAATGTTTTTGCCCAAACAAACTTAATGTAGTTAAATTAAATGGGTAACAGTTTAGTGAGGAAAAACATCTTTGTAGTCATGTTCTCTAATTGATGTTGTATGTGCGTGATATATAAGGAGTCAAAACAAGAAATACAAGCTATCAATAACCACATGACAACATGCTCCAAATTCCTCATAATTAGGGAACTGCAAATTAAAACTCACTTCTCTCAGTCTATAAATCATAGAGATCCACAGGTTCAGGGACAGTCCCCTCTTTCTGTTCTACAACAACAAACATGGAAATGCTTCTTTCACCAGGTGCTGGTTCAAACCAAAACAAAAATAAATATACCATTAAATTAAATGTGACCAAACAAAAGAGATAGTGGGGAGAAGGGAAGGGGAAGAATTTGTAGACTGTGCACTCTCTCCCGATCTTCAAGGGCAAGCCCAACACAGAAGAAAGAAATGGAGGGAGGGAGTGAAGGAGAGAGGAAGAAAGCCTCCAAGGAGTGCCCTAAAGGTTTTTCCCACCCCATTACCTTCCAAGGCTCCAGCCCTCCAGACCAAGTCCTGGGCAGGCAGATAGGATCAGGGAGAGCAGAAGTCTGAGCAACTCTGGAGGAGCAGACAAAGTACACACATACAGACATACAGGTACACTTCTCTCTCTCTCTCTCTCTCTCTCTCTCTCTCTCTCTCTCTCTCTCTCTCTCTCTCTCTCTCTCTCACACACACACACACACACACACACACACACACACACACACACCACATGGATATGCAATGGTAAGAAGGCTCCTAGGAGTCCCCACCCAAATCCCTCTGGGCACTGAGAGAAGGCCATGGGGGCCAGGGCAAATCTGGAGAAAATAAGAGGGGGAGGGGCAGGGGCAGTGGCAGGAGAGGTAGGGGCTACAGAATAAAGGGAGAGATCACTTACCTCACACACTCCCATACTTGCACAAGCAGGACCCTTGGGGATCCACCAGGTGGGAGAAGGAGAGGAAAGGAGGGGAAAAGTGTACTGAGGGAGGAGAGGGGAAAGGGGGCAAGGGTAGGAGCAGGAGGACCTCTAGTTGCCTGCAGCCCCTTCCAGACTCCAAGGAACAGGGGACTATAACATCCTCCCCTTTCTCCTCTTCCTCCTCCAGACACACAAAGGACTGACCAAAGTGGAGAGTTAGGATGTGGTGAAGTCATATGGGGGGAAGGGATGCCCCCAGTCAATGGGAGAAATGAGAGGCAGGACCACTGAGGGAAGTAGGGTAACCTCCTCCTAGAGCAGAGGGAGGAGGGATGCAGGAGGGAGGAAGGGGGATCTATGAAGTGAAACCCAGAGAAGTGGGGAGCACCTGCCTCCCCCGCCACCATTCCTTTTTTTGTGAGAAGTCCTTATCCTGGCTTTACTTTTTGCCAAAATGAGTTTTCAAGAATTGACACAAAGGATGAGTTCACATGAGATATCCACAGATAAAAAAAAACCCCATCACTTCAGCACCAAAGACAAAGGAAAGTTCTGCCAGGTATCCTCTCAGTGAGCCACCTAACCTCTTCATAGTCACATATGCATGCATCAAAGAGACCCCATAGGCACAAAGCAGCAACAACCACCCTGTGGTTCTTCAAAAACATTATGTCTGATGCACCCAGATCCACAATGGTCATCTGTCATCACCACCATGCTGTGTGAGCCCAAAGCAGACCTATAGTTACTAACCTCGACAACTTGGGAGGGCCCCATTTTGTACCAACAGTGATTCTGAACTGAAGATTAGTTTTAGGTTGGCCTCTAATATTTGGAATAGTTGACAAATAGGATGAGATTCAAAGGCTTCATATTGTGGTTGAGTTGAGGAAAGTGACCTGCAAATATGGAGGATGAGGTGACTGGATGACCAGACACTGTATGGTTCCTGGTCCCAAGAGTCATCCTGATCATGCATTGGGAGTCATTCGTGATTGTGAGTCAATAGAGATTCCTGGCTCCCACCTGTAACGGGACAAGTTAGAGCCGACCCCTGTCCATTGCAGGACGCCACACTGAGAGCCTGCCTAGATAACCTAGGGGTTTGTCAGTAGGGGTGGAACTAGATGGATTTCAGGAGGCAGGGTCTCGTCTTTGTTTGCAACGTGACAGTTCTTTGTCCAGCTCCGGATGTCCAGTGGAGAAGACACCCATATAAGGAAAGGTGTTAGGGGATAGGTTCAATGTATAGGCTTAGGAATGTTCACGTAATTAACACTATATATGCATGTGAGCTAGCTGGAATAAACGGAGTCCTCACCACCTTGTCTCCAGCCTCATTTCATTACTCACTAGATCAAGGCCTCTTGCTGGACAAGAGCCTTGGGTTGGGGTTAGGGGTTCCCGTAATGGTCTAGGGGACCCCAACACCCACCAGGCATCACGATTAACTTACTGCATGCTGGAAGACTCCAGCAGAAGAAGCTGGAAGACTTTACCAGGAGGGTAAAGTTCAGTCCTGGTGAAGGGGTCAAAAAAGTCAAATTAAATCTTGAATTTAAAATACAGTCATCCAAACCATCACTATTAAAAATGCCTACTGAACTCTCAATTCTAAAAACACCATCCATTACAGCATTAAACTAAATAGCATTGGAGTCCACACTGAGTTGCTTTTACATTACAATGCACAGTTTAACTGGTAAAGGGTCAATATTACCCACTGATAAAAGCAAAACATGGAGTTTGTCAGTGTATCTCTGACCTTACCCATGAAGATTTAAACTCAAAAATGATTTAGGATGGGCATCTCGTTCTCATCTTTCTCTCCTTACCACCAATCACTCCAGCTGTGATAGATGTGACTCCTCAGTCATGTAAGTAAGGTTCAGGCACTAGTAGATAAAAGGATTAGAAACAGTTTGGCAAGGTAATGCCAGCTTTGCTGGTTTACAATTAGCTGAGAGTTGAAGAAAACTCCTGCAGTGCAAGTAAGATCTTAAAGAGAAAATGGGAATTTCAGTAACATGAGGCACTGAAATAGCAGGAGGTAAGAATCCAACTAGAGGGCAATGTTCAGCTTTCCAGGGGTTTGTGAACTGAGCAGCAATTACCTCTTCAGTAAGACAAAAAGAAAATCAGATTTCTCACTGTCCCTGGCTTTACTCTTCTTAGATGTACAAACCAACCACAGCTGAAGTAGAGAGCCCCATGTGTAACTTCAAACAACAGTCAGAAGTGGAATTTTTTGGCACCTAAATCTTGGATGTATACAATTGTGCCCAGGAGCATGGCACTGTAGTTTCAGGGAACTGTGGCTTTCCATAGAACCACTCCTAACCCTACTTAAAGTCAGCCCTGTTCATGCAGAGTAGAGTAGGTTGCTTTCCAGTTTTTGCTTTTCAATCCTGACAAGTCTCCAGTGAGAAAAAAAATCTAGAGGGATTCCTGACACCTTGCGGTAGAGGAGAGAATGGGGAATAGACAAAAAGGATTCTTGGTGACATCCAAATGATGGTGGATTTGTTTTTGTTTGCATTCTAATCTGAAAAATTATGAATTGCATGATGTCCCTTGCTATGAAATTCCCTTTCAAAATGTGCAATTAAGTAATGAATGATCCATATTCATGATTTTGTTCTGTGACTCTTCATATGTAAATGTTTTGACTCCTGTGAAAAAGTAAACTGTTTTCAGAGAAAGAGAGAAGGGGAAGGAGGAGGAGAAAGAGGAAGAGAAGAAGAAAGAGAAGTAGAAGAAGAGAAATTAAAGAAAATGGCTAGTCTTGGTCAAGACTTAACTATTGTTAAATCAGGCATGCAAGTGAATATTTGCCTAGGTGCTCAGTGCTAATGTATAAAAAGTTAAGCCTGGAGTACACTAAACCTGAAAGTAGGGCAAAAGCTACAGCTTTAATCTTTGTACTAATTGGGAGAGCTAGGGTTCATACCTGCTCTAAGTCCAAATGAAGCATTTTTGCTAATGTACCACAATCTCTTATTCTAAACAAAGCCTGTCTCCTCTAAGCCACTGCCTGGTTTCTCAAATGCATGCTTTCTATCTGCTGCCTCCATTCCCTCTTCATACAGCCATTCCTTTATGCAATTCAAATGGAGTCCCAGGATTGTAGTCATAGATTTAGTGCTCAAATGAACTTCAGAGACCTTCTAGTTTAAATCTTTCATTTTATAGAAGAAAAAACTGACACTCAGAAAGGAAAAAGTGAATTGCCTGAGATCACACAACTAGTAAGTTTTTGAGGCAGGATTTAAGCCAAAGTCTTCCTGACTCAAATTGAGTCCCATAATGACTAGATCCTATCCTATGTTCTCATCTCACTAGGCTATTCTCATCTCTCTGGAAGTTTTAAGACTAAAAATGTGAAGCACTTCAAACAGCTAAAGGAAAAATAATTTCTCTCAAATTAAAGTTCCATCTAGTGAGTTTTTAATAGATATGTTGTGGCTGAAAGTGAATATTCTGGCTTCCTCTCTACATAATACTACATCTTGAATGTGTGAATTCGTTCACCCAGTTTTGCCTTTTACTGAAATGAGATTTTGAAGGATTTATATAACTGCTTGATTTATAAGACACATCACTAAATAGAAAAACATCACTTCAGCACCAAAGATAATGGAAAGCTCCTGTTGGTAGCCTAGCACATATATAACTTAATCCAATAATACTCTAAGATGCATCAGAGGGAGGCTGTGGTAAGATGGTGGTACTGCCACTCTGTGATTTCTGGAAAAAAAAAATGCTGTCTAGGTAAGGGATGCAAATGTATCGGCTCCTTCTCACCCAGCCCTATGCATCTATTGACTGTCATAGACCACAGTGTGTCAAGTATCACCATAAAAGAGCAAAGGGACACATCCTGTAAGGAACCTACACCCAGGGTACTTCCCAGAAAAACTCATTCTTCCTATACCCCCTTTACTAGGTAGGCAGAATAAGGAAACATTTTGGTCAACATGCTTTTGCTTGCCATTTTCCAGGCTTTAGAACCCATAAAATACCAACAGTTTACCTGAAATATAATACAGCTGATGGGAATTTCACAAAAGTATTCAGTTCTAATATCAGTTTCAAGGTCTGGCCCTAAACAGATGCTCAGAACCTTATGACTTGCACTGTCCTAAGGAAACCTCATACAGGGTAGAGGGGTGGCAGGGCCAAACATTTTTGTGTCTGTGAGACTTAGAGAGGAAGAAAAATTTTTTTTGTTTTTTACAAAATTGTACATATTATGGGAGTTACATGGTCATTCCTAGATCATTTAATATTAAGACTCCCTATATCCTCTAAGATATGAGTTGGGATCATCCACTTTCATCGGCTACCTCACCAGAACTGGCTACCCCCTTAAGATGTCCAGACTAAGAAAGTTCATTCTTTTGGGCTCATGTTCTACAGGCACTATAAACTTAATTGGGAAGCAATATACTCTTCATTAGATTGGTCTAGTGGTGTATGTTTCTGTTCTCTTTCATCTGTGTTTCTCAGATTGAGGTGCCAGTGATCCTCACAGGACTTGGAGTTAGAACCATGGGAACACTGAAGCCAGGATTCCAGGTGGGAGATTGAAGTAAGTGAGTCAGGCAGAGAAGCCAAGGAAAGCCATAATGCCTGGCGATTGATGTGCATTTTGGACTTGAAACTTGGATTGTACTCTAAAGGAAGTGAGTGAAAATGTGAGCATGATCGCCTTCTACTCTGCAATAAAGGATATGATATGGGGTGAGGGGGATGGATTCGGCTATTCCATATGGGGAGTAAGTTTACATATTTTGCATTAAACTTTTTAAACTAAATATTCCTTTGTAAAAACCAATCTGGCTGTTAGTCCCTAGATGAAACTTGGGTGCAGATGACCACACTTACACTGAGGACAATACCATGGGTTGTAACTGAAATCAATGGCAAGGAACCCAAATATCTCCAATGCCCTTAAGGGTAACAGAGAACCCTGAGAGAGGGGTGAAATGGGAACTACTGGTCTTATAGCAGTGGGTATCAGGTAGTCTGTGCTACATATGCATGGAAGAGCCAGGAAAAATGAGAAAGTTGTTCTTGTGAGTAAATATTAAGCAAATGATCAATAAAATTTGAGTTAGATATTCCATTTATCAAATTTTAAGTCGATTCCTATTAGAAAAGTACTATTTGTTCACCATTTACAACATGTTCAGTATAATGCTAGACTTTACGGAGGAGGGATAGGAGAAATGAAAAAAAAGGGTGGGGATTAAGGGAAACTGCACTCTATAGGAAGTGTTGATTGGACTAGGCTCCCAGAACTGTGCTTGCTCTGTCAGTCAGTCAATAAATACTTATGTTAAGTACTAGGGGTACAAAGAGTTCACAAACTAATGCTTTCTTCTCTTTCTCATCAATTTTATATATATTATAAATATTTTATGTAGATATATATATATATACACACACATATATGTATATATGTGTGGGTATGTAAACATGCACACATATACACATGTATACATTGTGTGTATGTGCATATAAACATACACACAAACACAGACGTTGTCTACCTCATTAGAACATAATCTTCTTTACTTTAATCTTCTTATCTCAGTCATTTGCAGAGTACCTGGCACACAGCAGGTACTTGATACATGCTTAGTGATTGCTGATTAATTGTGAAAAATATGGGCCAAAAACTCTCTGACTGACATAGTTACAGATTTTTCCCCTTTAAATTCTCCATATGAATGGAAAGTAACAAAAATATTGGTTAATATACCAAGCACAGTGTGAAGGAAACACTTTACAAATATTTTAACATTAGAACCTCACAACAACGCTGCAAAGTAGGTGCTATCATTATCCCCATTTTATAGATGAGGAAACAGAGGCATATAAGGGTTAAGTGATTTGTCTAGGGCTACACAGCCAGTAAGCGACTGAGGCAGAATTTGAATTCGGTCCCAAACCCAGCACTGTTCCCATACCACCTAGATCCTGTAGAGGAAAAGAAACTAATTCACAAAACCCAGCAATTACTCCTTCTAAGTAATCTACTGTTTCTTATCTATTAAGATCTATGACCAATTGCATTTTTCTCTGATATTGTTTAATCAGAATCATTTAAGGCCCAGCTCCTTCAAACTAGCGTTTTCTTTCCTTCTCATTCTCCTTTCTTTTTTTTCTTTCTTCCTTTCTTTCTCCCTTCCTTCCTTCCTTCCTTTCTTTCTTTCTTTCTTCCTTCCTTCCTTCCTCCCTCCCTTCCTTCCTTCCTTCATTCCTTCCTTCCTTCCTTTCTTTCGTTTTTGGAGGCAATTAAGGTTAAGTGACTTTCTGAAGTCAGGTCTGAACTCAGGTTTTCCTACTCCAGGGCTGGGGCTCTGTGCCATTGAGCTGCCCCACAGCTCTCTTCTTAAAGAGAATATTCAAGACATACAAATTTTATAGTTCTTGGCAGTCTCCAAGCCATTCGACCTTTCTAAATTTCTTTATCCTAAACCATATTTTCCAACTTCCTTTTGGCTAGCTTACCTGTGCCCCTTTTGAATTGAAGTCACCCAGTATCAGGGTATATGTTGATTTTATTTGGAGGCTCTTGTCAACTTCTCCATAGAATTTCAATATATAGAAGATGGCAAAGTAGAAAGACGCACATACTTTAGCTCTACCCCCACAGCCCATAAAATACCTGAAAAAAAATGACTCTAAACAAACTCTAGAGCAGCAGAACCCACAAAAAGACAGAGTGAAAGAGATTTCCAGCACAGGGTAGTCTGGAAAGCCAACAGGAGAGGTCTATCACAAGGGGCATGGAGCTTAGCCCAGCCCTGACCACTAGGCACCAGCAGGAGCAGGACTGGAACAGGCATTTGGGGCAGAATCCCCAGCAGCAGCTGTGGTTCTCAGATCCCTCAACCCGCAAATGCCAAAGAAAGCTTCAAAGGTCAATGAGAAAGCTTTTTTCATTTGGATGAGAAGGGAAGGTGGTCTGGCCCCACCAGCAGCAGCCAGTGGAGCGGCAGGCAGCGTTCATTCCAGCTCTGACACTAACTACCTCCGGTAACATGAAGAAGGTATGTCCCATCCCTGGGCCTCAGTTTTCATAACTATGAAATGAGAAGACTGGGTTAGATTGCTTCAAAGTTCTTTTCTATCTCTAAATCTACCATCCCATGATTCAGATGAGAACAATTATGCCTCTCTGAGCCTCAGTTTCTTCATCTGTTAAAATGAGCATAATACCTATAATACCTACCTTTTACAGTTCCATTTTGATGATCAAATAAGACAACGTATGTGAAATTCTATGCAGTTGTTAGCTATTATTGCCCCTGCTGTGGAGGAAAGTCTTGGCTACCAAAGCAACGGATCTATATGCTAGTTTTAATGAGGTAATAGAAATGTTTTAGATGTTTACAAAATTATATAATAATAATAATAATAATAATAAACATTCAAGGCTTGATAAGTGTTTTGTTAATTCATTTGATTCTTACAACTACTCTGTGAGGTAGGTGCTATTATTATTTCTATTTGACAAGTGAGGCTGAGGCATAGAGGTGTTAAGTGACTACACAGCTAGGGAGTAATTGAAGCAAGGTCTGATCTCAGGTTTTCCAAATTCCAAGAACTGTACTCTGCACTGTGCTGCTTAGCTTCCTCAAACAAAATAATTAAAACATTAATTTAAAAAATAATAAACAATGATCACAGACCTCTATGACTTCTGTGGCCTTGGAACAGCCACAACCTCTCCGGGCTTTAGTTTCCTCATCTGTCAAAAGAGGTATTTGAAATAAATGTTCTCTTATGGCTCTTCTAGATCCAAATTCAATGACTGGACAGTCAACTCCAACACTTGTTTCTGAATAGAAATAGGGAACTATTTCCAAAGCCATTTTTAAAGCTAGGAAGGATTCTGAGTTGCTAATTTTCTGACTGAATAGTTTCCCAGTTTTTCTGCCTGGGAATTACTTTAGTCATGTGACAAAATTCTGTTGACTCTCCTGCCTTTATTCTTCACACTCTCACTCCCCTCTCTTGTGCGTTAAGTCAGTGTCTCAATATCTTCACCTTCTCCCTTACTTTCATCACACCTTGGACAAAGCATTTATCTCCTCCAGGCTTCCAGTTCCTCCATTACAATAAAATGAGTTCACACGGAAGTGATCTCTTATGTCCTTTTGACTCCAAATACTATGATTCTGTGACTATCTTCTGACCAATAAAAGGGAGCCATAAAGTCTTTATAAACACACACCCATACACATACACACCTTTGTTTCTGAATCATTATATTGGCATTATGTCTTCTTTGCATCATATTTCTGATTGCGTCTTTACCCTGAAACTCATTTTAGGGTTAGGGTTAGCTTTTATTTTAAAAAAAAAAGCATATACTACATGGAAGGAGTTGTGGAGAGGAGGCTCAAAGTTACTTTGAACAACAGGGAGAAACCAACCTGCAATTTAAAAATTGCAAATAATCAAGCTAATTCCAGACAGGGATAGTAATCATGATCTCAGACAAAGCTAAAGCTAAAATAGACTTACTCAAAAGAGAACAATAGGGAAACTACACTATGTGTCAGCAATATTATTCAGAACTGTTTTAGATCACTTAAAATAACTAGGCAATATAAAATACTTCAGAGTATACCTGCCAAAACAGAGGAACTATATAAGCAAAGACATAAAACACTTTTTTATATAAATAAGGTCAGATCTAAATAATTGCAGGAGTATCTATTGTTCATGTGTAGGTAAACCCAATATAATTGTTACATGACAATTTTACCTAACTGATCTATTCAATGCCATCCCAATTAAATTACTAAAAACTTATCTTAGAAAATTAGTAAAAAAAAAAAAAAAATAATGCCAACTCTCATTTGGAAGAACAAAAGATCAAGAATTTCAAAGAAACCAGGGAAAAAATACGTAAAGAATAGAGACTCAGCAGTATCAGACTTTAAACTATATTATAAGGAAAGAGAAATATTGAAGTATAAAATGGAACATTTTGATTACTTTTAATTAAAATTTTCTTATATAAATAAAACCAATGAAGCCAAAAATAAGAAGAATGTAGAAAATTGTGGGAAAAAAACTTTCATAGACAATCTCTTAGGATGGGATTATGTTGAAATATTGTTGTGGTGTAGGAAATGAAAAGCTGGTTGATTTTTAAAAAGAAAGAAGGACTTGGGCCTATGAAGGAAGATGCTATCCACCTCCAGAGAAAGAGATCACAAGTGGAAATATGCATAATATGGTTATATAAATGTATATGTATATATACCCATATATGTACATAAGTATATATGTGTATGTCTACGGATGTATGTACATATGTGACTATTACATATATATATATATATACATATATATACACACACATTTACATGTACATATATATGTATAATCATGTTTAATTGTAGCCTTCTTAACTGGGAGAGGGGCTGAGGGAGGGAAAAGATAAAGTAAAAACTGCACAGCAGGGAACAAAAGAAAGCCCTCAAGGAAGCAAACAAAAGCTGGGCAGCTTTAAAAACAATGTATAGTATTTATTATATAGGTTTTCATGAAATGGAAAGTTATTGTTTTATATGGACTCTCATATTTGGTTGTATGAATGGCAATGTTCTATTTTTCTTCATTCATTTTGTATTTAAGTTTAAAATGAATAAAAAATTTACAAAAACTATGTCAACTAGTCCAACCCTGCCGGAGAACAACTTGAAACCACACCCAAAGGACTATTAAACTGTGTTCTCCCTTTGAGCTAGAAATACCACTACTAGGTCTGCATCCTATAGAGATCAATGAAAAGGAAAAGTACCTATTTGTACAAAAATATTTACAGCAGTTGTTTTTGTTGTGACAAAGAATTGGAAATTGAAGAGATGTCCATCAAATGGGGAACGGTTGAACAAGTTATGGCACATGATTGTGATGCAATACTATTGTGATAGAAGAAATGATGAGCAGGATGCTTTCAGAAAAAACTAGGAAGACTTATATGAACTCATCCAAAGTGAAGTGACCAGAACTTTGTACGCAGTAATACCAGTTGTGTACAATGATCAAGGTAATGATGATGGAAATGACTTAGCTATTCTCAGCAACACAATGATCTAAGACAATATGGAAAGACTCATGATGAAAAATAATATTCATTTTCAGAGAAAGAATGGAGTCTGAATGGAGATAGAAGCATACTTAAAAAAAGGATTTTATTTGGGTTTTTTATCTGTGTTTTGTTTCATAACATGACTAATATAGAAATACGTTTTCTGTGACTGCATATGTATAATCTATATCAAATTGCTTGCCTTTCCAATGAGGGGAGAGGGATTAAAGGGAGACAGAATTTGGAATTCAAAATTTCAAAAAAATGTTTGATAAAAAATGTTTGCATGTAATTGAGAAAAATAAAATATATTTTAAATATATGAATGGAAAGTACTAGGAAAGGGAAATTCAGAAACAACATAACTCAGTAACATAGTGTTTAATAAAGTGGACAACATAAGTTACCTAGAGAAAAGCTACACATTCAATAAAACTGCTGGAGAACTGGAAAACAATATGGTAGAAATGGGACTTTGACCAATGCCTCAAACAACTCTTCGCAATATATTCTAAATGGATACATGACCATAATATAAAACATTGTACTATTTAAAACAATCAGAAGAGAACTAGGTCATGACCTCTCACAGATATGGGTAAGAGATGTATTCTTAGTCAAACAAGCGATAGGGGAAATTACAAAATATAAAACTAATAAGTTTGATAACTTTAAACTGAAAAGCTCCTGCACAAACAACATTAATGTATCTAGGATAAGAAGGGAAGCGGCTGAATGGGAAAAAATCTTTATATCAAATTCCTCTGATAAGGGTTTAATATTCAATATATATAAATCTAAATATATACACATATGTCTGTATATATACATACATACATAAAAGCCATTCTTCTATTTAAAAATTGTCCAAGGCTATGAACCAACAGTTCTCAAAAAGAAAAGAAAGAACTACAAATTATTTGCTACATAGGAAAATGTTCCAAATCACAAGTAATAAGAGAAATGCAAATCAAATTCACCTTATACTCTGCAAATTCACAAAAAGGATAAAAATGGCAACAACACAGTTAGAGTTGGTATAGAAAGATAGGCACACTAATACAGTGTTGGTGAAGCTATGACATGGCACAACCATTTTGGAAAGTAATTTGGAATTATGCAAAGAAAGCAACAAAAATGTTAATACCCTTTGAAACAAAGATTCCATTACTGGGATAATACCCCAAGGAAGCTATCAAGAAGAAAAAAGTCCCCATTTGCTCCAAAATATTTATAACAACACTTTTTGCACCAGTTAAGAATTAGAATGAAAGTAGATGCATTTCAACTGTGGAATGGCTAAACAAAGCCATTGTTTACAAAGTACATGAATGTAATGTAATACTACTGCACTCTAAAAAATGATAGGTGTGGTCAGTACAGAGAAGAATGGAATGTCCTTTGTGAACTGATGCAAAGTGAAATATGCAGAGCCAAGAAAACAGTATACAAGATAATGACAACATAACAAAGGAGGAAATGGAAAGTACAATGCACCAAAAAGTTGAAAGTACCTGGAACAAAATGGTAAAGGTCCAGTTAGACTTAAAAGAAGATGGGAGAAGACCTGTCACCTACCTTTTCCGGGAGGCAAGAGGTCCCCAGGTGTTACACATGGCACACATTTTCCCAATGCATCCATTGGTTGGGATGATGTTTTTTCATTCCTAAAAGAAAAAAAAATACGTATTTGTCACATAGCATGGCTCTCGGGGATGGGAAGAAGAAAGAATACCATGCTGATGTAATAAACAGAAAATCGTGAAAAAACAATTTTCAAGAGTTCAAGAATCTCACAAACAAAAATAGAAGGGGGAGGAAAGAAAGGTGTTTGGGTTAGTGTTTACAAGCAGCAGATTTCAAACTATACTACAAATCTATGGTGATGAAAACAACTAGTACTTGTTAAAAATGAAGAGGGTGATCAATGGAAAAGATTACATATGCAGTTTACAGAAGCAAACGGAATAACATAGTGTTTAAAAAAAAAAACCCAGGGGGCAAAGCCAAGATGGCAGAGTAGAAAGACACATATACGCTGGGTCTCCCCACACAGCCCATAAAATACCTGTAGAGAGGGACTCTCAACAAATTTTGGAGCAGCAGAAGTGGAGAACAACAGAGTGGATGAGATTTCCAGCCCAGGGTGACCTGAAAGGCCCACGGGAAACGTGAGCTGCACCAGATGCGGAGCAGAGGGTGGAGCCCAGCCAAGCCTTGGCCACGCTGTGCGACTCTGGGAGGAGAACACCTCGGGGATAGAATCTCCAGTCGCAGCAGGGGTCCACAGGTCCCTCAACCCACAGGCGCCAAAGGTCAAGTGACTGGGTTTTTTCAACTGGTCGGGAAGGGAAAAGGGCCTTCCCATAGCTCTGGCCTCAGGCAGTGGCCCAAAGAGGCCACATTGGGCAGACAGCAGCAGTTCTCACGGCAGCCCCTGCAGCAGCCCGCATTCACTGTTGGATCGTAAAAACCCCTGGGGGCACTGAGGAGCTGAATATTACCTCAGCCCTGTGTAGAGGCCCTGAGGGAGGTGGTCTTTGTATCACACTGAATGGCGGACCTGTCCAAACAGCTTATCTGAAAATCAGCCCGCAGTGCTGACTTGGTGGAACCGGAGCCCAGGTGGCTGTGGAGAGGAAACTGCTAAGATTGTAGACAAAAAAATCTCTGCCTTCCAGATCAGTGTGCTTAATTGTGCAACCCTGGAGGAACTTACAGATTCTCAGAGTATACCCTACTCTTAACAACGGACCCAAAAGTCAAGTAACTGGTTGGGAAAATGCCTAAAAAAGGGGGGGAAAATAAGACTACAGAAGGTTACTTTCTTGGTGAACAGATATCTTCTCCCATCCTTTCGAATGAGGAAGAACAATGTTTACCATCAGGGAAAGAAATGAAAGTCAAGGCTTCTGTATCCCAAACATCCAAAATGAATATTCACTGGTCTCAGACCACAGAAGAGCTCAAAAAGGATTTTGAAAATCAAATAAGAGAGGTGGAGGAAAAACTGGGAAGAGAAATGAGAGAGATGCAAAAAAAGCATGAAAAGCAGGTCAACACCTTGCTAAAGGAGACCCAAAAAAATGCTGAAGAAAATAACACCTTGAAAAATAGGCTAACTCAATTGGCAAAAGAAGTTCAAAAAACCAATGAGGAGAAGAATGCTTTCAAAAGCAGAATTAGCCAAATGGAAAAGGAGGTTCAAAAGCTCACTGAACAAAATAGTTCTTTCAAAATTAGAATGGAACAGATGGAGGCTAATGACTTTATGAGAAACCAAGAAATCACAAAACAAAACCAAAAGAATGAAGAAATGGAAGATAATGTGAAATATCTCATTGGAAAAACAACTCACCTGGAAAATAGATCCAAGAAAGACAATTTAAAAATTATGGGACTACCAGAAAGCCATGATCAAAAAAAGAGCCTAGACATCATCTTTCATGAAATTATCAAGGAAAACTGCTCTGACATTCTAGAGCCAGAGGGCAAAATAAATATTGAAAGAATCCATTGATCACCTCCTGAAAGAGATCCAAAAAGAGAAACTCGTAGGAATATTGTGGCCAAATTCCCGAGGTCCCAGGTCAAGGAGAAAATATTGGAAGCAGCCAGGAAGCAACAATTCAAGTATTGTGGAAATACAATCAGGATAACACAAGATCTAGCAGCCTCTACATTAAGGGATCGAAGGGTGTGGAATAAGATATTCCAGAAATCAAAGGAACTAGGAGTAAAACCAAGAATCACCTACCCAGCAAAACTGAGTATAATACTTCAGGGGAAAAATTGGTCTTTCAATGAAATAGAGGACTTTCAAGCATTCTTGATGAAAAGATCAGGGCTGGAAAGAAAATATGACTTTCAAACACAAGAATCAAGAAAAGCATGAAAAGGTAAACAGCAAAGAGACGTCATAATGGACTTACTAAAGTTGAACTATTTACATTCCTATATGGAAAGACAATATTTGTAACTCTTGAAAACTTTTTTTAGTATGTGGGTAGTTGGTGGGATTACAGACACACACACACAGAGAGAGACAGAGACAGAGACAGAGAGCACAGGGTGAATAGAGTAGGATGGGATCATATCTTTAAAAAATGAAATTAAGCGATGAGAGAGAAATATATTGGGAGGAGAAAAGGAGAAATGGAATGGGGCAAATTATCTTTCATAAAAGAGGCACAAGTAAAAGACTTTTACTTGTAAAAGACTTTTCAGTGGAGGGAAAAAGAGGGGAGGTGAGAGAAAAAAACATGAAGCTTACTCTCATCACATTCTATTAAAGGAAGGAATAAAATGCACACTCATTTTGGTATGAAAACCTATCTTACAATACAGGAAAGTGGGGGAGAAGGGGATAGGCAGGGTGGGGGGGATGATGGAAGGGAGGGGCAATGGGAGGAGGGAGCAATTAGAAGTCAACACTCTTGGGGAGGGATAGGATCAAAAGAGAGAATAGAATAAATGGGAGGCAGGACAGGATGGAGGGAAATATAGTTAGTCTTACACAACACGACTATTATGGAAGTCATTTGCAAAACTTCACAGATATGGCCTATAGTGAATTGCTTGCCTTCCCAAAGGGGATGGGTGGGGAGGGATGAAGAGAAGTTGGAACTCAAAGTTTTAGGAACAGCTGTTGAGTATTGTTCTTTCAATTAGGAAATAAGAAATACAGGTAATGGGGTATAGAAAGTTATCTTGCCCTACAAGACAAAAGAGAAGATGGGGATAAGGGAAGGGAGCGATGTTAGAAAGCAGGGCAGATTGGTGATCGGGGTAATTAGAATGCTCGGAGTTTTGGGGTGGGGGAGAGCAGAAATAGGGAGAAAATTTGGAACCCAAAATTTTGTGGAAATGAATGTTGAAAACTTAAATAAATAAATTTAAAAAGAAAGAAAAACAACCCAACAGTTGGGGAGTATAAGGGAGGACACACTATTTGGTAAGAGACAGATGAGATAAAGGAAAATCAATTTGGTAGAAATTTGATAGGAGATCAACACTTCATACCCCATTAAATTAAAACTACATATATATATATATATATATATATATATATATATATATATATATATATATATTATATATATATATATATATATATAAAACCATCAAATTAAACTATAAACAGATACAGGAATTAGAGAAAAGGAGAATCGTTATCAGGTTAGAGGAGCAAAGAGGAAATTACTCGTATTTGTATTGACAGTGGAAGAGGTCATGACAGAACAAGGCACGGAGAGGATACCAGAAAGTGAAGTGAATAAGTCTCATCATATAAAATTGAAATGTTGTTGTACAATCAAATCTACTGCAGTTAAATTAAAAGGGTAACAGTTAAGTAAGGAAAAACCTCAAAGTTCTTTAATGCATGGTGCATGTGCAAAATATGCAAGGAACAGATTCAATGTCAAACATTAAGAGACTTTCTGCAAGAAGTCAATGTTATGAACAGGCAGTTTTCAAAGGAAGAAATCCAAGCTATCCAGAACCCATGACCAAATACTCAAATCCCTCATAATTAGAGAACCATAAAGTAAAACAACTCTGTTCTTTCAGTCTGAAAAGCAAGGGGATCTGCAGATTCACAAACAGTCCCCTCTTGCTGTTCCCCAACAATGTACGAGGAAATGCCCAGTTCACCAGGTGCTGGTTGAAATCAGAACAAAAATAAACATACCATTAAATTAAACTTTCCAAACCAAAGAGACGATGGGAGAAGGGGAGGGGAAGAGTTCAAAGACTGTTTCCTTTCCCTCCATCTCCAAGGCCAGGACTAGAGAAAGGAGGAAGGATCCACGTCTCCCATCCCCTCAACAAACACACACATTTCCCTGGACACTAAGACCGAAGCGGGGGGCGGGGGGGAGGATTAGGGGGGCGGAGTAGAGTAGGAGAAGGAGGGGGGCAGGAGCACTTACCTCGCACACCCTCACGCAGGCACACGTAGATCCTCCAGGATCTGTCAGGTTAGGGGAGTGGAGAGCAGGGGAGGGAGAGTGTGGGAGGCAAGGTGGTAACCCAGGAAGGAAGGACTGGGGGAGAGGAAGGGGAAAGAGAGGGGCTGCCCTCGACCCTCCCCCGACCCAGGGGACCTGAAATTCAACCTCCTCCTTCACCACCTCCAAAAGCAGGGAGGACTGACCCTGGAGGAGGGTGGGAGGAGGCGGGTCCCGTGACGTCATACCCAGAGGAAGATGGAGCTCCCCTCCCCCACCGTTGCCCTCTGCCCATAGTTTATCCTAGGGGGATAGGGCCCCTCAGTGAATCTTCCACATGGCAGGGAGCAGGCCAGAGACTGACCAGGGTGCGGGATTGCTGAGGGGCATGGGGGTGTTTCATCTGAACTCAGTCTGGGGGAGTGTCAGAGGGAGGAGATCGAGGGGGAGCAAGGAAGTTCTGAGCTCCCCAAAAGGGAAACAAACCCACGGCCCCAGAATGGGACTTGTGTTCCTGACAAATCCCCAGAGCAAAGGAGGAAAGCTGTGGTCTGGAGAATGGGTGACCCTCAGCCTCCTTTTAGAGGGAAGTGGAGAGAAAGATCACATTGAGGTGGGGAGGGACCTGGGGGGCAGCCTGGCAGCCACAGCTGCTCCTGACAAGGCAGAGGCTGTGGTAAACTGGTGCAATTGCTGCTGGACAATTCCATACATGAAGAAGAACCTTAGGATGTCATCCCACGCTCCAGAAGGAGCATCACTCAGGGGGACCTATAGCAACTAAGGGAGCCCAAGCACCCATCCAATTGTCCCTGGAGGCTGAGAGGTGGTGTCTTTATTCAGCAACTGCAGGGACAGGGATGGGGCTCTCCCAGAGAAGCAAAATCCCTCCAATGACACCTTCTGTGCATGCAATTTGTACTCAGACTGGCATAGAGCATGGAGACCTTAGGTGACTCACCCCCCCCCTCACCCCCCCAATACATAAAGGTGATATGGGGTGGAGGGTACACAGGTCAGCCCAGACTATCTTCCAAGTCATCTCTGCCTCAAGTAGCTGGGGAGACCAATGAACATTCTCTTCTGGTTCGATAAGAGAGGGGTAGCCATGTCAGAGGACCACCAAGCAGGTGAGTCCAAGGAAATGTGGAAGCAACCAAGCCCAGAGGCCATGCATTATCTCCATGGATGGCCCTCTGGGCACTGGCCCTCTCCCAGGCAAGCGTGGGAACTTAAGACCCTTTCTCCAAACCCCACCATCTTCCAAAATGCCCCATTTCTCTTAAAGTTATCCTTACAGTCATTAGATTCCCAGGATCACAGATCTCCAACTGAAAGGGATCCCATCAGCCATCTAGTCCAACCCTTTCCTTCATTTTAAAATGAGGGAAACTGAGGCCCAGAGTGGAGTCACTTGAAAAACAGAGGCTTTTCAAGCCTGGTAGGTCTGACCATAGCAGATCAAGACAGATTGTTTAATACAGTCCCCCATCTCTAGAGTACAGCCAGGATCAAATACAAACCCCTCTGCCGGGTACCCTCTCAATAAGCCATCTAATTAAGTCATACTCACATTCACATCAGAGGGACCCACTCTAGCCACCTTCATGACAACATCATATCATGTATCACCGTCAAAGAGCAAAAAGACAAAACAGGATCCTGGGTGATCACTTCCCAGGAAACCACATTCTCCCTTTAGCTGCTTTGCTGTATTAACAGAATAATGAAACACATGGCCCAAGATGCCATTTCCTGTCCTTTTCCTCATCTGAAAACCATTGACAGTGTATCTGTAATTACTGATGTGAAATTTACTGAAGTATTGTTTTCATTTCAATTCCAAGGCCCACATGATAGGACTTAGGTCTATCAGCATTCTCCACAACATGGCTTTGGTCCATCTCTCCTCTTCTCCTCAAACAGCAATTCTTTTTCTCTAAAAGGAGACAAAGCAATCCCAGGACTTGATTGGCTCCTGCTTCCCTGGCAAAACTTCTTGGTCACCTAAGGGCAGAAAAATTCCCACCCACATGCAGTCAGGACCCCTCCAATAATATGGATTTCTTAAGATACTCTGCAGTCACCATTCCCTGCTCTGCCCTGGAACTCTTCCCTGCTGTCTGAACACTTTTTCATATGAAGACAAGGAAAGCCACGTCCAAAGATGTTAAGGGTCAGTCTTTCCTTGGTGCATTTCCATGCAACGACAAAGTAGACCTGCTGTAGTTAACTTGGGAGGGCCCCATTTCATACCAACAGTGATTCTAAACTTAAGATTAGTTTTAGATTGGCCTCTAACATTGGACATAGTTGGCAATAGGGACAAGATTCAAAGGCCTCATGACTCACATTGTAGTTGAGTTGAGGGAAGAGCCCTGCAAATATGGAAAGTGGGGTGACTGGATGACAAAGCACTGCATGTTTCCTGGTCTCAAGAGTCATCCTGATCATGGATTGTGAGTCATTTGTGATTGTGAGTCAAGAGAGAGATGGCTCCCACCAGGCATCATGATTAACTTAGTGTATGCTGGAAGATTCTAGCCATGAGGGTAAAGAAAGCACCAAGTCTAGAATTCCTTGATTGTTGACTGCCAACATAATAAGACCAAAGCTATTCAGCAGCCAGAGACAAAGTTCTTAGCTTTCAGGGATTGGGCAATGAGCACCTGAGGGCAGCTGATGGTACTGGTGGCTGTACAAGTGAAGGGATCTCTCCTGAGGGGAGTGGGGACTGATGGGCTACACCAAGAAACCCACCATGTGGTCTCTTACCCGGAGGTTCAACTTCTTTCTGAGATTGGAGCCATGAGGCTGGAGGAGAGAAGACAGAGGGTAGAGATTTGGATAATTCTTTCCCAATAATACTCCTTGTGCCAATCAGAGCACCCAGCTAACTCAAGTGGTTCTCAACCAGTCCTCATCTGGCAAACTGGCATTTTCCCATCTCAGCAAAAGGTTTGTTCCAATAAGCTACAGTTGCAGCTACACCTGACTGACCAGAACATGTGTCCAACCTATCAGAAGTCATGTCAGTAACAGATCAGTGCCACCCTGGGAAGGGGAAGGACCCTTTGGTTCAGTGGTTTCTGGGAAGCTATTCTCCAGGAAGATGTATATAATAAAAAAGGACTGATTCGGGACATAATTTTGACTGACCCTTTCCAGTCCTTCCTGATTCTGTCTCCAGTGCAGAGTTGCCTTGGCCTCAAGGTCTTTGCTCCCTCAGAGGTTTTATACATTTTGCAGAAATATGTCAGGTCCCCCTCAAAAGTCGTGCTTCCTTTTCTCTGGGATCATTCAGACAACTGACTCCCATAAATGACCTGAGAGACCAAGAGGTGGAGTTGTTGAGAGATGCCTTCTTTCTAATAGAATGGAGGAAGTGAAATTTCCACTATATTACTATGGAAGGTATGTATTTGGAAGAAAGGGCATCCTTTAGCTGACTTGGAGGAAATCCTGAGTCCAAGGATGGGAGTGAAGGAGATTCCTCATTTATCCCTTGTGGAAAAAGAAGATAGCCCCTACCCACAGAGATCTCCATGTGGGTAGAGATTTTGTATCATTCCCCAGATATCACTGTCATAGATGGGGGGACATTTTGGCAAGTGAGCAAGGGAACACTGAGTAGGCAAGGGCATGTTTGATTTCAACTTAGATACTAAGACAATTGCATGCAATAGGGTTATGACCTCTTTAGCTCCTTTCATATCAATAATCTTGATGTTGTACAAAGATGAGTTTACTGGACCAGAAATGTCTTGCTGTGATCTGAAGTTTTTGGAGCTGTTCCAATTCATAGTCACCATCTTGCACTGATAGACCCACTATGATCTGCAAATATTTGGCATCACAAATCACATAGAGCAGCCTGTTGAGACTTAATGTGTGGTCCTTACGAATGAGTCAATAAAAGCCTAGGATCTCTGGCTTTCCTTCTCCATGATTTTTCGTGTGTGTGTGTGTGTGTGTGTGTGTGTGTGTGTGTGTGTGTGTGTGTGCTTTCATTATGGTCGCTACTCTGGGTTCTGGAGCAGGGAGACATTTATAATTTTTGATCCTTCAGTTTTTTTTCTTATTTGTGGTGATCATTATTTTTTTTTCTTTTTTTCCTCTTGTATCTCTTAGTACTATCCATGTCAAGAGGACTGTTCTGCCAAATCCTTGAAAGCATGTAAGTGGGAGAAAGCTTTCTTGAAGATTCTTAGGACCTTAGCACCGCATATATTAGAACTGATGTCTACCAGCATATTCCCACTTGTGGGTTGGACCCATGCTTCCTCTCACCTTCTATGACAGAGATTAGTGTTCCCCCAGAGGTAACAAAGGTATCCCAGGAGCCCCAAGCCCATACTTTTGTATCTCCCTAATTAATTCACTATCTCACTCACCATAGTGGCTCTTCAAAAATTTTTCATTCCTCCTCAAGCCTCCTACCTCCCCACTCTCAGCTGAGAAACTTGTTTTATTTTTACTGACAAAATGGGAGCCATTCCCTGAGAGTTCCTTCTTCTCCCCTCCTCTTCCTCTCACATCCTTCAGATGCCTTCTGCCACTATCTCCTCCTTTACCACTGTTTCACACATAGATCTGGGCTTATTCCTTAACAAGCCCAATCCCTCTACAGACACAAATGATCCCTTTCCATCCCATTTCCCTCACCAGATTGGTCCTTCTGTCATCCTCATTCTTTCACTTGTCTTCAATCTCTCCTTGTCTACCGTCTGCATCCCACTGCATGCAAACATGTCCATGGCTCCCCCATCCTCAAAAAACTCTGCCTGCATTCATCCAATCATCCATCCATCCATCCATCTACCATCCACCCCCTCTAATTATCATTACACATGTTGCCTCCATTTTGTGGCTAAACTCCTTGAAAAAGTCATCTACAATAATTGCCTCTATTTGCTTTCTTCTCATTCTCTTAACTCTGTACTCTGGCTTCTACCCTCATCATTCAGCTGAAACTCCCCTCTCCAGTATGCCAACAATGCCAAATCAAATATCCTTTTCTCAATCCCCATTCTTCAACTTTTAGTATTGTCTATCACAGTCTTCTTGATACTTTTGTCTCTAGGTTTTCATGACACTGTTCTCTTTTGGTTCTCCTCCTAATCAGTTAATAAGCATTTATTAAGCATTTAAGATGCCAGATACAGTACTAAGCACTAGACATATAAAGAAAGACATAAGATAGTACCTGCCTTCCAGCACCCAGCCACCACCACTCCTCAGGATCCTTAGGTGGATCTTCATCCAGGTCATGTCTGCTAACTATGAGTGTCCACACTGAACTCTATCCTGGGTTGCCTTCTTTCTCTCTCTCTCTCTCTCTCTCTCTCTCTCTCTCTCTCTCTCTCTCTCTCTCTCTCTCTCTCTCTCTCTCTCTCTCTTCCTCTCTCTCTCTGTAATATAACTGTGAAAATATATTGAAAATATTCAATAAATATAATATAATCTTGTGAAATATAATTTCACTTCGTGATGTCATCAGCTCCCATGGATTCAATTATCATTTCTATGCAGATAATTCTCAAGTCTCCTCAGCCAATTTGAACTTCTCTGCTCACCTTCACTTTTGCATCTCCAACTTACCTATTGAACATATCCAACTGGATGTCTTGTAGACATTTTCAAGCTAAAGCGTCCAAAATCGACATCATTATATTCCCCCTACCCCCGGCATTGCTCCCTTCCAAACGTTCTTATTACTGTTAAAGGTACCACCATCACCCCAGTAACACAGGCTCACAACTAGGTGTCATCCTTCATCCTTACTCCCTCACCACCATCAATAAACCAATATTTTGCCAAGACTTGCCAATTTTACCTTTGTAACAGCTCTCATATATGCCCCCTTATCTCCTTTGGCACTGCTATCACCCTGGTGCAGGCCCTCATCACTTCATGAAATGGACTATTGAAACAGCCTTCCAGTTGGAGTCTTTACCTCCAATATATTCCCATTCCATTCTGTCCTGCACTTGGCCTTTAAAACAATCTTCCTAAAGTATAAGTCTGTGTGTCCCCTCCCCACTGCCCTTCTACTCAATAAAATCCAGTGGCTCCCTATCTACTGTAGGATCAAATATAAAATCCTCTCTGTCATTTAAATACTTGCAAAACCTACCCACCCTCATCTTTCCAGTTTCCTTGTACCTTGTACACAACCCTCTCCCCTCACCTCCATCATATGCTCTCCAGGGCAGAAACACTGGCCTCCTTAGTGATCCCAAGATAAGATAATATATCTCCCAAATCTGGGCATTTTCACTGGCTGGTCCCCCATACCTGGAATATGCTCCCTTCTCTTTTCTGCTTCTTAACTCCTTTAAGTCTCAGTGCAAATACCACTTCCTACAAGAAGCTTTACCCTTTTCTGAAAATTTCTAGTACCTTCCTCATGTTGATTATTTCCAATAGTTCCTGTATCTGCCTTCTTTGTACAGTTGTTTGAATGTTGACTCCCCCATTCATCTGTGAGCTCCTTGAGAGCACAGACTGTATTTTACAGTTTCAGTGCCTGGAACAGAGTAAGTGCTTTAAAAATGTGTATTGGAGAGAGGATTCTGGGAAGATGGTGGAGTAGGTCAGAAAATTCCAAGCTCTCTAGATTTCTCCCACAAGCAAGATAAAATAGTGCCTCAGGGCAAATGTAGAGCAGATAAAAACAAACATGAGTTGTGGCAGAACAGTGCTCCTCCTGATTCAGTCATTGAAGATGTAAAGAAAAATCCCAAGACTGAGCTTTAGTTGCTGTGAAAAGGAAACACCTCTAGGCTGGTTCCAGTGAAACAGCAAGCAGTGAGTCCTGGGGCTATCCCTGTTAGGAGGTAGCCTCAGCCCCAGCCACAGAAATTGTCACTTCGAAGACTGTGTGTGGGGGTCAGGTGTCTGAGCCAGGGAAGACTGAGGAAATCTCTGCTGATAATGAAGGCCAGGCCCAGCTGTACATCCAGAGATGTGGCCCTGGGAAAGAAGGAACCAGCACAGATTGAGTAGGTGCAGAAGCAGTGGGGCAGGATATTGCTGGTTATGGGCATTTACCGGAAGGTGGAGTATTTGGCTTTGGTTCCACGCTAGAGGGGAGAACTGAAGGAGAATCTGAGACTGGAAGAACCATACCAGAAGTACCCAGGACTAGAGGTAATTACAAAAAAATAATAAGCTGCTACAAATACAAAAAAAAAAAAATGAGCAGGCAAAGGAGAAAGAATCCAAACAAAGAAAGTTACTGTGAGAACAGAGAAGACTGGGGTTCATCTTCATAGGAGGATGCTGAAGGAAAAAATAGCCTCTCCTACCACAAAGGTCACCTGTCCAAAAAGAATTTGTAGAAGAAGTTTAAAAAGACTTTAAAAATCAGATGAGAGAAATAGAGGGGAAAAAATTTCAAAAATAAGAACAATTCAAGAAAAACAAGAAGATTAAGAAACGAAAGTCAATGAACTAGAAAAGGAGACCCAGAATCTTAAGAAAAAAACCATCTCCTTGAAAATCATAATCGGGCAAGGGAAATCCAGCAAAGTTATGAGACCCAAAAATAATAAGACCAAATATAAAGAATGAAAAACTAGAAGCAAATGTGAAACATCTCATAAGAAAAACAACTGATCTGGAAATCAAGGAGAGAAAACATAAGAATAGATGGACTACGTGAAAGCTACAATCAGAAAATGATCTTGATACAATAATACAAAAAATAATCGAAGAAAAATGTCCTAAAGCATTAGAATGAGAGGAGAAAATAGAAATAGAAAAAAATCCACTGATCATTACCTGAAAGAGATTCTACGAGGAAAACCTACAAGAAAATGACAGTCAAATCCTGAAATCCCCAGGTCAAGGATAAGATTTATGAGCAACAAGAAACAATTTAAATACTACAGTGCCATAATTAGAATCACATAAGACCTCGCAGTGATGACACTAAAAGACGACAGGTCTTGGAACACTACACATCGAAGAGCAAAAGAATTGAGGTTGCAGCAGAAAACATCACACGCAGCAAACTTAAGCATAATCCTGAATGAAAAAAAAAATGGGCATTTGATGAATTGTCAAACTTTAAGGATTTTGTTTAAAAAAACTGAATTTAATAGAAGATTTGACATATAAGGTCCAAAGAAGTATAAGATACATATCAAAGACTATTTACAGGGGGCTCGGTAAGGACAGATTGTTTTACCTTTTACATGAGGAAATGTAAAATGTATGTCTAAGATTGTTATTAGTAATTGGGTTTATTAGTAATTAGTAATTGTTATTACTGAGTAATTCATAAGAAAGGATTTTAAAAAGTAAAACCATGTAAGAACAGGTAAAAAGAGAATTTTAGGGGGCAGAGCCCAGATGGCAGAATAATATCACGGACTTTCTGGAGAGCTCCAGCCAAGTCCAGTCAAATATCTGTAAAAAAAAAAAAGGGGGGGGGTGCTCTAAACAAATCTGGAGCTGCAGAATTCAGAGAATGATGGAGTGAAGCAAATCTCCAGAACAAAGACAGCCTGGAAGGTCACTGGGAGTGT
The DNA here is from genome assembly GCF_028372415.1 of Notamacropus eugenii. NCBI lineage: Eukaryota > Metazoa > Chordata > Mammalia > Diprotodontia > Macropodidae > Notamacropus > Notamacropus eugenii. Next base: position 12,486,790 of record NC_092879.1, on the reverse strand, counting down.
CTATCGTGTCACGCTGGGTGCAGAGCACAGTCCAGTGTGGGTCCTGAGTGCACAGATGGGACCTGAGCAGGGCTGGGGGAGGAGGGGAGGCGGGGACTGAACCTCTCACACCTGTGGTGGTTTCCAAACTTCACAACCCCAAAACGCTGAGGATAAATTGCAAGGTCAGTGGAAAAATCCTGTGGGACCAGTGCAGGAGAGTGGAGTGGTCTGGGCCCAGTCCCAGGGCCACAGAGGGGGGAGGAGGTGGAGGAATCTGAGGCAGCCACATCAGTAGAAGGAACAGAGACAATGACTGTTTCTGGAGCTCTAGGCCAACAGATTGTGGGGAGATTGAGTGACTGACAGTACACGCACACCCCTACTGGAAGCAGAGAACTACGTTGACGAAGAGCTCAAAAGTCAAGTAAGTGGCAGGAGAAATGAGCAAAAACTGGAAAAAGAATCAGACTATAGAATCTTACTTTGGTGACAAGGAAGACCAAAGCATGCAAACAAAAGTAAACAAAGTCAAAGTTCCTCCATCCAAAACCTCCAAGAAAAATACAAATTGGTCTCAAGCCATGGAAGAGCTCAAAAAGGATTTTGAAAGTCAGGTAAGAGAAGTAGAGCAACAATTGGGAAGATAAATTAGAGTGATGCAAGAAAATAACGAAAAACGAGTCAATAGCTTGCTAAAGGAGACCCAAAAAATGCTGAAGAAAATAACATTTCAAATAATAGACTAATCCAAATGACAATAGAGTTCCAAAAAGCCAATGAGGAGAAGAAATCTCTAAAAAGCAGAATTATCCAGCTGGAAAGGGAGGTTCAAAAGCTCACTGAAGAAAGTAATTCCTTAAAGATTAGAATGGAGCATATGGAAACTGATGACTTTATGAAAAAACAAGAAATTATAAAGCAAAACCAAAGGAATAAAAAAATAGGACAAAACCAACTAACCTGGAAAATAGATCCAGGAGAGACAATTTAAAAATTATGGGGCTATCTGAAAGTCATGATCAAAAAAAGAGCCTAGACATCATCTTTCATGAATCTATCAAGGAAAACTGCCCTGATATTCTAGAACCAGAGGGTGAAATAAATATTGAAAGAATCCACTGATCACCTCCTGAAAGAGATTCCAAAAGAAAAACTCTTAGGAATACTGGAGCCAAATTCCAGAATTCCCAGGTCAAGGAGAAAATACTGTAAACAGCCAGAAAGAAACAATTTGAGTATTGTAGAAATACAATCAGGATAACACAGACTCTAGCAGCTTCTACATTAAGGGATCGCAGGACTTGGAATATGATGTTCCAGAAGGAGCTAGGATTAAAACGAAGAATCACCTACCCAGCAAAACTGAATATAATACTTCAAGGAAAAAAATGGAATTTCAGTGAAATAGAGGACTTCCAAGCATTTTTGGTGAAAAGAGCAGAGCTGAATAGAAAGGTTGACTTTCAAACACAAGAATCAAGAAAAGCATGAAAAAGTAAACAGTAAAGAGAAGTCATAAGGCCTTACTAAAGCTGAATTGTTTACATTCCTACATGGAAAGATAATATTTGTAACTCTTGAAACTTTTCTCAGTATTTGGATAGTTGGAGGGATTATCCATATATAGACTGAAGACACAGGGTGAGTTGAATAGGAATCAATGATGTCTAAAAAATAAAATTAAGAGGTGAGAGAAGAATATATTGGGAGAAGAAAGGGAAAAATAGAACGGGGCAAATTATCTCTCATAAAAGAGGCAAGGAGAAGCTTTCTCAGTGGAGGGGAAAAGGGGGGAAGTGAGAGGGGAAAAGTGAAGCTCTCTCATCACTTTTGGCTTAAGGAGGGAAAAACATGCACACTCAATTTGGTATGAAAATCTATCTTACACGACAGGAAAGTAGGGGAGTAGGGGATAAGTGGGATGGGGGATGATAGAAGGGATGGCAAAAGGGACGAGGGGATAATTAGAAGCAAACACTTTTGGGGAGGGACAAGATTAAAAGAGAGAATAGAATAAATGGGGAACAGGATAGGATGGAGGGAAATATAGTTAGTCTTTCACAATATGACTGTTATGGAAACCTTTTGCATAACTACACATGTATAACCTATATTGAATTGCTTGCCTTCTCAGTGAGCATGGGTGGGGAGGGAGGGAGGGAGAGAAGTTGGAGCTCAAAGTTTTAAAAGCTAATGTTAAAAATTGTTTTTACATGCAACTGGGACATAAGAAATACAGGTAGTGGGATATAGAAATCTATCTTGCCCTTCAAGAAAATAGAGAATATGGGCATAAGGGAAGGGAGGGCAGATTGGGGGAAGGGGTAATCAGAATGCATGGTTTCTTGGGGTGGGGGAGAGGAGAGATGGGGAGAAAATTTGAAACTCAAAATCTTGTGGAAATGAATGTTGGAAACTAAAAATAAATAAATTTTCATAAAAGGAGCAATTATTTTATGCAAATGAAGTTTAAGAGGAAGAATTGACAGAGGAATTAGCTTGGGGAGGGGGGCTGTCCGTTCAGGAACCCTACTTTCATCACGAATAAGATTAAGAGGGAACAATACATATAGAAAAGTATAAAAGTCTTCTAAATCGAGAAAGAAATTAATGGCTAAGAGGGATAGGATAAGGGAGGGAATTTTAGAGGGGATGGTGAGGAAATGGGAAAAGAGAAGGGCTAACAAAAGGGTGTTTAGATTTATGGGAATGGGAGGATCAGAGAGGGACCCTTGGTGGGGGGTAGACTAAATAATAGGAGGGCAAGGTAGTTGGTAGAAGTTAAGTAGAGGAATCAGGAGGGATAAGAAATAAGCGATACACACAAACATAAAACTAAGATCAGGAGTAGACTTCTTTCGGGAAAAAAGCAAGGGGAGTAATCATGATCTCAGATAAAGTTAAATATCTGATTTAATCAATAAAATCTATAAAATAGATTTAATAATTTAGCTAGTTTAATAATTTGCATTTAATCATGTAAATATTCTAATAATAAGAGAAATGAGGAAACTAGATTATACAGCGACCATATTAATCAATATTTTAGAAAGACTATTTAAAATAACTAGACAGTATAAGGTTAAAATATTCCTCTTGTATCTGAAATGATGACTTGGTAGACTTAGAAAAACGTGGAAAAATTCAAATTTATGAAGGAAGAGGTTATGCACCGTCAGAGAAACAGAGGACAAATAAGTATAGTATGTTCTTACATGGTTGGTTGTCTTTCGTTCTCAAAGATAAAAATGACCTAGAATCAGGTTTCAATGTGTCCTATTGTAGCTGATCAGACCAATACGAGCTTAGAAGGCTCTACCACTGCACAAAGAGTCCGTGTGAACATTTGTGGTGGATACTCTAAATTTGCACATCCTGCATTTCCTTTGAGTTGTTTCAGTTCTGCTTTACTCATAGAGCACAGCACTTTCTCTGATGATGGCACGCCATGCTGAGCAGTCCTGTGGCAGTGTTTCCCATGTCACACAATCAATTCCAAAGTTCTTAAGAGAGACCTTGAGAGTGTTCTTGTATCGCTTCTTCTGATGTCCATGTGATCACTTGCCCCGTGGGAGTTCTACATAAAATAGTCTTTTAGACAAGCATATGTTTTGCATTTGAACAATGTGTCCAGCCCACTGGAATTGCTCTTTTTTCAGTAGAGTTTGACTGTTTGGCAGTCTAATTCAAGTAAGGACCTCAGAATCTGGTACCTTATCCTGCCAAGTGATCTTCAGAATCTTCCTAAGACAGTTCAAATTGAAGTGATTCAGTTTCCTGGCATGGCGCTGGTCAGTGTTTCACAGGCATACAACTATGAGGTCAGCACAACAGCTCTGTAGACCTTCAGTTTGGTGGTCAGTCTAATAGCTCTTCTTTCCCATACTTTCCTTCACAGCCTCCCCAACACTGAGCTAGCGCTGCCAATGCATATGTCCACCTCATTATCACTGTGCATGTACATCCCTGGAAAGCACACTACCAAGGTAAGTGAACTTATCCACAACATTTAAAACTTCTCCATTTGTTGTAACTGATGGTTACATGTATGGATGGTGTGGTGGTAGCTGATGGAGCACCTGTGTTTTCTTAGTATTAACTGTTAGGTCAAAATTAGTTCCCACAGCAGAGACTTGATCCACATTTTGTTGCATCTCAGCTTCAGAGACTGCATTGAGTGCATAATCATCCGCAAACAGAAAATCATGCACAGCACTCCCTCCACTTTGGTCTTGGCTTGTAGCTTTTTCAAATTGAAGAATTTACTATCAGTATGGTAGTTGACCTTGATTCCGTGTTCATCCTCATTGAAAGTATTTGACAACATGGCTGAAAATATCACGTTAAAAAGCATCGGAGCAAGCACACAGCCTTGTTTCACTCCACTGGGAACTGGGAAGCCACAAGAGTATTGTCCATTTTCTAGAACTTGGGTAAGCATGCCATCATGAAATTGACTGACTACTAGACTGACTACCAACCTGAAGCTCTACAGAGCCATTGTGCTGACCTCACTGTTGTATGCCTGGACTATCTACTAAGGACATGCCAGGAAACTGAATCACTTCCATTTGAATTGTCTTAGGAAGATTCTGAGGATCACTTGGCAGGATAAGGTACCAGACACTGAGGTCCTCCTTACTCAAACTAAACTGACAAGCATTCAAACTCAGCTTCAGAGAGCACAACTCCGATTGGCTGGCCACGTTGTTGGAATGCAAAACGTACACTTGCCAAAAGACTGTTTTATGGAGAACTCACACAGGGCAAGCATTCATATGGTGATCAGAAACAGCGATGCAAGGACACTCTCAAGGTCTCTCAAGAACTTTGGATTAGATTATGGAACATAGGAGACACTGGCACAGGACCAGTCAGCATGAAGTTCCCACATCAGAGAAGGTGCTGTGTTCTATTGAGCAAAGCAGAATTGAAACAGCTGAAAGGAAACAGAGGATGTGCAAATTTAGAGTATCCACCCCAAATATTCACACAAACTGTTTGGACCTGACACGTGGTAGAGTACTCTGAGCTTGTGCTGGTCTGATCGGCCACAGTAAGACACGTTAAAACTTGACTCTACCACAGTGATGTCATTTTGGTCCTCTTTGAGAATGAAGGAAAACAACCAACTATATGTGTGTGTGAGTGTATATTATATATAATACATATGTGTATATATAAATGCTCTTAATTTTAGTCTTTGGAGGGGAGAAAGAAGAAAAAACAAAGTAAAAATTGTACTGCAGAGAACAAAAGAAAATTTACAAGGAAGTAAAGAAAAGAACACAATGTGTAGTGTTTATTATATAAATTTTCTTGAAATGGATATTTATTGCCATGTATTTTGAACAGTCTCCTACATTCCACTGTGCACATGGCAATGCTTTTTTTTTCTTATTTTGCATTTGGTTTAATGTTGAAATTTATATTATTTTTCCTTTCTTACTGTGCATTTAAGTTTCAGTATTTAAGTTTAAAATTTTAAAAATGTTCATTGACTGACTGAATAAATGAATGGAACCCAATTGACCCCAGTAGCTTCCTGATCTTCTAAGGGGATCAAAAAGTCCCATCAATGGGCAGTCAGGGACTCTTGAACTTCGTGGATTTCTGAAGGCCACTCAAGTCACCATACTCTTCCTTGGCACCCTGACCTGATGACCAAATGTGTTTCTAAATGGAGATGGTGGGGGCTGTGCCCAGAGAAACTATGTCAGTACTGTATTTCTATGCTGTGTTAGCTCAAAGTAAACCTGCTGCCATTAGCTATTCGATGACATCCAAATCCCTTAGTTCATTCCAACATTGAAGCTAAACTAAGAGATTTCTTGTGCTCTATTTTACTCCTTCCTATTTCCTTTCACCTTTGAATCAAGGTAGACAACTCTACCAAATTAGGCATTGCTTTGTGATAATAACATTTACTACATGCACATAGATTTGTGGGGTTCAGTCTGTGGAAGTGGGGAATGGCAATGGGAGCATGTGCTTAGTACAGTTCTTTGCACATCAGAAGTGCTTAACAAATGCTTTTTCAGTGTTTGAATGGAAGTGATTCAATTTCCTGGCGTGGTGTTGGTATACTGTCCAGTAGATGGAGTGTCTTGTACAAAGACCAGGACAGAGGCTGTCATTTTCATCATTGATGGGACGCTGTAAAGAGATCTGCTCCCTTCTCCTTGGCAGTTAGTGCTGTGAATGCGGAGTGTGTGCTCCAGACGCGGAACACACGTTTATTATTTTAAAAAAATACAGAAAAATCTTTTTAAAAACCCACAAAAAAATCATAAAAAATCCGCGTTTCCCCCGCCAGAGACTTTTATTTTTTTTCCTCTTTTATAAAATAACCCGGTGAAGCAGCTGAGACCAACCCTCCACCCGCGATCGAGAGGGAACGAAAAGACAGGCCTTCCCCAATGCCGGAACCACAGCCACCTCCCGAGCCAGCCCCTGAGCAAGCAGCCCTGGCAGCCGGTGGCGGATATTACGCGTTCCGTGGCTGTTGAGTAGTTTTCGATTCTGGCTGATTTTTATCCCTTTGTTCTTGGCCTCTCTCCCCTTCCTCTCAGTCTCCCAGCTCCAGGTTCCAGCTCCCCCTTACCTTATCCCACGGAAAGTTCACAGCTTGTGACCCTTCAGGGGGTGGCGCCGAGATGAACCCCAGCGCCCCCAGCTACCCTATGACTTCTCTCTACGTGGGGGATCTGCACCCCGATGTGATCGAGGCGATGCTCTACGAGAAGCTCAGCCAGGCCAGGCCCACCCTCTCCATCCGGATCTGCAGGGACATGATCACCCGCCGCTCCCTATGTCAACTTCCAGCAGCTGGCGGGCGCTGAACAGGCGTTAGATAAAACGAATTTTGATGTCATTAAGGGCAAGCCAGTGCGTATCATGTGGTCTCAACGTGATCCATCACCACGTGAAAGTGATGTGGGCAATATATTTAACAAAAATTTGGATAAATCCATTGATAATAAACCATTGTATGATACATTTTCTGCTTTTGGAAATATCCTTTCTTGTAAGGTGGTGTGTGATGAAAACGGGTCAAAGGGCTGTGGATTTGTACACTGAGACACAAGAAGCTGCTGAAAGAGCTATTGAAAAAATGAATGGAATGCTTCTTAATGATCAAAAAGTCTTTGTTGGTCGATTTAAATAAAGAGTATTTTAAAAAGTAAAGGGAGAGAAGCAGAACTTGGAGCTAGAGTAAAAGAGTTCACCAATGTTTGCATCAAAAATTTTGGTGAAGACATGGATGATGAAAGACTTAGGGAACTCTTTGACAAGTTTAGACCTGCTTTAAGTGTAAAAGTAATGACTGATGAAAGTGGAAAATCCAAAGGTTTGGCTTTGTGAGCTTTGAAAGACATGAAGATGCACAAAAAGCTGTAGATGAGATGAATGGAAAAGAACTGAATGGAAAACGAGTTTGTGTTGGCCGAGCTCAGAAAAAAAGTGGAAAGACAGACGGAACTCAAGCCCAAATTTGAACAAATGAAGCAGGATAGGATCACCAGATACCAGGGTGTTAACCTGTATGTGAAAAATCTGGATGATGGTATTGATGATGAACGTCTGCGAAAGCAGTTCTCACCATTTGGTACAATCACTAGTGCAAAGGTGATGATGGAAGGTGGCCGCAGCAAAGGGTTTGGGTTTGTATGTTTCCCTTCGCCAGAGGAAGCCACCAAAGCTGTCACAGAAATGAATGGCAGGATTGTTGCCACTAAGCCATTGTATGTAGCTTTAGCCTAGCTCAAAGAGGAGCGACAGGCTCACCTCACAAACCAGTATATGCAGAGAATGGCAAGTGTCAGAGCTGTGCCCATCCCTGTGATCAACCCCTATCAACCTCCTTCAGGATACTTCACGGCAGCTATTCCCAGACTCAGAACCGTGCTGCATATTATCCTGCTAGCCAAATTGCTCAACTCAAACCAAGTCTCGCTGGACTGCTCAGGGTTCCAGACCTCATCCATTCCAGATGCTATCCACCCAGCAGCTCCTAGGCCACCATTTAGTACAATGAGACCAGCTTCTTCACAGGTTCCACAAGTCATGTCAACACAGCGTGTTGCAAATACATCAGCTCAGACAATGGGTCCCCGTCCTGCAGCAGCTGCTGCCACAGCTACTCCTGTGGTCCGTAGAGTTCCACAGTATAAGTATGCTGCTGGTGTTCAAAATCCGCAACAGCATCCTAATGCACAACCACAGGTTACCAGCCTGCTGTTCATGTGCAAGATTAGGAAGCTTTAACCGCTTCCATGTTGGCATCTGCCCCTCCTCAAGAGCAAAATCAGACGATGGGTGAAAGGCTGTTTCCATTCATTCAGGCCATGCATTCTATCCTGGCTGGGAAAATCACTGGCATGTTGCTAGAAACTGACAACTCTGAGTTACTTCATATGCTTGAATCTCCTGAGTCTCTTCGCTCTAAGGTTAATGAAGCTGTAGCTGTACTGCAGGCTCACCAAGCTAAAGAAGCTGCCCAGAAAGCAGTTAACAGTGCCACTGGTGTTCCAACTGTTTAGAAGAAAAGATCAGGGACCATGAAATGGAACCTCTGCTTCACCGAAGAAAAATATCTAAACATCGAAAAACTTAAATATCGTGAAAAAACATTGCAAAATATAAAATAAATTAAAAAAGGAAAGAAAAAAGTAGATATGCTTAAAGATATGGTGGTTGGGGGGGCTGTTAATTAATCAAGAGCCTCTGGGAAAATCTAAAGCTAGTGTCAAAAACATCATGAAAATGCAAGTAAGATAAGAAGTTAAAAAAGATGTAGTTGCCATGGCAACCCTCTCCATGACTGGTGTGTATATTAGAGGAATAGTCCCTGGTGATTTTCCTTTAAGATACGCTCTGTTGGTTGAGAGGGTTTGTGACCTGTTTTTATACAGTAATGGAAAATGCCTTTCAATGGCAATTTATGGAAAGACAGGAGGCATCATGTGCCAATGTGCCAGACAAATCAATACATCACCACTACCTTGTCCAGTATCTTCCCACAGACCTTGATAGAGACAGACCTATACCCCAAACCCAAGAACTTTGAGAAGAACAGGATTCCCAATCCACCAGACCTGTTTCCAGCCCAGCTTCATAGATATCGAGGGGAAAAATCATTGTGAAGACAGAGCCCACCTTCCTCATCACTATCAGCAACTGCTGACCGTCTGTCACCAATACACACAAAAACGCACACAAAAGTCTTTAGAGTGGCAGCATTCTCCAAAACAGCCAGTCTGTTTTCAGCCCATCCCTCACAGCTATCAATTTGGGGAAGCAAGTCCTGTAAAGAAGGGGCCTGTCTGCCCCGCTCAACTACCAACCAATTGGCATCACAGGGCAGGTGAGTCAAATTAGTCAAAAAAGCAAAGCAGTCTGAGGGAGGGAGGGACAGGAGGCAACCTAGGCTTCAATTTACTTTAGTATTCTTCTAATCAGTGTGGAATGAGAATGGGGGAATGTTTCTGACATCAAGTCTAAATCTTTCTGTTTGCAAAATCCATGCATTACTCTTGTAACTATTCTCTGTCTCCAGTCCATTTTGTAAGGGCCAGGCCTTTAAATACCTGAAAAAACTGCAGGTGTTTATTCTGGAGAACAGAAGAGTCAGGATAGAAATCCCTCTTCATCTCACGCCTGGACTACAACAGACACTGGCTGATCTTCCTGTCACAAGTCTCTTCCTGCTTCAGTGCATCCTCTGGTATTCCTAATACACAGGTCTGAACATACCCCTTACTGAAGATACTCCACTGGCCCCCTATCACCTCAAGGATCAGGTATTAAATCCCCTATTTGGCATTCAAAGCCCTGCCCCCCATCTCTGCATTCTTCCTACCCGTTATGCTCTCCCCCCAGATAATCTGTGATCCAGAGACATGGGCCTCCTTCTTGACCTTTGCACAAGATACTCCATCCCCTGGACAGTATAGCAACACCGTGCCAGGAAACTGAATAGCTTCCATTTGAATTGTCTTATGAAGATTGTGAAGATCACTTGGCAGGATAAGGTACCAGACACTGAGGCCCTTACTAGAACTAAACTGCCAAGCATTCAAACTCTGCTTCAGAGAGTTCAACTGCAATAGGTTGGCCACAGTGTTCAAATGCCAAATATATGACTATTTTATGGAGAACTCACACAGGACAAGTGTTCACATGGTAGTCAGAGGAAGTGATACCAGAATATTCTCAAGGTATTTCTGGAGAACTTGGGAATTGATTTGTGACATAGGAGACACTGGCACAGGGCCACAAAGCATGGTGTGCCCTCATCAGAGAAGGGGCCGTGCCCTATGAGAAAAGCAAATTTGAAGTAGCTCGAAAGAAACATGAGATGTGGAGCAGAACCAGGAGAACATTGGAAACAGTCACAGTCACAGTCTGCAACGACTGATTTTGATAGAGTTAGCCTCTCTCAGCAATGCAAGGACCTAAAACAGTCCCAAGAAGATACTGTCCACATCCAGAGAAAGAACTATGGAGTCTAAATGCAGAGAAGAGTAGACTATTTTCTTTTTTCGTTTGTTTTGCTTTGTTTTATTTCGTTTTTTTTTCTCATGGTTTCTCCCATTAGTTATTATTCTTCTATATGACATGACTAATGTGAAAACATCTTTAATAGAAATGTATAAAGTCCATATCAGATTGCAGGCAATCTTGGAGAGGGAGGAGGGAAATGTAAAACTTGTAGAAGTAAATGTTGAAAACTAAAAATAAATAAATTAACTTGAAAAAAAGAAACATGAGATATGCAAATTTAGAAAATCCTCCCTAAATGTTCACATGGACTATTTGTGTCTGACCTGTGGTAGAGCATTCTGAGCTCCTATTGATCTGATTAGCACTGTACCTTGACATAGTGATGTCATTTTGGTCCTTTTCAAGAATGAAGGACAACAACTAACCAATCAATCAACCATGTCCCAACTCTGGCCATTTTCTGGGCCTGTCCCCTTTCCCAGCAATGCTCTACCTCCTGGTTTCCCTGAATTATCTCAAGTCCCAGTTAGCGTTTCCCCCTTTTACACGAAGCCTTTCTTGAGTCTCCTTAGTCCTAGGGCCTTTGTTCCTACGTCCTGTTGCTTATTTCCAATTTATCTTGTAATATAGTGTGTTGGTACTTAGCTGTCTGCATATTGCCTCCCCTACTAGACCGTGAGGTCCTTGAGAAATGGATTGGTTTTTGCTTTTCTTTGTATCTCCAGTGATTAACATAGTGCCTGACACTTAGTTGGCACTTAACAAATGTTTATTGAATGAATATCTGAGAGAAGTTCTCTTTATTTATCCTCATATGGGATGACTTTTAGCCTCTTTACTATCCTGTCCATCCTATCCAGATACTCTCCAGCTTATTCATATCTTTCTTATTGGACAACGACTCTCTTAGCAGACTTCCCCATCCCACACAGGTACTAGATGGTGTAGCTGCTAATACACCCAGGGTACTAACACTAGTTAATAAGCCCTCACTCTTGTGTTTCCCCTTAACAATCTGCCAGTAGACTTGGTTTCAAATCAAAAAGCATTTAAATAGCACAGAAAAAATATTAGTTACAAAGAATTTACCCTAAAATGCCTGATATGCATTTGAGGCCCTGAACCATCATACCCTTACTAAATGTGGAATGTTTCTCCTAGATCTGAAAGGACTTCTTTTGTACATTTCAGCGTTTCTGGTTTTTCCCCCTTACACTCTCCAATGTAGAGTAGTTGAAGTCTAATCTGGACACACAGTTACAATAGAAAGAAGTTATAATCTTCAAGATTTGGAAATATATTAACAATCAATCAGTCAACTATTATTGAGCACCTACTATGTGCCTTGCACTGTGCTTGATGCTCACAATCCCACTGTGAGGCAGGTTGTCACCTCATTTCTTTCTTTCTTTTCCTCATTTCATAACTAGGATAAGGAAGAGAAGTGACTTGTTAAGCATCAGTTAGTAAGTGATAAGTAAGCAAATTACAGTTATTAAGTGCCTGAAGGAACATTTGAACACAGGTTTTCCTGACTTCAGGCCCAGTGCTCCAGAGGGAGTTATTGAAGGCTTCTGTCACTGCTCTGTTACTGTCTATGTCTTCTGCCAGGTCAGTTAACGTTTCCTTTGGGCTAGTAAGGTATTGAGAGTGTAAAAGTTTGTTATTACTGATATTGGTTTACTGTTGGAAGAAAGGTGGATTTTTTGTCTTTTTAAGATACTAGTATGAGGGGGAGGAGCCAAGATGGCAGAGTAGAAAGATACACATACGCTAGCTCCTAACCCACAGCCCATAAAATACCTGTAAAAAAGAACTCCCAACAAATTCTGAAGCATCAGAAGCCACAGAACAACGGAGCGGAGAAGATTTCTGTTCCAGAAAGGTCTGTCAAGCACCAGACCTGGAGCAGAGCCCAGCCCTGCCTTGGCAGAGCAGCATAGAGAGGAGCAGATTCGAGCAGGCTTCAGGGACAGAATCTCCAGCAGCAGCGCAGGTCCCTCCACCCACAGGCGGCAAAGGTCAGTGAGAGAGTCTTTTCAGCTTGCCAAGAGGGGAGCGGAGTGTCTCAATAACCCAGGCCCACTCGAGAGGCAGCAGTGGAGGCAGCAACAGACAGGGGCTCCCAAAGCAGGCAGGAGCTCAGATCCATTGTTGAAGGTCTCCACGTAAACCCCCTGAGGGAACTGAGCCCCGTGTGGTGGCCCTGCACCCACCTGAGCACCTGAACTTAATATCACATTGAATAGCAGCCCCCCCCCCCCCCCCGCCAAAAGCCCTGAAGTTGGGAAGCAGCATTTGAATCTCAGCCCCCAAGAACCAACTGGGTGGATCTGGAGGCGAGGTGGGTGTGGAGAGGAAACTCAGAAGTCAAGTAACTGGCTGGGAAAATGCTCAGAAAAGGGAAAAAAAATAAGACCATAGAAGGTTACTTTCTTGGTGAACAGATATCTCCTCCCATCCTTTCTGATGAGGAAGAACAATGCTTACCATCAGGGAAAGACATAGAAGTCAAGGGTTCTGCATCCCAAACATCCAGAATAAATATTCAATGGGCTCAGGCCATGGAAGAGCTCAAAAAGGATTTTGAAAATCAAGTTAGAGAGGTGGAGGAGAAACTGGGAAGAGAAATGAGAGAAATGCAAGAAAAGCATGAAAAGCAGGTCAACACCTTGCTAAAGGAGACCCAAAAAAGTGCTGAAGAAAATAACACCTGGAAAAATAAGCTAACTCAACTGATAAAAGAGGTTCAAAAAGCCAATGAGGAGAAGAATGCTTTAAAAAGCAAAATTATCCAAATGGAAAAGGAGGTTCAAAAGCTCACTGAAGAAAACAGTTCTTTCAAAATTAGAATGGAACAGATGGAGGCTAATGACTTTATGAGAAACCAAGAAATCACAAAATAAAACCAAAAGAATGAAAAAAATGGAAAATAATGTGAAGCATCTCATTGGAAAACAACTGACCTGGAAAATAGATCCAGGAGAGACAATTTAGAAATTATGGGACTACCTGAAAGCCATGATCAAAAAAAGAGCCTAGGCATCATCTTTCATGAAATTATCAAGGAAAACTGCCCTGATATTCTAGAACCAGAGGGCAAAATAAGTATTCAAGGAATTCACTGATCACTGCCTGAAAGAGATCCAAAAAGAGAAACTCCTACGAACATTGTGGCCAAATTCCAGAGTTCCCTGGTCAAGGAGACAATATTGCAAGTAGCTAGAAAGAAACAATTCAAGTATTGTGGAAATACAATTCAGGATAACATAAGATCTAGCAGCTTCTACATTAAGGGATCGAAGGGCTTGGAATAGGATATTCCAGAAGTCAAAGGAACTAGGACTGAAACCAAGAATCACCTACCCAGAAAAACCGAGTATAATACTTCAGGGCAAAAAGTGGTCTTTCAATGAAATAGAGGACTTTCAAGCATTCTTGATGAAAAGACCAGAGCTGAAAAGAAAATTTGACTTTCAAACACAAGAATGAAGAGAAGTATGAAAAGGTAAACAGCAAAGAGAAGTCATAAGGGACTTACTAAAGTTGAACTATTTACATTCCTACATGGAAAGACAATATTTGTAACTCTTAAAACTTTTCAGTATCTAGGTAGTGGGTGGGATTATACACACACACACACACGTGCGCACACACACACACAGAGACAGAGAGCACAGAGTGAAGTGAATAGGATGGGATCATATCTTAAAAAATAAAATCAAGCAGTGAGAGAGAAATACATTGGGAGGAGAAAGGGAGAAATGGAATGGGGCAAATTATCTCTCAAAAAAGAGGCAAGCAAAAGACATTTTAGTGGAGGGAAAAAGAGGGGAGGTGAGAGAAAAACATGAAGTTTACTCTCATCACTTTCGACTAAAAGAAGGAATAAAATGCACACTCATTTTGGTATGAAAACCTATCTTACAATACAGGAAAGTGGGGGAGAAGGGGATAAGCAGAGTGGAGGTGATGATAGAAAGGATAGCAATGGGAGGAGGGAGCAATTTGAAGTCAACACTCTTGGGGAGGGACAGGATCAAAAGAGAGAATAGAAGCAATGGGGGGCAGGACAGGATGGAGGGAAATATAGTTAGTCTTACACAACACGACTATTATGGAAGTCATTTGAAAAACTACACAGATATGGCCTATATGGAATTGCTTGCCTCCCCAAAGGGAATGGGTGGTGAGGGAGGGATGAAGAGAAGTTGGAACTCTAAGTTTTAGGAACAACTGTCGAGTACTGTTCTTACTACTAGGAAGTAAGAAATACGGGTAATGGGGTATAGAAAGTTATCTTGCCTTATAGGACAGAAGAAAAGATGGGGACAAGGGACGGGAGGGATGATAGAACAGAGGATAGATCGGTGATAGGGGCAGTTACAATGCTCAGTGTATGGGGGTGGAGGAGGGGACAAATGGGGAGAAAATTTGGAACCCAAAATTTTGTGAAAATGGATGTTAAAAGTTAAATAAATATATTTTAAAATAAAAAAAGATACTAGTACCCAGGAATCCAGTGCTCTAGGGGAATAGTGAAGTCTCCTGTCACTTCTGTGTTACCATCTATGTCTTCTTGTAGGTATAGGGAAGGAAGACTGGAAAAGCAAAAGGAGAACTGTATCATCATATCATCTTCAAAGAGCGACAGCTTTGTTTCTTCTTTGGCTATTCTAATTCCTTCAATTTCATTTTCTTCTCTTTTTGCTAAAGCTAACATTTCTAGTGCAATATTGAATAACAGTAACGGGCATTGTTGCTTCACTCCTGATTTTATTGGGGTTATGATTACTATGTCCTTCTCTCCATCCTACTTCATGCATTTACGCTTATCTCTTTCCTTTCTCCCTTTCCCTCCTCACTAGTGTTTTGCTTTTGACCACCACCTCCCTCAATCTGCCCTCCCTTCTATCCACACTGCACTCTTTTTTCCCCTGTCCCCTCCGACTTTCTATAGGGGAAAATAAATTTCTATATCAAACAAGTGTGTACGTTATTCCCTCTTTGAGCCAAACCTGATAGAGTAAGGTTCAAATAATGCACATTTCCCTTCCTTCTTTTGCTCTATTGTAATAGGTCTTTGTGCCATTTCCTGTGATGCAATTTACCTTTTACTGCCTCCTCTTTCTGTCTTCTTTCAGTTTTTTCAGCAGTTAATTACTTGATTTTTCATCATCACATCAAACTCAACTTATACTCACAACCTCTGTCTATGTATATTCCTTCTAAATGACAAAATAATGATACGGTTGTCAAGAGTTACAAATATCATCTTCCCATGCCTACATGGCTGTTAACAGGGATGTTAACAGTTTACCCTCATTGAACAACATATTGTTTTCTCTTTACTGATTACCTTTCATGGTTCTCTTGATTCTTGTATTTTAAAGTCAAATTTTCTATTCACCTCTCTTCTGTTTCTCAAGAATGCTTGAAAGTCCTCTATTCCACAGAATATCCAATTTTCCCCTGAAAGACTATACTCAGTTTTGCTGGGTAGATGATTCTTGGATTTAATCTTAGCTCCTCCAACCTCTGTAATATCACATTCCAAGCCCTCCAAGCCCTTAATGTAGAAGCTGGTAGATCTTGCATTATAGTAATTGTATTTCCACAACACTCAATTTTTTTTTCTATCTGGTTGCTTGCAACATTTTCTCCTTGACTTGGGAACTCTAGAATTTGGCTACAGTATACCAAGGAGTTTTCTTTTAAGGATCTCTTTCCAGAGGTGAATGACAGATTCTTTCAATTTCTATTTTGCCTTCTGGTTCTAGAATATCAGGGCAGTTTTCCTTGGTAATTTCTTGAAAGACAATGTCTAGGATCTTTTTATGGATCATGCCTTTCAGGCCTTTCAAAAATTCTTAAACTGTCTCTCCTGGATCTATTTTCCAAGTCAGTGGTTTTTCCAATGAGATATTTCATATTTTGTTCTATTTTTTTCATTCTTTTGCTTCTGTTTCATAATTTCTTGATTTCTCATAAAGTCATTAGCTACCATTTGTTCCAGTCTAATTTTGAAAGTATTATTTTCTTAGGTGAGCTTTTGAATCTCCTTTTCCACCTGGCCAATCTTGCTTTTTTAAAACATTCTTTCCCTAATTGGCCTTTGAGGATCTCTTTTGTCATTTGGGTTAGTCTATTTTTAAGGTGTTATTTTCTTCAGTTTTTTTTTGGGGGGGATGCTCCTTTAGCAAGCTGTTGGTTCGATTTTCATGATTTTGCTGCATCACTCTCATTTCTCTTCCCAATTTTTCCTGTACTTCTCTTGCTTGCTTTTCTCTTTCTTCATTTTTCTTTTCGTTTTTTAAAATTTACTTATTTCTTTATTTTTAGTATTCAATATTCATTTCCACAAAATTTTGAGTTCCAAATTTTCTCCCTATCTCTCCTCTCTCCCCACCACAAAACGCCGTGCATTCTGATTACCCCTTCCATCAATCTGCTTTTCTGTATAATACCCCTCCCTTCCCTTATCCCCATCTTTTCTCTTGTCTTGTAGGGCAAGATAAATTTCTATACCTCATTACCTGTACTTCTTATTTCCCGGTTGTATGCAAAAACAATTCTCAACATTTGTTCCTAAAGCTTTGAGTTCCAATTTCTCTTCCTCCCTCCCTCCTCACTCATCCCCACCGAGAAGGCCAACAATTCAAGATAGGCTTCATATGTGTAGTTTTGTAAATGACTTCCATAATAGTCACCTTGTGTCAGACTAACTATATTTCCCTCCATTCTATCCTGACTCCCATTTATTCTGTTCTCTCTTTGACATTGTCCCTTCCAAAAGTGTTTACTTCTAATTACTCCCTCCTCCCATTTGCCCTCCCTTATATCATCTCCTCCACCCCACCTGTCCCTTTCTCCCCTACTTTGCTATACTCTAAGATAGATTTTCATATCAAAATGAGTGTTCATACTATTCTTTCCTTGAGCCAAATGTGATGAGAGTAAGCTTCAGTTTTGCCCTCTCATCTCCCCGCTTTCCTCCTCCATTGAAAAAGCTTTTTCTTGCCTCTTTTATAAGAGATAATTTTCCCCATTCAGTTTCTCCCTTTGCCCACCCAATATATTCCTCTTTCAACCCTTAATTTTATTTTTTTAGATATGATCCCTTCCTATTCAACTCACCTTCTGCTCCCTGTTCATACACGTGTGTTTATATAATCCCTTCAACTACTCAAATACTGAGAAAAGTTTCAAGAGTTACAAATATTTTCTTTCCATGTAGGAATTAGCAGTGCAACTTTAGTAAGTCCCTTGTGATTTCTCTTTTTGATTTCTCTTGTTTACCTTTTCATGCTTCTCTTGACTCTTGTGTTTGAAAGTCAAATTTTCTTATCAGCTCTGGTCTTTTCATCAAGAACGCTTGAAAGTCTTCTATTTCACTGAATGACATTTTTCCCCTGAAGGATTATACTCAGTTTTGCTGGGTAGGTGATTCTTGGTTTTAATCCTAGTTCCTTTGACTTCTGAAATATCATATTCTGTGCTCTTTGATTCCTTAATGTAGAAGATGTTAGATCCTGTGTTATGCTAATTGTATCTCCACAATACTCTAATTGTTTCTTTCTAGCTGATTGCAATATTTTCTCCTTGACCTGAGAACTCTGGAATTTGACTACAGTATTCCTAGGAGTTTCTCTTTTTGGATCGCTTTCAGCAGGCGATTGAAGGATTCTTTCAACATTTATTTTGCCCTCTGGTTCTAGCATGTCAGGGCATTTTTTCCTTGATAATTTCATGAAAGATGATATCTAGACTCTTTCTTTTGATCTTGACTTTCAGATAGTCCCATCAGTTTTAAATTGTCTCTCCTGGATCTATTTTCCAGGTGAGTTGTTTTTCCAGTGTCATATTTCACATCATCTTCTATTTTTTCATTCTTTTGGTTTTGTTTTGCAATTTCTTGGCTTCTCATAAAGTCATTAGCTTCCATCTTCTCCATTCTAATTTTTAAAGGACTATTTTCTTCAGTGAGCTTCTGAACCTCCTTTTCCATTTGACTAATTCTGCTTTTTAAGATATTCTTCTGGGGGTGGAGCCAAGATGGTGGAGTAGAAAGATGCACATACGCTAGCTCTTACCCCACAGCCCATAAAAATATCTGTAAAGAAGAACTCTCAACAAATTCTAGGGCAGCAGAAGCCACAGAACAACGGAGTGAAGGAGATTTCTAGCCCAGACTGACCTGAAAGACTGACGGGAAAGGTCTCTTGCACACTGGACGTGGAGCAGAGCCCAGACCTGCGTTGGTCACATGGCACCAAAAGAAGCAGATCCCAACAGGCTTCAGGGACATAATCTCCAGCAGCAGGGCAGATCCCTTAACCCACAGGAGCCAAAGGTCAGTGAGAGGGTCTTTTCGGCTGGCCGAGAAGGGAGCAGGGTGTCCCCATAACTCAGGCCTTCTCAGGTGGAAGCAGTGGAGGCAGCAGTGGACCAGGCTCCCAAAGCAGATAGTAGCCCACATCCATTGTTGAAGGTCTCATTGTAAACCCCCTGAGGGAACTGAGCCCTGTGTGGTGGCCCTGCCCCCTCCTGAGAAGCTGATCTTAATCTCACACTGAATAGCTTCCTGCCCCATCCAAAAGTCCCTGAGGGAGTGGAGCCCCTAGACATTAGCTCATCTGAATCTCAGCCCCCCTTGCTAGCTTGGTGGAACTGGAGGCCAGGTAGTTGCAGAGAGGAAACTCAGAAGTCAAGTAATTGACTGGGAAAATGCAGAAAATAAGGGAAAAAATAAGACCATAGAAGGTTACTTTCTTGGGGAACAGGTGTCTCCCCCCATCCTTTCAGATGAGGAAGACCAAGACATACTACCAGAGGAAGTCAAAGCCTCTGCCTTCAGGGCCTCCAAAGGGAACTTAAACTGGACTCAGGCAATTGAAGACCTTAAAAAACAAGTTAGCAGCTTACTAAAGGAGAAGCAAAAAAAAAATGCTGAGGAAAATAACAGCTTTAAAAAGAGGCTAACTCAATTGGAAAAAGAGGTCCAAAAGGTCAATGAGGAGAAGGAGGCTTTAAAAAGCAGAATTAGCCAAATGGAGGAGAAGGTTCAAAAGCTCACTGAGCAAAATAATTCTTTGAAAGAGAGAATTGAGTTCAGGGAAGGGAATGACTATGAGTTAAACCAAGCAGTTAGTAAACAAAACCAAAAATTTGAAGAAATAGAACATAATGTGAAACATCTCATTGGAAAAACAACTTACCTGGAAAATAGATCAAGGAGAAACAATTTAAAAATTATGGGACACTCAGAAAGCCATGATCAAAAAAAGAGCCTAGACATTATCTTCCATGAAATTATCAAGGAAAACTGCCTGGATATTCTAGAATCAGAGGGCAAAATAAATACTGAAAGAATCCACCGATCACCTACTGAAAGAGACCCGAACAGAGAAACTCCTAGGAATACTGTGGCCAAATTTCAGAGTTCTCAGATAAAGGAGAAAATATGGCAAGCAGCTAGAAAGAGCCAATTTGAGTGTTGTGGAAATACAATCAGGATAACACAGGATCTGGGAGCTTCAACATTAAGGGATCAAAGGGCTTGGAAAGAGATATTTCAGAGGTCAAAGGAACTGGGATTGAAACCAAGAATAACCTACCCAGTAAATCTGAGTGTAACACTTCAAGGGAATAAATGGTCGTTCAATGATATAAAGGACTTTCAGTTATTCATATTGAGGAAAAGAGAGATCTGTATAGAAAATTTGACTTCCCAAGACAAGAATCAGGAAAAGCATGAAAAGGTAAACAGGAAAGAAAAATCATAAAAGACTCTCTAAAGCTGAACTGTTTACATTACTACGTGGAAAGAAAATATTTATAACTCTTAAATCTTTTCTCAGTATTTGGGTAGATGGAGAGATTGTACATACACACACACATACACATATGTAGATAGAGAGTATAGGGTGTGTTGAATCAGAAGAGATGATATCCACAAACAAAAAACATAAAATAAAACAAAAATTAAGAGTTGAAGGAGGAAAATATTGGGACGAGAAAGGGAGAAATGGAATGGGGCAAGCTATAACTCACAAAAAGGATAAGAAAAATCTTGTTCGTTGGATGAGCAAAGGGAGAAGGGGAGAGAGGAAAATGAAGCTACTCTCTCCACATGTGGCTGAAGGAGGAAATAACATGCTCACTAAATTTGATGGGACAATTTATATCACACCACAGGAAAGTGGGAGAGGAGGTGACAAGTGAGGTGAAGGAAATGTTAGAAGGGAGGGCAAATGGGAGAAGGGAGTCACTAGAAATAAAACACTTTCGAGAAGGGACAAGGTCCATTGTGGAGGAAAAAATAAGGGAGGATAGAGTAGGACAGAGGGCAATATAATTAGTATTACACAACATGATTATGATGGAAGTCTTTTGCAAAACAACACATATTTAGTCTGTATTGAATTGCTTGTCTTCTCAGTGGGGCTGGGGAGGGGGGGAGGGAGAGAAGTTGGAATTCAAAGTATTAGCAACGAATGTTGAGAATTTTTATTGCATATAGTCAGGAAATAAGAAATACAGGGAACGGGATATAGAAATTTGTCTTGCCCTACAAGAAAAGAGAGAAGATGGGGATAAAGGAAGGGGTGTGTGTGATAGAAGGGAGGGTCCATTGAGGGAAGGAGTAATCAGAATGCAAGATATTAGGAAGCGGGGGGAGGAGAGTGATGGGGAGAAAAACTGGACATACTACAAAGTGAGGTAGAAGCAATTAGTATTAAAACAATTGACTGAGAATAAATCAGTGACATCTTTAGTTTGGAGAAAAGAATTTTAGTCTAAATTTCCTAGGAGAAGGTAACCTTGGGTAAAATTTGGCATTGATGGAAAAGTTAAAGTTTTAATGGTAAATTTGATTTTAGGATTGCTATTTAACCAAGAACTAGAACAGGTATAGAAAGGCGTGTAAGCCACTTAAGACTTGCCTCAAAAGATGTTCCTTAGCCAAAGTGAAATTGTAATCATATTTGAAACCTGGTTATTGGAATCTGCCATTTTTAGATGTCATGGGACTATTAAGTGACTGTTCTTCTGAGTCTAACTCCAGGTATTGATAGCAACCAAGGCGGTCTGAGCCTCCAATCCATGATGCCAGTAAACTGGTGAGATGCTGGTATGAACTGCAAAAGATGATCTCATGGGAAGGGTGGGAGACAGACTGTTCAGCCTGGGCTGAGGCCTACCTCAGGATTCTCCTGACTCAATTTCCCCAGTGACACCTGGAAAACTTTATGCCTGACTGAATGCAAGTTGACAATCTACTCCTGCCTGGAATTGACATGAAGCTGGGGAGATATTTTATCCGTGCAATGTCCTTACTCTTGGTGGCAATTTCCTATAGTCAAAAGGTTTGTAAGCTTAATACCAGATCTATTAAATTATATATTATTGGTAGAGGAATATCCGAGGTTAAGTCTAAAATTAAGCTATTAGGCATAGGACTTTAGACCAACAACAATAAGTTAGGGTCCTTTAATTCTTAGTAATACTGTGGAGACAATTACGTCAAGAGCTTGTGAAGTTAGCAATATAAATATTATTTGTGTCTCAGTTAGTTAATGTTTAAAAAAACTCTTTTGTGGTCCATATTGTAAATGCTTTAAAAAGAAGTATCACCTGATCAAAAGTTTGAATTGTTTTTTCTGTTGTAAACTGTGTTAAAAATGAAAAATAAAATTAAAAAATAAAATAAAATATTCTTCTCCTCATTGACTTTTTGGACCTCTTTCGCCAGTTGAGTTAGCCTACTTTTAAAGGTGCTAATTTCTTCAGCATTTTTGGGGTCTCCTTTAGC
The DNA here is from genome assembly GCF_028372415.1 of Notamacropus eugenii. Classification (NCBI taxonomy): domain Eukaryota; kingdom Metazoa; phylum Chordata; class Mammalia; order Diprotodontia; family Macropodidae; genus Notamacropus; species Notamacropus eugenii. Next base: position 12,464,487 of record NC_092879.1, on the reverse strand, counting down.
AAGCTGTTGACTCGCTTTTCATGATTTTCTTGCATCACTCTCATTTCTCTTCTGAATTTTTCCTACACCTCTCCTACTTGATTTTCAAAATACGTTTTGAGCACTTCCATGACCTGAGACCATTGCATATTTATTTTCGAGGTTTTGGAAACCATGACTTCCTCCGAAGGTATGCATTGCTGTTCCTCATCCAAAGGATGGAAGAAAATACCTATTCACCAAGAAAGTAACCTCCTGTAGTGTTTTTTTTTCCTTTTTTGGGAATTTTCCCAGCCAGTTATTTGACTTTTGAGTCCTTTGTCAAGAGGAGGGTATACTCTGGGGACGTCTAAATTCTCCGTTCCTCCAAGGTGGGACAGTCAGGGCAGAGGAGTTTACTCCTCTCTTGGGCTGTGCTCTTGTCTGGGAGCGACCAAAAACTTTTCTTCCCAGAATCTGTGAATAGTAGAAGTCCCTCTCCACAACCATCTCCAGCTCCACAACGGCAGTGCTCCTCCTCACTCCCAGCCTGGGTTCAAGGCTGAGATTCACATAAGCTGCTCAATTCCCACACGGGCTTTACGCAGAGGGCAGGGCCACCACTCAGGGCTGAGACCCAGATCAGCGGCTCAGTTCTCCCAGTGGCTTTAGGCTGAGGGCTCCAAAAATGGACGCTGCTGGTGTCTCCACAGCCACTGCCTGGGACCAGGGATAGGGGAGGACCCTGCTCCCTTGTCACCCAGTTGAAAAATCTTTCTCATTGACCTTTGAAGTTGTCTTTGGCGTTTGTGGGTTGAGGGATCTGAGAATCGCCACTGCTACTGGGGGTTCTGCCCCCGAGACCTGTTCTGGTTCTGTTCCCCCCAGTGCCAAGAGGCCAAGACTGGGCTGTGCTCCACTCCATGCCCCATTGGGCATTTCCTGTTGGCCTTCCAGGTCACCTTGGGCTAGAAATCTCTTGCACTCTGTTGTTCTGTGGCTTCTGCTACTCTAGAATTTGCTGAGAGTCATTTTTTACAGGTATTTTATCGACTGTAGGAGAAGAGCTAGAGTATGTGCATCTCTCTACTCTGCCATCTTGGCTCCACCCCTTACTTTATTTTCAAAATCCTTTTTGAGTTCTCCCATGGTCTGAGATCAATTCTTATTCCTCTTGGAGGCTTTTGATGTAGGAGCTTTGACTGTTCACCTCTGGTTGTATGCCCTTATCTTCCTCGTCATCAAAGTAAGGTTCTATAGTGTAAATTCTTTTGCGGTGTTTACTCATCTTCCCAGCCAAACACTTGACTTTCTAATTCTTTGTCCAGGTAGAATTCTGTTTCCAATGGGGATGGGGGTGAGAGTGGTTGTACTATCCCTGGCTTCAGGGATTTTGTATCAGCTGTTCGATCTCCCACCATCTATGGGCCCAGAGCTCTGGAAGAAACCTCTGTGGCTGCTACTGCTGCTGCTGCCACCGCAGCCACAAACCACTGCTGTCACTTCCACTCCACCACCACCCTAGGGCTCGGGCCAGCGTTCTTCTTTCACCCATGTCCCACAGAGTTTTCCCACTGACCTTTTTTGGGTTTGTGGGTTGAGAAGGTTGGAAATTGCCACAGCTGCCAATGATTCAGTTACCTGAGGTCTGCTCCAGTCCATCTGTACCAGGGTGATTCATACAAAATTGAGCTCTGCTGCTTGCCCAATGCGAAAGACCCTTCCCGTCAACTTTCCAGGTTGTCTTGGGCTGGGGATTTGTTTTACTCTGTCATTTTGGGGGTTCTGTAGCTCCAGAATTTGTTTAGAGTCATTTTTACAGATATTTGGAGGGCTTTGGGGGAGAGCTGAGGGAAGTCCCTGCTTTTATTCTGCCATGTTGGCTACATTCCCTTGGCCAATTGTATTTTTAAGGAGTTGTTTTGTTCAGTTAACTTTTGTCCTTTCTTTTCCAAGCTTTTGTCTCTCTCTTGTATATCTCTTATTTCTTTTTTCAGTTTTGCTTCTACGTTTCTTATTCAACTTTTAAAATCCTTCTTTATCTCTTCTAAGAAGGCTTTTTGGGCTTTGGACCAATTCATATTTTCCTTTAAGGTTTCAGATGTAGGTATGCTGACAATATTGTGCTCTTCAGAGTTTGTCTTTTTCCCTGTCTCCATAATAATTCTTTATGATCAGTGCTCTTTTCAGTTTTTGCTCATTTTTCTTGCCTTTTTCCTTGCTTTTAAAGTTGGGCTCTCCTGCTGGAGCATAGGGGACACTAATTCTAAGCTTCTTGTGCTGGGGTCCTGGGGCCTTGTCACTGGCTTTGTGTGCTGGGAGCCCAGATATTGGTGACTGGAGGCTGGAGGGGTCTGGCAGCCTACTTGGCACTGATCTAGTGTCCTAGTGGTGGTGTCTAGTGTCTGCAGAGACCACATGGGGTTTTTCTGCATTTCCCCAGGGCAACACTGAAGCATGTTAAAAGTCTAGTCACTGAAGGATGCCTGCGCTGGGTTGAGCTGAAGCACAGGGAGGTTGGGCTGTTGGATAATGCCTGCTCTCCCAGGGATGTGCTGAAGCACAGGATAGTCTGCCTCTGGCAGACATCTGCCCACATGAGGCTGTGTTGGTGCACATGGTGATTCTCCAAACCAGAGTCTGCTGGTTCCCCTGGCCATGCCAAGGCACGTTGTGGGGAGGGTCCTGACATTGGTGTTTGCCTGCTCTACCACCCTAGGTCTGAGGATCTCCCTCTGGTTTGCTGAGGTGGAGTTTGCTGCTGACTTGCTGGGACACCTCCTGTAATGAACTGTGCTTCCCCCTTTTCCTGAGTGAAATGGACCCCTCCTGGCAGTCTTCAAAGTTTCCCAGGCCAAAAGACTGCTTCTCTCTGTCTTTCTGCTATCTCCACTGTTTCAAGATTCTTTCTGGGGTGGTATTCTCTGGGTTCTTCAGAGTTCAAAAAGGGACAGGGAGAGCAATTTACTTCTTATTCTTCCACCTTGGCTTTAAATATGCATTTTAAAAACTCTGAGTTCCAAATTCTCTCCTTTCCTCCCTCCTCACTTCCTTTATTGACAAGGCAAGCAATTCAATATAGGTTATACATATGTAGTCATACAAAAGATATCCATAACAGTCATGTTGTGAAAGAAAACATAAATGGAAAAAACTCAAGAAAAATAGTCGTTAACAGCTGATCATCTTACAATATTGCTGTTACTTTGTACACAGTACCTTTCACTTTGCATCAGTCCATGCAAGTTCTTCCAGGTTTTTCTCAGAGCATCTTGCTCATCATTTCTTATAGTACAATAATATTCCATCATAATCACATACCACAACTTGTTCAGTCATTCTCCACTTGATGGGCATCCCTTCAATTTCCTATTCTTTGCTCCCAGAAAATAGCTGTTTTAATATTTTTGTGCATACAGGTCCTTTTTTATCTCTTTTGGAATACAGACCTATTAGTGGTATTGCTAGGTCAAAGGGTATGCATGGTTTTATGGCACTTTGGGAATAGTTCCAAATTGCTCTACATAATGATTGAATAAGTTCACCACTCTACCAACAGTACATTAATATTTCATTTCCCCACATCCCCTCCAACATTTGTTATTTACCTTTTCTGTCCTATTAGCCAATCTAATAGGTATGAGGTAGTACCTTAGTGAGTTAGAGCAATTTTTCCATATGGCTGTATATAGCTTTGGTTGTTTTATTTGAAAACTTAGCAAATCTTTTGATCATTTATCAGTTGGGGAATGGCTCTTATTTTTATAAATTTGATTCATTTCTCTTTGTGTTTCAGGAATGAGGCCTTTGTCAGAGAAACTTGCTTCAAATTTTTGTTCTCAGTTACTATTACTAACTGTATTTTCTTCCATCCTATCCCCCCTCTCGTTTATTCTATTCTGTCTTTCCTTTCACCCTGCCAATCGAAAGTGTTTTCCTTCTGATTACCCCCTCCCCCAATCTGCCCTCCCTTCTATCAACCCGCCTTCTCTTATGCTCATTCCTCTCCTGCTTTCCTGTAGGGTAAGATAGATTTCTATACCCAAATGACTGTGAATGTTATTCCCTCCTTGAGCCAATTCTGACAGCTCACTGTCCCTCACCTCTCCCCATTCCTTTCCAGTATAAAAGCTTTTTCTTTCCTCCTTTATGTGAGATAATTTACCCTATTCTACCTCTCCACTTCTCTTTCTCATAGTACATTTCTGTCTCACCTTTTAGTTTCATAAAGTTTTATTGCTTTTAGATAAACAGAAGACAGTGTTGGTGATGAGGTCATGAGATGCACAAGTCTTCAAGAGGAAGTGACAATTACACTTGCTCTGTTCCTCCCAAGGTCTCTTTGTTATGTCTGGTAGTCTATGCCTACTCAAGAGTCTCCAGGTCTTTATACAATTTTTCTTTTACCACATCAGAGTTTATCGTGGTAGCAGCACACATACTAATGCTGTTGCCTTCCTGCAGGTGACAATCATATTGTCATGAGTCTGTCATTCATTCCTTTTGTTAGGCATACAATTTTGTTGACTAGATTAGTTTTGATTGCAAAACCTATGTCACTTTCACAACATTCCTCTTCACTGTACAGCCCTCCCTCACTCAAAACAAAGTCAAGTGCAAGTCTTGGCATCATTTCTCTGATAGCGTGGTCTTCTTCAGCAATGAAGGACGAACACAAGCCACTCCAGAAAAATATGTATTCATCTCCAACTTTGGTAAACTGGGCTTTCGTTTGTCAGCCTTGTTTCACTGAGAGGCTGCTACTGAATGCAACACCGAATGTGCTCTTGCAACAAGAGCAATTGATCTTTTGGGTCTACTGGATTTCAAGTTATCAATAAGCATGTGCACATTCCATGTGCCATTGGTGAGTGGAATCATCTTTGCAAAAGTTTTTGTACTTTTTTTTGTTTTAACCGCAGTGTGTAATCCTTATATGCTGTGATGAGCAGGTCACTAGTGAGTGAAGCAGACAATTTTTAGGGCATTTTTTCTAGCGACTTCCTCATATCAGAGATGAGCAGTATGGTCCTTTAAAAAGACTACTCAGATACCTAGGGGGCTGTGGAATCCCACTACTGCTTCTGGTGAGAATATGATCCTATGGTCTGGGTCACTTGTGTGCAGGGTTGTTACTAGAGCTCTCAGTGGATCGGTACCTGGTGCTTTGTCACTTTCCTATCATCACAGAACGTTCACATAGGTAGAAATGGTAAAATGGTATGAGTGATGTCTTTTGATTCATGCATAAATTAGATTTACGTGAGGCAGAGTTGTGCAAAGTCATCAGCCTCACTCTTTCAGAGTCATCAAAGTCCAGTTATGAGTCCACTTATTGGTAGTTATTTTGCCCAATTATGTGCAAATAAAACTGAAAATCTAAATAAAATGAATAAATAATTACACAAATATGAATTGTCCACAGAGCAGGAAATAGAATACTTAAATAATTATCTGAGAAAAAGAAATAAAATAAGCCAAAAATGAACTCCCTAAGGGGGAAAAAACCTAGAACCTGATGGATTTACGAGAAAATTCTATCTAACACTTAGAGAGTAATTAATTCCAATATTACATAAATTGTTTGAAAAATTGGTAAAGTAGTTCCTCTTATGACACAATATCTAAAGCAGAGAGAGTCAAAACAGAAAAAAAAATTGTCAACCAATTTCCCTAATGAATACTAATGTGAAAAATTTTAATAAAATACTAGTGAGGAAATTCCAGCAATATATCACAAATATCATATACTATGAGCAGTGAGATTTATACCAAGAATGCATAACTGATTCAATATTATGAAAATTTTAAGCATAATTGATCCTATAGATAGCAAAAATAAGAATCACGTGATTAATTTAATAAATGCAGAAAAACCTTTTGACAAAATGCAACACTCATTCCTGTTGAAAGAAAAACCTAGAAACCATTAGAATAAATTGAGCTTCATTCTAAATGATTAGTATCTATCTAAAACCAAGAGCAAGCATTATCTGTAATGGAGATAAACTAGAAGCCTTTCCAGTAAGATAAGAAATGAAACAATTATAGTATGCTATATATTATACTAGAAATAACTAGTATTATACTAGTATAATACTACTTTATACTAGTATATAAGTTATATATACTAGTATATATACTAGTGTATAATATGTATAATATTTAGTGTATATAATATAAATATATACTAGTATTTAAATTATACTATTATGCTAGAAATGTTAACTGTAGCAATAAAACAAGAAAGAGAAATTGAAAGAATAAGAATAGGCAATGAGGAAATAGGACGATTACTTTTTGCAGATGAGAACCCTAGATTCATTTTTAAAAAACTAATTGAAATGATTAACAACTTCAACAAAGTTACAGGATATAAAATTTTGTTATGTTTCTGACTCTTCATGAACTCACTTGGGATTTTCTTCACAAAAATACTAGAGTGGTTTACCTTTCCTTTCTCTAGCTCATTTTATAGATGAGGAACTGAGGCAAACAGGGTTCAGTTACTTGCCTTTTCAATGGGTAGAGAAGAATTGGAAGAGGAAGAAAATCTGGAACTGAAAATAAATTTGAACGAACTCCAAAAAAAATAAATAAGTAAAAAAAATTTTAAAAATAGAGAGCTGATTGACCCAGAATGCAGATGGAAGCAGGTTTTCCTTTCGTCCTTCCTTTTTTTTCCTTTCTTTTGGCTAAGGCTAATGTGAGAATTTATTTTGCTTGACTATACATTTATATAACAGGTTTTGCTTTTCTTGCCTTTTCAGTGGGTGGGAGAGGGAGGTGAGAAAGGGAGAAAATTCGGAATTGGAAATAAAATAAAATTTAATTTTAAAAAATTATGGTACAAAGTTCAGGAATGTGCTCTTAGCCATCCTGGACAGATTTATGAGAGCTTATTGTTTAACTTTAATTTGAGTTTTTACACCTCCGAAATTAGCAATTGCCACAAATCAGAGCTTTGTTAATTGTCCTTGATTGTCTAGATTTAAGAAAGGTATGGGAAAACACTAATAAGAAAAATTAAGCTTTAAAAAACTCTTTTCAAAAGAGTAGAGACAGGATTTAAACCCGTGTTTTCCCACTCCACATCAAGAACAGAGGATTTCCCTGACATCACAGTGAATGAGGGGAATATCAGTGTATTTCATAAGAGATTAATGGTGAAAAGATTTTGGGGAGAGGGAGAGGGTACCTCTTGAATCACCCTGCATAGACAGACTCACATTTTGACTATCTGTAAGGCCAGGCCTGTGCATAACCTTCAGTTCCATGTGTTGGGATCTTTCCCAGGTCTCAGGACATTGGCCCTGAGGAAATGAGGACTGTGCCTGGAATCTAGAAGACCTAAGACCAAATCCAACCTCAGGTAATGCTGGGCAAGTCACTAACCCTCTATCTGTCTCAGTTTCTTCATTTATATAAGAAGGGCAATAACATCTACTTCCCAGGGTTGTGGTGAAGATAAAATGAGATATGTAATGATCTTTGTATGCCCTAAAGGGCTGTAGAAATGCTAGTTACTATTGTTATTGACTGATAATTAATTAACAATTGTTTTTAATTAATATATTACTTAATAATTAATTAGTTATTAATCAATGAATACTATATTAAAATAATAATTAATTAATAACTATCTTTCTCAATCAGCTGCTTATTCTGTCCTAAAACAACCTACGGAAATAGAGGATACACAGGAATCTTCCAGTGAAGGAGGTGAGGATTAAGCCATCCTCACTTTCCCTCCAAGCACCTTTACATAGATCACTTAACAAGGTTGGAAGTCTTCATTCATCCTTATACACAAATACGATGTCAAACATTCGGTTAGTCAAGGTTTACTATGAGAGTGGAGGGCAACAAATGACTGGTTTTTAGTACCACTTATTCTGCTGTTGGGTTGTGTTACGACCACTTGATGGCAGTGTCGCGTCACTCGACTGAATGACTGAGCTCCCTTGTGGAAATTTATTTAAATCCATTTCTGTGGCTGACTCACCTCAAAGAATCCTAATATTAATTTGGAAACCTAAGAACTCTAAGTGTAACTTTGATTCTCTGGCCCCCATGGCCTGAAAATCCAGGTCTGTTACATTTGTATCCTCTCCCTGAGTTCTCAAGACCTTGTGGGAAGGAGGGTTAGGGAGTATCCCATTTCTCTGCCATTGGCTCAAGCTCCCACTAATAGAATTCCTCTAATTATAGGTGTCTCCTGCACCATAGGTCCATCTAACCACTTAACATTAAGATTCACTTTTACAAAGAAAAAACTATTTCAAATTTGTAGTAAAAATAATCTTATAAACTCCATACCACCCGGTAATACCTCAGTTTCTGGGGAGAGGAAAGGAAGATAATTGAATACTCATTTCCTATAGAGCCTTAGTCCCACTAAGCTCCAAGTCCAAAGGCCCACTGGGCTCAAAGCCTAGAACCTTGGCTTCTCAGGGCTTTCCTGAGAGGCTTTTAGGAATACCTGGCCTGGAATTATGACTGCAAGGTCACTGTGTCTAGCGATGCAGATTCCCACATCTTCTTCAACATTTATCATTTTCCTGTTTTGTCATGTTAGCCATTCTGGTAGGTGTGAAGTCAAACCTCAGAGTTGTTTTAATTTCCATTTCTCTAATCAAGAGGGATTTGGAGCATTTTTTCACATGACTATAGATAAATTCAATTTCTTCATCCGAAAAATGCCTGTTCATATCCTTTGACTTGTATTCTTACAAATTTTTCTTAGTTCTCTATATATTTTAGAAAATAGGCCTTTCTCAGAGACACTAACTGGAAAAATTGTTTTCCAGATTTTTATTTCCCTTCTAATCTTGGTTGCATTGGTTTTATTTATGCAAAAACATTTAAAACTTAATGTAATCAGAATTGTTAGTTTTGGCATAATGTTCTCTATCTCTTGTTTGGTCGTAAATTCTTCCATTCTCCATAGATATGACAGGTAAACTATTCCTTGACCTCCTAATTTCCTTATAGTCTCACCCTTTACGTCTAAATCATGTACCCATTTTGATCTTATCTTGGTGTACAGTGTAAGATGTCAGTCTATGCCTAGTTTCTGCCATACTGTTTTCCAGTTTTCCCAACAATTTGTTAAATAATGAGTTCATATGCAGGAGCTGAAGTCTTTGGATTTATTAAACAGTAGATTACTGTAGTCATTGATTACTGTGACTTATCTACCTAACCTGTTCCATTGATCTGCCACTCTTTTTCTTAGCCAATACCAAGCAGTTTTGATGATTGCTGCTTTATAATACAGTTTTAGATCCAGTATGGCTAACTCACTTTCCTTTGCATTTCTTTTCATTATTTCCCCTGATATTTTGGATCTTTTGTTTTTCAAGATGAATTTTGTTATTATTTTTTCTAGTTCTATAAAACAATTTTTTGGTAGTTTGGTATGGCACTAAATTAGTGAATTAGGTAGAATTGTCATTTTTATTATATTAGCTCAGCCTTCTGATGAGCAATTGATAGTTTTCCCATTATTTAGATCTGATTTTATTTGTGTGAAAAGTGTTTTGTAATTTTGTTCCTATAGTCTCTGGGTTGGTTTTGACAGGTAGACTCACAAATATTTTCTAATGTCTACAGTAACTTTAAATGGAACTTCTTTTTCTATCACTTGTTGCTGGGCTTTGTTAGTAATATAGAGAAATGGTGATGATTTATGTGGGTTTATTTTATATCCTGCAATTTTGCTAAAGTTGTTAGTTATTTCTAGTTTTTAGTTGATTCTTTAGGATTCTCTAAGAATACCATCATAACATTTACAAAGAGTAATAGTTTTGTTTCTTCTTTGCCTATTGTAATTCCTTCAGTTTCTTTTTCTTGTTGCTAAAGCTAACATTTCTACTACAATATTGAATAACAGTGGTGATAATGGGCATCCTTGTTTGACCCCTGATCTTATTGGTAATTATTCTAGCTTATCATCATTACATATAATGCTTGCTGATGGTTTTAAATAGATGCTACTTACCGTTTTAAGGAAAACTCCATTTTTTCCTATGTTCTCTAATGATTTTTAATAGAAATGGGCACTGTGTTTTGTCAAAAGCTTTTTCTGCATCTATTGAGATGAATTCACCTGGCTCTGGAGATTTTTTCCTTAGAGAGTTCGTTGATGGTTTGTTCAATTTCTTTTTCTGGAATGGGGCTACTTAAGTATTTTATTTTCTCTTCAGTTAATCTGGGCAATTTATGTTTTTGTAAACATTCATCCATTTCATTTATTTGCATTCATCCATTTCACCAAAATTGTCAGATTTATTGGCATACATAAGCTGCTGTAATCTCTTTGCTAACATTTTATTTAAAATTTTTGCATCTATATTCATTAGGGAAACTGGTCTACAGTTTTCTTTCCCTGTTTTGACTTTTCCTGGTTTAGGTATCAGCACCATATTTGTAGCATAGAAAGAATTTGGGAGGACTCTTTTGCCTATTTTTCCAAATAGTTTATATAGTATTGGAATTAATTGTTCTTTAAATGTTTGGTAGGATTCACTTGCGAATTCACCTGGTCCTGGCGATTTTTTTCTTAGAGAGTTCATTGAGGGTTTGCCCAATTTCTTTTTCTAGAATGAGGTTAAGTATTTTATTTCCTTTTCAGTTAATCTGGGCAATTTATGTTTTTGTAAACATTCATCAATTTCACGAAAATTGTCAGATTTATTGGCATACAATTGGGCAAAACAGTTCCTAATTATTATTATTTTTTAAATTTTCTCTTTCTTGGTGATGAATTTACCCTTTTCATTTTTGATATTGGCAATTTGGTTGTCTACTTTTTTTAAAAATCAAATTAGCCAAAGGTTTATCTATTCTACTGGTTTTGTTCATAAAACCAGTTTAGTTTTACTCATTAATTCAATAGTTTTCTTAATTTCAATTTTATCAATCTCTCCTTTGATTTTCAGTATTTCTAATTTGGTATTTAATCGGGGATTTTTAATGTTTCTTTTCTAGTTTTTTTAGTTACATGCCCAATTGATTGGTCTCCTCTCTTTCTATTTTATTCGTGTAAGCATTTAGAGATATAAAATTTCTCCTAAGAACTGTTATGGCTGCATTCCATAAGTTTTGGTATGTTGTCTCATTATTGTCATTCTCTTGGGATGAAGTTATTGATTGTTTCTCTAATTTGTTGTTTGATCTACTCATTCTTTAGGATTAGATTTTTTAGCTTCCAATTAATCTTTAATCTCTCTTTCCACGGCCCTTTATTACATGTAAATTTTATTGCATAGTGTTTTGAAAAGAATGCATTTAATATTTCTGCCTTTCTGCATCGGATTGTGAGGTTTTATGCTCTAGTACATGGTCAATTAATACTCTCATCCTCTGTAAGAAACCTTTTGTTCACTTTCCAAATACTTTCTCAAATTCCTGTCCTACCAGGGACTTTAGGAGGATCCACATTTTCAGGTAACTTACAGAAAACATATGTTTAATGCTTTTCTTCATATTGATTAATGAGTACTTCATATGTACCCAAAGTTTCAGTAGCACTTCACAAAATGCTCTCAACATCCTTATCTCTTACATTATGTGGCCAGGAGTTCTCCATGAGGGTCTAATCTGCATTGCTAGGCACCTGTCCTCTAGTCATGCACTATCTATATTGCTTGTGTCACATCCCATATGTGTAATAGATGCAGTAATACTAGTATCATTGTTGAAATGTGCAACCCTGCAAAAATTATCTCAACAGGATTAGTCTGATCTATAAAGAAAAAAATATCAGAAAACTGTACAATTAGGGTCTTGATCAATAACTTTCAATCATATTTGACTCTTTGTGAACCAAGTCTTGCATTTTCTTGGCAGAGTTACTGGAGTATTTTGCTATTTTCTTCTCCAAACTGTCTTACAGATGAGGAAACTGAGGCAAGCAGGGTTAAGTAACTTGTCCAGGGTCATACAGCTAATAAGTGTCTAAGACCAGATTTGAATACAGGTCTTTCTGACTTTATGTCTGACACTCTATCCACTGCCCTACCTAGGTGCCCTACAACTACAATCTAGAAAGATGCCAGTTTTGAGGGGGGCAGAGCCAAGAAGGTGGAGTAGAAAGATGCACATACTCTAGCTGTTACCCCACAGCCCATAAAATACCTGTAAAGAAGAACTCTCAACAAACTCTAGAGCAGCAGAAGCCACAGAACAACTGAGTGGAGATTTCTAGCCCAGGGTGACCTGAAAGACTGACGGGAAAGGTCTGTTGCACATCGGACATGGAGCAGAGCCCAGCCTTGCCTTGACCACATGGCACCAAAAGAAGCATATCCCAACAGGCTTCAGGGACAGAATCTCCAGCAACAGGGCAGATCCCTCAACCCACAGGAGCCAAAGGTCAGTGAGAGGGTCTTTTGGGCTGGCCAAGAAGGGAGCAGGGTGTCCTCATAACTCAGGCCTCCTCAGGTGGCAGCAGTAGAGGCAGCAGCAAGCTCCCAAAGCAGGCAGTAGCCCACATCTATTGTTGAAGGTCTCATTGTAAACCCCCTGAGGGAACTGACCCCTGTGTGGTGGCCCTGCCCCCACCTGAGCAGCTGATCTTAATCTCACACTGAATAGCAGCCCTGCACCCGCCAAAAGCTCCTGAGTCTTTGGAGCAATTTATCTGAATCTCAGCCCTCAGTGGTGGAACTGGAGGCCAGATGGTTGTGGAGAGGGAACTCAGAAGTCAAGTAACTGGCTGGGAAAATGCCCAAAAAAGGGAAAAAAATAAGACCATAGAAAGTTACTTTCTTGGGGAACAGGTGTCCCCCCCCAATCCTTTCAGATGAGGAAGAACAAGGCATAATGTCAGATGAAGTCAAGGCCCCTGCCTCCAGGGCCTCCCAAGGGAACTTAAACTGGACTCAGGCAATTGAAGACCTTAAAAAACAAGTTAGCAGCTTACCAAAGGAGAAGCAAAAAAAATGCTGAGGAAAATAACAGCTTTAAAAAGAGGCTAACTCAATTGGAAAAAGAGGTCCAAAAAGCCAATGAGGAGAAGGAGGCTTTAAAAAGCAGAATTAGCCAAACAGAGGAGAAGGTCCAAAAGTTCACTGAACAAAATAATTCTTTGAAAGAGAGAATTGCCAAGCAGTTAATAAACAAAACCAAAAATTTGAAGAAATAGAAGATAATGTGAAACATCTCATTGGAAAAACAACTGACCTGGAAAACAGATCCAGGAGAAACAATTTAAAAATTATAGGACTACCTAAAAGCTGTGATCAAAAAAGAAAGACACTAATTTTTCTCTAGTGGATCCCTGAAAAACTTGGGCATCTAAGAAGGAGAATCTTAGGTGGACAACCTATCCAGTTAATCATATAAAATCCTAAATTTCCTGTAATAGCCTGAGTAGTGTCGAACCCTTTCTGGAATCATTCTCTCAATAAACACTGAAAATTACAAGTGGATTCCCCAAAAGAATTAAGACTCCCTTGGTTTCCATAGGTAACATTGAGGATTATTACTCCTAATAATGCAACTAACAAATTGATACAGTTTTGTTTTCTGCTAGCACTCGGTGGCAGTGAGTGGGTGCCTTCTCCATTTTCCTTACCTTCACACCTTTCTCTGGTCCTTGGGGCTCAGAACTCATCCAGAATGTGCAACTGCTTGCACTTCCTGAATAAGATGAGAGTCACCAACTTTATTGCTTCCTGTGAGATGGAGGACCATCCTTCAGGTCTTACCAGCTACCCTATCTCTGTGCCCTCCATACCAGACAGTCATCTGACCCCTGTTCCTTGACATCCACCCAGATGCTGAAACCTTAGAACCTATGGATCTTTGACCCTGAAGATGAATTTTCCTTTATGTTTTGTCTCTCCCAATGAGTATGTGAGTTTTTTGAAATGAACTGCCTCCCTTCTTCTCTTTGCATCCTTAACACTTTCCATGGCACTTGATATATAGTAAGCAATTAATATTTTTTTTATTCATTGCCCTTCACAGTCATCTAGTACAAGCTAGCTCTTAAGAAAAGACATCTACTCAAATGACATATCACAAATTGTGTAAAGCATTCCCCACTAAAACTCTCCCACAAATAGTCCATGGTGGGAAAAGTTGGCACAAACATAAAGTACAAAAGGTTTTCTGACCAAGATGACTACCTGGATATTGGCAGTCTGTCCAACTCCACTATCCTTACTCCATAAACTGAAATTCAGTCCAGACCAAATAATGATCATGGAAGTCAATGAGAAACTATAGTAAGTGGAAGCGGAGACAAAAGTAAAGGGAAGCATTTTTGCCCAGCTTTCTCAACGACAATGTAGAAACACACCAAACCAGACTCCGATAGGGAAAGCCAAGAAAAGTCACAGTGAGTCATTTTCCAGACCATGGAAGCTTAGGAAGACAGAGAAGTCTGCTGTTTGGCAGCAGCAACATCAATAGCAGTGGTTGGCCTGAAGCTCTCTAGCACCTAAGGACAGAAAGGGGGTTCAGATAGAACATCAAGGCAGGAAGCATCTGGACAGAATAAGACTTCAAAGATTGCTGTACCAGTTCTGGGAGCAGAAGTGGATGTCTTTTTGTAGATCTGTCACCCATTACCCAGTTCCTGGTCATACTTCCAGAGTGAGGAAGAACAGTCTGTCACGACAGGGCCCTCACAGAGTACCAGACACACAGCAAGTTCCAGAACCATAGCTATGTGGCTCAGAGCCCAGAATTAGAGTGAAAATTAATTTCCAGCCTTTAGTCCAGTACATAAGCCTATAGTGGACTGGGAGCATTCCAGAGCCCAGGGACAGAAAAGAAAACAAGATAGAGCACTGAGGAAGGAAGCACCAGGAGCGAAAGAGATCCCAGGGGACCTCTGAACTGGCACTGGCAGGAGGAATAATTATATTTATTAACTTTATCATCCATTACCTAATTTCTGGTCAGAGATACAGGACAGAAAGGAGCAGCTACAACTGAGCACAGGATCCCAGCTGAGCATGGAGCACTGAGCACAAAAATAATTCCAGAAAACTTAACTGTGAGGCTCTGAGCACAGGAGAAGAGTGGTAATTCAATTCTAACCTTTAGCCCAGCAAATAATCATGCTGTGAAAAACCAGGGCAGGAGACCAAGACCAAAGAAGAAACAGTAGTTCAGTCACTCTGAACCTATAGAACCTTCCAGAACAGGAACTGAGTCCACCAGCAGTCTACTCAAACTCAACAACACAGAAGTCAACAGACACAAACCTGGACCATAAGTTTACAAAGATCAGACCAAGACTTTTGGAAGTATTAAAAAAAACTTATAGGCCCTCATTTGAAGCTATGAAAGCAGCAGAATCTCAAACCCTTCATTCCCCACCTCTTACACAAAACTAAACACCAAGTCCCACCCTGACACTAACATGAAATTCCAAATCAAGAAACAGACTGGAAAAATGAATAAACTACAACAAGAACTCAACTATAAAGAGTTACTATTGTGACACAGAAGCTCAAGGCATGAACACAAAAGAAGAGAATGTCCTGTAAACATCTACAAGCAAAGCCTCAAAGAAAAATGAAGCTTGGACACAAGCCCAACAAGTCTTAGAAAAGTTAAAGAAAGACATAAAGAAAAATAAATTAAAGGAGTAAAATAATTACTTTAAAAACTAAATATGAGCAATAGAGGGAAAAATGGAAGAAGAAATTAGAGCTATCCAAGAAAGTTATGAAAAGAATGTTAACAGTTTTTAAAAAGAGGCACAAAATACTACTAAAAAAAAACCTTAAAAATAAGAATTGACCAAATGATAAAAGAGGTACAAAACCTCACTGAAGAAAATAACTTCTTAAAAATTAGACTTGGCCAAAAAAAAGTTAATGATTACATGAGTCATCGAGAAAAAATGAGACCAAGTCACAAGAAGGGAAAAATAGAAGAAAATATGTAGTATCTGACAGAAAAAATAAACAACAATCCTGGAAAAAAATTAAAGGGAGATAATTTAAGAATCATTGGATGTCATGAACAAAAAAAAAAGTCTATACACCATATTTTAAGAAATTACAAAGAATAATTATCCAGATATCTTAGAATCAAAGGACAAAGCAGAAATTGAAAGAATCCAGTGGTTGCCTCCTGAAAAAAAATCACCAAATGAAAACTCTCAGGAATATTGCAGCCATAATCCAGAGCTCCAAGGTCAAGGAGAAAATCCTACAAGCAGTCGAAAAGAAAAAAATTCAAGTATCATGGAGCCACAGCCAGAATCACATAAGATTTTGCAGCCACCACTTTAAAGAAGCATATAGCTTGGAATATGACAGCCCAGGAGGTAAAGGGACTAGGATTACAGCCAAGAACAATAAAGCTGAGCATAAAAGGATATTTAATGAAATAGAGGACGCCTAAACATTCCTGATTAAAAGACCAGAGTTCATTTCATTCTTCATTATTTCATATTTTCCTGAAAATCAACCTGTTCATCATTTCTTACTGAACAGAAGGATTCCATCACAAACATATAACATAACTTGTTCAGCCATTCCCCAAATGGCATCCCCTCAATTTTCAGTTCATTGCCACTACAAAGAAAGCTGCTGTAAATATTTTAAAACATATAGATTCTTTTCCTTTTTTCCTTGATTATCTCAGAAAACAGACTATAATAGTATTGTTGAGTCAAAGGGTAAGCATTGCTTTACAACTCTTTAGGAAGGGGCACTTTCCCAAGCTTCAATTTATTTTGTGCAACTGTTTTTGGAGCAAGTTTTGGGGATCTGTAGTTTTTCACTTCTTCCAAGGTGGGGTGCTCTAAAGAGAAATGTGTTTACCACTCTTCTGTCCTGCTCTTGTCTTTGAGAGACCATAAGAACTCTTTTCTTCCATGGAGATGTGACCACTCTCAGGTCCCTGCAAGATCTAACGTGCTAGTGCTCCTTCTTACCCTAGGTCTGTGACCTAGGACTGTGACCAGGAGCCACATGTGGGCAATACAGCAGAGTCCTACATCCAGTGCCAGCAAAGGAACTCATGTAATCTCCTTCTGATGAGATGTCTGACCCCCTTACTATCTGTGAGCTGAGAGCTCTGAAAGCCCATGCTGTGTATTCAGTTGCCCCCCAAGGGTTGCTGCTGTCTTTTCTGGGCATTGCCTGCACTGGTGCAACATAGTTGTTTCATCCCACCTTTTGTTGGTTCTGCCTCATTAAAATTCGTTTTTAGGTATTATTTTAAAGTTGTTTGGAGGGGAATTTGGGAGAGTTTGGGAAAATTCTTGCTTTTTCTCTGCCATCTTTGTTCCACCCCAAAAGTGAAAGTTTAAAAATCCATTGAATTAATAAATAGAATAAAAAGTTGGTTTTAAAATAACAATAACAAAATAGATAAACTATTGGCTAATTTGTTTCTTTTTAGAAAATGAAAACCAAACTATCAGTATCAAAAATTTAAAAAGGTAAATTCACAATGAATACAGACGAAATTAAAACAATTGTTTGGAATTACTTCCCCCAACTTTATGCCAATAAAACTGACAATCTAAATAAAATAAATGGATATTTACCACAAAATATAAGAAGCAATGAAAAACTTCAGCAAAGTTACAAGATGCAAAATAAAATTACACAAATCACCATCATTTTGATATATTTCCAACTGAACTCAGGAAGAAACAATAGAGAGTTTGCATTTAAAATAACTAGATGCAATACAAAATATCTGGGATCCTATCTTCCAAGGCATACACATGAACTATATGAGCATAATTACAAAATACTCCTCACATAGTCTAAATTATCAGAGAATTATTAATTACTCATGTGTAGGCCAAGGCAACATAACAAATACTATAATTCTACCTAAATTAATTAACTTATTAATTGTCATATCAGACAAAGGACTAAAAAATTAGTCCATAGAACTAGAAAAAATCATGCCAAAATTCATCTGGAGGTACAAAAAATCAATAATAGAAGGAAATCAACTTAAAAATAAGAAAGAAGGGGGCCCAGCAGTACCAGATCTCAAACTATACTACAAAGTTATAATCAAAACAATTTCGTACTGGATAAGAAATAGAGAAATTAATTAGTTGAACAGATTAGGTATACAATATGGACAAGTAAATGAACACAATAACTTAGCATTTTAATAAATCCAAATATCCCAGCTACCCCAGCTGTCCTAAGCAAGAACTCACTATTTGACCGAAAAAAACTGTTAGGAAAACTAAAAAATATTCTGGCAGAAACTAGGCACAGATGCATATCTTATAATGAATACCAAGATAAGCTCAGGTGATACCAGAAGCAAATTAGGGCAATATGCAAGAAATGACCTGTCAGATCTAAGGATGCAGGATGAGTTCATGATCAAATAATAAAGAGAAAGGTTTATAGGAAGTAAAATGGATAATTTTGATTACGTAAAATTAAACAGTTTAATGCAACTAAAATTAGAAGAAAAGCATGAAACTGGGGGGAAAACATCTTTTCAGAAAGTGTTTCTGATAAAGATCTCATTTCTCAAGTATATGGGGAACTGAGCCAAATTTGTAAGAATAAGAGTCATTACCCAACAGAAAATAAATAATGAAAGGGTAAGAATAGGCAATTTTCAGATAAGGAAATCAAAGCTACCAATAGCCCTAATGAAAATACTCTAAATCACTTATAATTGGAGAAATGCAAATTAATAGAATTCTGAGGTACCACTTCATACGCATCAGTTTGTCTAAGATGACAAAAAAGGGAAATAACAAATGCTGGAGGGGATGTGGGAAGACAGGAACACCGCTGGTGGGGCTTGGCAGTTGGAATTAGTCCAACTATTCTGGAGAACAATTTGGAGCTCTGCTCAAACTATGCATACCTTTGGACTCAACCATACCACTACTATATCTATCGACCCAAAAAGATCAAAGAAAGAAGAAAATTATCCATATGTACAAGAATAATTATAGCTACTCCTTTTGTGGTGACAAATAATTAGAAACTGAGAGAATGTCCATCAATTTGGGAATGGTTAAACAAGTTATGGTATATGAATTGATGGAATATTATTGGGCTGTAAGAAATTATAAAGGAGATGGTTTCAGAAAAATCTGGAAAGACTTATATGAACTGATGCAAAGTAAAGTCAGCAGAACCAGGAGATGAATTTATACAATAACAGCAATATTATAAAGATAATTAATTTTCAAAAACTTAGTAACTGATCCACAATAATTCCAAAGGATTCATGATGAAACATGATATCTACCTCCAGAAAGAGAACTTATGAATTCAGACAGAAGATTCAATCATATTTCCTTCTATCTTTTGCCTTTTCTTGCTTTTTTCTTCTAATGTGGCTAATATGGACATTTGTTTTGCAGGTCTCTACATCTTTGATGGTTTTTACTTTTCTTGCCCTCTCAGTGGGTGAAGTTGGGGGAAAAGAGAGAATCTGGAACTGTAAAATAAAATGAAATGGAATTTTTTAATAAAAGAGAGAAACCATAAAAAGTGACATCTAGCACACTCAAATTGCACATTGAGTCAGTAGCTCAGGGGCAACAGCAAAGGATGGCACCAAGAAAGCTAGTTCAAGTGTAGTGAAACAAATCCATAGCCTACAAACACACCCAGAGAAGGACGAGGAGCAGGCATAGCTCACTGACCTCTCTGACTATAGACAGAAATATCAGAGGGCCCCTGGGAAAGCTCCAGGAATGCTATAAACACACAGAGCAACAGTGATAAAGGTGGGTGGGTTAAGGAACAATCAGAGCAAGTACAGCAATGCTTGGACCTGGAGAGCATAGATAATGAGAATCACAAAAGGTCTCTTGCACCTGGAACTTAGAGGCCATAAAAAGCTTGGAAGAGTCAGTACTCTGAAGCTCAAATCTGTTCTCAGGAAGAAAACAGTGTAGGTACCGAGGTGATTCAGGTAAAGTACACATTACCTGAACCAAAAATGGCAACAGGAGTGGAACACGGCCTTAGTACATGTTTGGAAACACACTACCTGGACTGAGGCCCTCTGACCCTAATCCTCCATTTTCTATCATTCATCTTTAAACTCGACTCGAATAACCATGTGCTGCGAAGATCCAATCTCACTGCTAATTCTCCATTACTCAAATACCCTCCAGCCTGCCACACTTCAACATAGGCTGTCTGGCTCCCTAAGGATACCTTCCTGAACTCATTTTCAAATGATTAGCATACTCACACCCTGTCATAACCTCCCCATGTCAGCGATCCTGGACCTCTGACTATCACTATAAAAACCTGTTTTACCATCCCCACACTGCCTGCTCCCTTGTTCCTTTCCCCCTTACTGCTCTCTTTTTCCAACATCCCACGTAAAATCTACACCGCCCCCCTTCACTGTTCTCTCTGGAATGCCTACTCCATATTGAACCAATCTGCCTTCATCTTAGACATTTTTTCTCACTTCCTTAGTCTTCTGTCATTCATTGAGACCTGGTACCCTACTGATTGCACAGCTTCCCTGTCTGCTGTTTCTAGCATTGATTGTATTTTCACTAATTCTCCCGAAGTTTCTATTAAATTCATTCATTCGAAATGCTCCTTGCTCCCTACTGCAACTGCTCTACTCTCCCTCCTACCACTACAACTCAGCAACTCAGTAAAGAGGTTCATTTTGACTTTGCCTCCACAGTATTTGAATTATTTCTTTCTGACCTTTTGCAGTATTTTCTCCTTGACGTGGGAGTTCTGGAAGTTGGCTATAATATTCCTGGGAGTTTTTGTTTTAATATGTCTTTCAGGAGCAGACCAGTGGAGTCCTTCCATTTTTACCCTGAATTCTGATTCTAAGATATCTGAGCAGTTTTTCAATATAATTTCTTGAAAAATAATGTCTAGGCTCTTTTTTGCTCCTGACATTTAAGCACTTAGACAAGTTATCTCTCTTTCATCTATTTTCCAAATCATTTTTAATATTTTATATTTTATTCTATTTTTTAGTCTGCTGCCTTTCTTTTATTATTTCTTCATGTATCATGAAGTCATTAGCTTCCACTTGACCAATTCCAATTTTGAAGGAGTTATTATCTTCAGTTAAGATGCATACTTTTTTAATCATCTGGATAATTCTGTTTTTTTAAATAGCAAATTATTCTATCCAATTGCATATAAAAGCAATTTTAACACACATTTTTGAAAATTTTGAGTTCCAAATTTTCTCCCTCTCTTCCCTCCCCCTTTGAGATGGTAAGTAATTTGATATAGGTTATACATGAGCAATCATACAAAACATTTTTCAATATTAGTCATGTTGTAAAAGAAAACATAGACCAAAAAGGGAAACACGGAAAAATAAACAAAATGAAACACAGTATGCTTTGATCTGGATTCAGACGGCATTCATTGTGTCTGTAGATATAGATAGCATTTTCCATCATAAATCTTTTGGAATTATCTTGGATCACTGTATTGCTGAGAAAAGCTAAGTCATTCACAGTTGATTATCATATAATATTGTTGTTACTGTGTGCAATGTTCTTCTGGTTCTGCTCACTTCACTTTGTATCAGTTCATGAAAGTCTTCCCAGGTTTTTCTAAAAGCATCCTTATCATCATTTCTTATAGCACAATAGTATTCCATTGCAATCATATACCATGATTTGTTTAGGCATTGCCCAATCAATGGACATCCTCTCAGTCCAGTTCTTTGTCACTATAAAAAAAGCTACCATAAATATTTTTGTACATATAAGGCTTTTCTTCTTTTTATCTCTGGGATACAGACCTAGTATTGTTGGATTTAAGGGTATGTATAGTTTTATAGCCCTTTCAGCATACTTCCAAATTGCTCTCCAGAATATTTGTAAATCCACCAAGAGTGTATTAGTGTCCCAGTTACCTACACATCCTCTGCAACATTTATAATTTTCCTTGACTGATGAAGTCAAGATGGCAGAGTAGAAAGACATACATACTCTAGCTCTTCCCCCACAGCCCATAAAATACCTGTAAAGAAAGACTCTCAACAGAGCAGCAGAAGCCACAGAACGATGGAGTGGAGGAAATTTCCAGCTGAGAGTGACCTGGAAGGCTGACAAGACAGGTCTGTACAGTAGACGTGGAGCAGAGCATAGCCCAGCCTTGGGTGCATGGCACCAGTAGGAATAGGGCCAGAGCAGGCCTTGGGGAGGGACTCTCCAGAAGTAGTGGAGGTTCGCAGATCCCTCAACCCACAGGTACCAAAGACACTTCAAAGGTCAGTGAGAGAGCTTTTTCACCTTTGTCACAAGGGAGCAGGGTCCTCCCCTAGCCCCAGCCCCAGGCAGCAGTGGTGGCAGCAGCAGCAGGTGGCGGTGATGGCGACAGCTGTGGTGGAGGTGGCTGCAAAGACAGCAGGCAGCTTCCATTGTTGAAGCCTCAGCTTAAAGCCCCTGGGGAAACTGAGCAGCTCATCTGAATCTCAGCAATGAGCCCGGCCAGGAAGTAAACTCCTCTCACTTGATTATGCCACCTTGGAGGAACTGAAATCTTACATGTCCCCAGAGTATACCCTACTCTTGAGAAAGGACCCAAAAGTCAAGTAACTGGTTGGGAAAATGTCCAAAAAAGAGGAAAAAATAAGACTACAGAAGGTTACTTTATTGGTGAACAGGTATTTTCTCCCATCCTTTCACGTGACAAAGAACAATATTTACCATCAGGGAAAGACATAAAAGTCAAGGTTTCTGCATCCAAAGCCTCCAAAATAAATATGTAATGGTCGCAAGCCATGGAAGAGCTGAAAAAGGATTTTGAAAATAAAGTAAGAGAGGTGGAGGAAAAATTGGGAAGAGAAATGAGAACGATGCAAGATAATCATGAAAAGCGAGTCAACAACTTGCTAAAGGAGACCCCCAAAAAAATGCTGAAGAAAATAACACTTTGAAAAATAGGCTAACTCATTTGGTAAAAGAGGTCCAAAAAGCCAATGAGGAGAAGAATGCTTTAAAAAGCAGAATTATCCAAATAGAAGAGGAGGTTCAAAAGCTCACTGAAGAAAATAGCTCTTTAAAAATTAGAATGGAGGGGTAGAGCCAAGATGGCGGAGTGAGAGCAACAACTCACCTAAGCTCTTAGACAAACTCCTTCAGATACTTCTAAAAAGAGAATCTGACCAAATTTTGGAGGTGAAGAATCCAATAGGAGACAGACTGGGCAGATTCAAAGCCCAGGACAGACTGGAAGGTCCATGGGAAGGATCTATTCTGCAGGGGTGAGCCCACAGTGCACATCACAGTGTATCCAGTGCAGTGGAGCAGGAGGGCCTAGAGAAACCTGAGATGGCAGCGGACGGAACCAGCGGAGCCGCAGCCTGGGGTGAGACACCAGCAGAGCCCAGTGAGTGACAGTCACTGAGCACCAGATATCAGCGCAGCAGCTCCTGAGACTTTCAGCCTGCAGATTAAACATCTGTAAGTCACCTACTTGAACTTCTGGGAAACAAGATGGCAGGGGGATCAGTAAATGCTCTCTCCTCTCCCCTTGATGACCTTGAAACAACCATAAAATACTTCCCCAGAAAAATCCTGGATCAGTGGGAACAGCAGAGGGGGCAAATAGTCTCATAATACCTGAGGCTAGGAAAATAGCTAAAAGGGATTCCTCCTAATATGGTGGAAGCAAACCAGAAGGAAAGGGGCCCCAGGGTGGAGGAATCCTGCACTAAGATCCAGGCAAGCCTCAGCGCCAGGAGAGAAGCCCCAGGAGGGGTGGAAACTCTCACTAGGTTCTAGGAGTGTCTCAACACTCCAGGGGAAATGGGAAGACAATAGGGCAGCTGGGATCACCATCCCCTGAGCTTGCCTTTGCCTCAGTTCAGCTGAGGAGAACTCCCATGACAAGACCACCCCTCCCACACACTTAACAAGCTAACCCCAGGGCTGATCAGGGAAACACAAAACAAAACCTGCTCTTAGCTTTTTCACACAAGTCAGCCCAACACCAACTTCTGCAGCTCCTAATTGAAAGAACCAGAAGCTACAACACACAATCACCATCATGAACAAGAAAAAGCAAAAGAGGAGTGAAAAAAACATAGAATCTTTCTATGGGGACAAAGACCAAAACACAAATACCAAAGAGGTCAGTAGTGAGACTGTACTTCCATTTGAAACTTCAGAAGGGACTATGAACTGCTGCCATGCACAAACAGCTCTCCTGGAACAGCTGAAGAAGGAAATAAAAGAAAAACTGGCCAATGATTTTAAAAGTATAAAAAAAGAATTCATTGATGAGAACATCTCTTTGAAAAGGAAAATGGAAAAGATGGAAAAGGAAGGACAAGAATTAACTGGAGAAAATAACTCCTTAAAAGGAACAATTGGACAGATGGAAAAGGAGATGCAAAAGGTAACTGAAGAAAACAATTTGATAAAGATTAGAAGTGGGCAAGTAGAAACTAATGACTCAATGAGACAGCAAGAATCAGTAAAAGAAAATCTAAAGAATGAAAAGATAGAAGGAAATGTAAAATATCTAATTGGAAAAGCAACTGACCTGGAAAATAGATCCAGGAGAGAAAATTTAAGAATTATTGGCCTGCCAGAAAGCCACGATGAAAAAGAGTATGGACAATATCTTCCAGGAAATCACCAAGGAAAACTTCCTAGAAGTGCTAGATCCAGAGGGCAAAATAGTCATTGAAAGAATCCACTGTTCACCTCCTGAAAGGGATCCCAAACACAAAACCCCAAGAAATATCGATGCTTAATTCAAGAACTATCAAGTGAAGGAGAAAATACTACAGGCAGCCAAAAAGAAGCCATTCAAATATCAAGGAGCTACAGTCAGGTTCACACAGGACCTTGCAGCTTCTACATTTTAAAAGATCAAAGGAATTGGAATCCAACATTCTGTAAGGCAAAGGAGTTGGGACTACAACCAAGGATCAACTACCCAGCAAAGTTCAGCATAACATTTCAGACAAGGAGAAGTTCAATCAACAAAGTAAGAGATTTCCAAACCTTCCTGACAAAAACTCCAGAACTTAATAAAAAATTCAATCTTGAAACACAGGTCTCAAGAGAGAGAGGGGAAAATCCAAAAAACAAGTTGTTACTCAATTTGGGCACAATTGCTTACCTCCATATAAGGGAAGATGATACCTGTTAATCTTGAGAATTTTACATCTATTATGAAATATAAAAGGGATATACATAGAAGGAAGTAAATGATGTCATGTTAAAACATGATTTAAGTAGGCCGAAGGAATTGTAACAGGAGGTGTGAAAAGGAGGAAGCAGAAAATGGCAAATTACATCACAGGAAGAAATGCAAAATTATAGTAGAGGGAAAGAGGGGAGGGAGGTGAGCACTGTTTGAGAGGTACTCTCACCTGATTTGGTTCAAGGAAGGAACAATAAACTTAAGTAGATAATCCTAACTTGCTCTATAGGCAGTAGGAGGGGAAGCGGGAAGAAAGGGGAGGGAAGTTAAAGGGAGGGAAGAAGCAGTAAGGATTAAGAGGAGTAAAAGGGAGGGGGGTTAAAAGAAGGAAGGGAGGTGGGCAGAGCCAAGATGGCGGAGTGAAAGCAACGACTCACCTAAGCTCCTGGAAAAACTCCTCTGGATATATCTGGGGGGAGAGTCTGACCAGACTTTGGAGGTGTAAAATCCAGTGGGTGACGGACTTTGACGGATTCGGAGCCCAGGCTGGACCGGAGGGTCCACGGGAGGGATCTGTTCCGCGGGGGTAAGACCCCGGCGCACAGCGCAGCGCGGTCAGCGCGGCAGGGCGGAGGGGACCAGAGGAGCCCGAGAGTGGCGGGCGAGACCAGCGGAGCAGGAGATAAGCCAGGCCGAGCCGGTGAGAGCCGCTGAGTGCCAGACATCAGCGCAGCAGTCCTTGAAATCTTCAGCCTGAAGACGGACTTCGGTGGGTCACTACTTGAACTTCCAGGAACTGGGATGGCAGAGTGATCAGTAAGTGCTCTCTCCTCCCCCCTGATGACCCTGAGGGAACCATAAAATTCTTCCCCAGATTAATCCTGGATCAGCGGGAACAGCAGAAGGGGGCGGGTGGTCTCATAACACCAGAGGCTGGAAAAGTGGCAAAGGGGGATTCTTCCTACTGTGGTGGAGGCGATCTGGAGGGACAGACAACCCAGGGCAGAGAAAATTCGCACTGAGACCCAGGCAAGCCTCAGAGCCGGGAGACGAGCCCCAGGAGGGGCGGGAACACGCGTTAGCTTCTAGGCGTGCCCCAGCCCTCCAGGGGAAAAGGGAAGACAATAGGGAAGCTGGGATTACCATCCCCTGACCTTGCCTTTGCCTCAAGGAGGAGATAGCCTGAGACCAGACCACACCTCCCACACACCTAACAAGCTAGCCCCAGGGTTGATCGGGGAAACAAAAAACAAAAGCCTGCTTTTAGCCTAGACACACATCAGCTCAACTTAAAGATCTGTACCTTCTGACTGAAAGAACCAAAAGCTACAACACTCAGCCAACATCATGAATCGGAAAAAGCAGACGAAAAGTGAAAAAACCATAGAATCTTTCTATGGGGATAAGGACCAAAACACAAGCACCAAAGAGGTTAGAGCTGAGACTGTACTTCCATCTGAAACCTCAGATGGGACTATGAATTTCTCGCAAGCACAACTAGATTACCTGGAACGTCTGAAGAAGGATATAAAAGAAAAACTGGCCAATGATTTTAAAACTATAAAAAAAGAATTCACTGATGAGAACATCACCCTGAAAAAGAAAATTGAAAAGAAGGAAGGGAAGGCTGGAGGAGGTGGTGGTGAAAAGTGAAAACTATTGAGAATGGGAAGGGAGAAGGTAGAGCTAAAAGCACAAATGGTGGGAAAGACGATGGAGGGAAATACACAGATGGTAATCATAACTGTGAATGTGAATGGAATGAACTCTCTCATAAAATGGAGAGGGATAGCAGAATGGATTAAAAGCCATAATCCAACAATATGTTGTTTACAAGAAACACATCTGAAACGGGGGGATACACACAGGATAAAGGTCAAAGGTTGGAGCAGAATATATTGTGCTTCAGGTGATATAAGAAAAGCAGGAGTAGCAATCCTAATCTCAGACAAAGCAAAAGCAGAAATAGATCTAATCAAAAGAGATAAGGATGGAAACTATATCCTGCTAAATGGAACCATAGACAATGAAGCAATATCATTACTAAACATCTATGCTTCAAGTGGCATAGCATCCAAATACTTAGAGGAGAGGTTGGGGGAGTTGAAGGAAGAAATTCACAGCAAAACTATGCTAGTGGGGGAACTCAACCTCCCCTTCCCTGAACTCGATAAGTATAACCTCAAAATAAAGAAGAAAGAGGTTAAGGAGGTAAATAAAACTCTGGATAAGGTAGATGTGATAGATCTCTGGAGAAAACTGAATGGAATAGAAAGGAATATACCTTTTTCTCAGCTGTACATGGCACATATACAAAAACTGACCATGTACTAGGACATAAAAACTTCAAAATCTAGTGCAGAAAGGCTGAGATAGTCAATGCATCCTTCTCAGATCATAATGCAATAAAAATTATATGTAATAAAAGGCCATGAAAAGATAAACCAAAAATCAATTGGAAACTAAATAATCTAATCCTAAAGAAGGAGTAGGTTAAACAGCAAATGATAGAAACAATCAACAACTTCATTCAAGAGAATGACAATAATGAGACAACCTAACAAATCTTATGGGATACTGCAAAAGCAGTTCTTAGGGGAAGTTTTATATCTTTGAATGCCTACATAAATAAAATAGAGAAAGAGGAGATCAATGACTTGGGCATGCAGCTGAAAAAGCTAGAAAAAGAACAAATTGAAAATCCCCAAGTAAATACCAAATTAGAAATACTGAAAACCAAAGGAAAGATTAATAAAACTGAAATTAAGAAAACTATTAAATTAATAAATAAAACCAATAGTTGGTTTTATGAAAAATCTAATAAAATTGATAAAACTTTGGTCAATTTGATTTAAAAAAGAAAGAACAAAATCAAATTATTAATATCAGAAATGAATGGGATGAACTCACCTCCAATGAGGAGGAAATTAAAACAATAATTAGAAATTAATTTGCCCAACTTTATGCCCACAAATTTGACAATCTAAATGACATGGATGAGTATTTTAAAACACACGAGTTGCCCAGATTAACAGAAGAGAAAGCTGAATTCTTAAACAACCCCTCTCAGAAAAAGAAAGTGAACAAGCCATCAATGAACTCCCTAGGAAAAAATTGCAGGGTCAGATGGATTTACAAGTGAATTCTATCAAACATTTAAAGGACAGTTAATTTTAATACTATATAGACTATTTTTGAAAATTGGGGAAGGAGTCCTCCCGAATTCTTTTAATGATACAAATACGATATTAATACCTAAACCAGGAAGAGACAAAACAGAGAAAGAAAACTATAGACCACTTTCTCTAATGAATATAGATGCAAAAATTTTGAATAAGATTTTAGCAAAAGGAATACAGCATCGTATCACGAGAATAACACATTATGGTCAGGTAGGATTCATACCATGAACGCAGGGCTTGTTCAATATTAGAAAAAACTATTAGCCTCATAGATCATATCAACAACAAAACTAACAAAAACACATGATTTTCTCAATAGATGCAGGAAAAGCTTTCTACAGCACACAACACTTTATAAAAACTATTAAACACTATTAGACAACTATTAAATACTATTAGACAGCCATTAGAAACGCTGGAGATCATAGGAATAATGGGAACTTTCCATAAAATAATAAGCAGTATTTACATGAAACCTTCAGCAAGCATTATATGCAATGGAGACAAGCTAAATGCATTTCCAATAACATCAGGGGTGAAACAAGGATGTCCATTATCACCACTGTTATTCAATATGGTACTAGAAATATTAGCTGTAGTAATTAGACAAGATAAAGAAATTGAAGGAATAAGAATAGGAAAAGAAGAAACTCAGTTAGCACTCTTGGCAGATGATATGATGATATACTTAGAGAATCCCAGAGATTCAAGTAAAAAACTACTTGAAATAATAAAGAACTTTGGCAAAGTTGCAGGTTACAAAATGAACCCGCACAAATCTTCTGCATTCCTATATATTAGCAACACAGTAAAACAGCAGGAGATAGAAAGAGAAATCCCATTTAAAACCAGGGTAGACACTGTAAAATACTTGGGAGTTTACCTGACAAAACGAATCCAGGGACTATATGAACACCATTACAAGACACTTTTCACACAAATAAAGTCAGATTTAAGTAAGTGGAAAAACATCAGTTGCTCATGGGTAGGCCGAGCCAATATAATAAAAATGACAATTCTATCTAAATTAATTTACTTATTTAGTGCCATACCAAATGAACTATCAGATAATTATTTTCTAGAGCTGGATAAAATAATATCAAAATCATCTGGAAGAACGAAAGTTCCAGAATATCAAAGGGACTAATAAAT
This sequence comes from Notamacropus eugenii, assembly GCF_028372415.1. Classification (NCBI taxonomy): domain Eukaryota; kingdom Metazoa; phylum Chordata; class Mammalia; order Diprotodontia; family Macropodidae; genus Notamacropus; species Notamacropus eugenii. The sequence goes on along the minus strand of NC_092879.1, from coordinate 12,435,110 downwards.
AAAAATGCTAGGGTAGGTGGCCTAGCATTACCAGATCTCAAATTGTACCATAAAGCAGCAATTATCAAAACCTCTTGGTATGGGATAAGAAACAGAAGGGACAAGTGGACAAGTGGAATAGACTTGGCACTCAAGACAGAGTAGGCAAGGAATATAGCAACCTCTTCTTTGATAAACCCAAGGACCCCAGCTTCTGGGATAAGAACTCACCGCTCGACAAAAATTTCCGGGAAAACTGGACAACAATGTGGTGGAAATTAGGCATAGACCCACACCTGACACCATATACAAGAATAAAGTCCAAATAGACACACGATCTATGTATAAAGATGGATACCATGGACAAATTGGAGGAGCACGGAATAGTATATTTATCAGATTTATAGAGAAGGGAAGAATTTTTGACTGAAGAAGAGATATAAAGCATTAAGAAATGCAAGATGAATAGTTTTATTTATTTATTTATTTATTTAACTTTTAATATCCATTTTCACAAAATTTTGGGTTCCAAATTTTCTCCCCTTTTGTCCCCTCCCCCCATCCCAAAACACCGAGCATTCTAATTGCCCCTATCACCAATCTTCTCCCTCTTCTATCGTCCCTCCCTGCCCTTCTCTCCATCTTCTCTTTTGTCCTGTAGGGCCAAATAACTTTCTATACCTCTTTACCTGTATTTCTTATTTCCTAGTGGCAAGAACAGTACTCGACAGTTGTACCTAAAACTTTGAGTTCCAACTTCTTTTCCTCCCTCCCTCCGCACCCTTTCCCTTTGGAAGGCAAGCAATTCAATATAGGCCAAATCTCTGTAGTTTTGCAAATGACTTCCATAATAGTCATGTTGTGTAAGACTAACTATATTTCCCTCCATCCTATCCTGTCCCCCATTACTTCTATTCTCTCTTTTGCTCCTGTCCATCCCCATGAGTGTCGACCTCAAATTGCTCCCTCCTCCCCATGCCCTCCCTTCCATCTTCCCCCCCACCCTGATTATCCCCTTAGCCCCCACTTTCCTGTCTTGTAAGACAGGTTTTCATACCAAAATGAGTGTGCATTTTATTCCTTCCTTTAGTGGAATGTGATGAGAGTAAACTTCATGTTTTTCTCTCACCTCCCCTCTTTATCTCTCCACTAATGAGTCTTTTCCTTGCCTCTTTTATGAGAGATAATTTGCCCCATTCAATTTCTCCCTTTCTCCTCCCAATATCTTTCTCTCTCACTGGTTGATTTCATTTTTATAAGATACGATCCCATCCTCTTCAATTCACTCTGTGCACTCTGTCTCTATGTGTGTGTGCATGTGTCTGTGTGTAATCCCACCCAGTACCCAGATACTGCATAGTTTCAAGAGTTACAAATATTGTCTTTCCATGTAGGAATGTAAACAGCTCAACTTTAGTAAGTCCCTTATGACTTCTCTTTGCTGTTTACCTTTTCATGCTTCTCTTCATTCTTGTGTTTGAAAGTCAAATTTTCTTTACAGCTCTGGTCTTTTCATCAAGAATGCTTGAAAGTCCTCTATTTCATTGAAAGACCAATTTTTTCCCCTGAAGTATTTTTTGAAGTACTCAGTTTTGCTGGGTAGGTGATTCGTGGTTTTAGTC